>NC_059124.1:8343698-8662089 GCF_020740685.1 Jaculus jaculus
TTCTCTGGAGAACCACGACTTTCAGAAATGTTCAAATGACATGTTGGCCCATACGTCATTCAGGGGAAGGGGCTGGCTCTTCTTGTCTCTCCTCCTTGGCTTCCCAGAGTCCCAGTGTTTCTTCCTGGGAGACCCTGGGATCTGACTCTGTGAAGGGAGAGAGACTTCCATCCCTGCCTTCTGGACTCCGTGGAAGGAGCAGCAGGTCTACACTAAAGCACATGGGGCAGGAAAAGGGTGCTGAGGAAAGGAAGGGGAAGGGAAGGGATAGAAAAAGCAAAGGAGGGCTGAGAGATGGCTCAGCAATTAGGGCCATGCTCAATCTCAAGATCCCACATAAGCCAGACGCACAAAGGTGAGGCAAGCACAAGGTGGCATGTGCCCACTAGGTGGTGCCACCATTTGGAGTCTGACTGCAGCTGCCAAGATCCTGGCATGCCTATTCTCTCTGTCTCTCAAAAACAAAGAAAGAAAAAGCAAAATCTAGGAGATGGCCTGGGGAACTCCTTCCATCATACAGGTGGCCCGAGGCTTCTGCCTCACAGGTGAGCGTGGGGCCCACAGTCAGTGACAAGGCACTAGATAGTCTTGGTTTCTTCTTCTATATGATGGAAATGATAGGGCACATGGCATCGTTATTAGTAACACATAAAATAAGGTGCATACAAGCCCGTGACAGAGTGAGCCCACCTTCCAGGAAAGCAGCTTGGAACATCTCTGTCATGACCGGGGATGAGACAAGGAGCCCATCCTACGAGGCTACTTTTCTGAGCTCCCTATCCAAGAGGGGTGGCCATGTTCCCTAAGTCCAGATAATAATATGTGTCTTATAGTTTAGATCTGAAATGTCCCCCCAAAACCCATGTATTGAAGACTTGATGCCCTGTGTAGCAATGTTCAGAAGTGGAGCTTTGAGAAAATAACTAGGCCATGAGGCCTTGGACCTCATGTGCGGATTAACCTATCTTTTATAATTTGATGGGTGCTAAGGGGAGGCATGGAAACTTAAAAAGTGGGACCTCACTACAGGAAATGCGTTGTCGCTAGTGTGCCCTTGAGGGCTATATTTTGCCCCTGCTCCTCCCAAACCTTTCTGGCTCCCCGGGAGCTGAACAGAAAACTGTCTTCCACCATGAAGTTCTGTGTCACCACAGGCCTAAGAGCGATCAAAAAACCAGTTGACCATGGTCTGACACTGGGAACCCAGATGCATGCTTCTTCCCTTTAACTTAGCTCAGGTCTTCTAACAGCGGTGGGATGTTAACACGGCATGTAATAAACTGAGGCTACGTGGTGAGATGCTCAGAAGGCTCCCAAGAAGAGGAGGCCAGCGCAGCTTTAGCTGGCAGGGTCCTGTTTTTTTTGTTTTTTTTTGTTTTGTTTTGTTTTGTGTTTTTTTTTTTTTTTTGTTTTTACCTCTCCCTTTCTCTTTCTTCCCCGTGGAGTACACTGGTGTCTAGTACGGGGCTGCCTTGCACCTGTGATGTGGACTTCAGGTGAGAAGGCAGCCTGTGAAAGGAACCATGAACTTGCCCCAGGTGACTTTCAACCATGCCCCTCTGCACACATTACGAAGGATGTGCATCTGTGCCCCTTGTCATACGCTCGGGACCCGACGCTATTTCGTCTTTACTGCGCGATCCCCACCCCGTGCACCGGGGAGGCTGCGCGGCCTTCCGTCCTGGTGGGCTCAGTCTTCATTGCGGGCACTGCTAAGGCCTGGGGTGCACATGAGGCGAGGGACGCTGATGTCTCCAGGGAGCTGTGGTGTTGGCAATAGAGTCACAGGCCTGGAACCTCCTGGTTCCTACCGAAGGCGCCCAGCCAGCCAGATCTACACCATAGTGGCCGTGGAATCCCAGGAAGTAATTTGGAACCAGATGCGTTCTGAACTGAAGTTCTACACCGTGTGACAGCTTACGTCCAAACTCTCTAGTTCGCTCCTGTATTCCCGGTGCTGTTCCGGCCCTTTCTGACCTCACAGTGATAGGGCGATGCTCACCTCGACCCCTCCTGGTTGAACGAGATAGATTCAGGAGTCTGTCTTGCCTGTTGCAGTCATGACTCCCTTGCCTGGAACATGGTTTCTTTCCATCATGAACTAATTTATGGTGGGCCCTTGTCTCATTGGCCCACTGGGGCTCTGGCATGCCAGTCTGGGATGACGTTGCAAAGGGTGCCGATGTGGAGGCAGGGGCATGATGGGCTGGCATCAGGGGACGCTAGGAGCCGTTTGAATGGTGGCTCTGGGTCATGTCTCCATCAGCCAAATGAGAATCTGGCATCTCTTAGTATCCTGAGAACCAGTCTCAGCAGGAGAGAGGCCAGGAGGGAGGGAGGGCCTGGGAATGCATCAGGACAAGTTACAGGGATGTTGCGCTCTGTCCTCGGGCCACTGGAGGAGGCCTTACTGCCTGCAGATAGTGGATGGGTTTCCTGCCATTTAAGTTCAGTATGTACTATTGAAGAAATAAGAGTAGCCTTCAGCGGAGACGCAGCTTAGCCTCTCAAGTCACCCTTGGAAACACCTCAGTTTGGTTCCTTCTAAGTTCATCAGAACCTAATCTGCAACAGGAGAGGACTGTGTCTAGGGCTTGTAGGTGGCGAGCAAGGCCAGCTGTGGTCAGCGCATCTCTGCCGGTCAGGTCAGAAGCAACAATCACCCCTTCCTGTAGGAAGAAATTAAGATGTGGGGAGACAGGAGCAAGGTGGACTTGGCAAACTTTTGTCTTTGTCTTGTCAAGAAATCTGGAGGGTCAGACATTTTATTTTTTTTAAATTTTTTTGTTCATTTTTATTTATTTATTTGAGAGTGACACAGAGAGAAACAGGCAGATAGAGAGAGAGAGAAAAAAAATGGGCGCGCCAGGGCCTCCAGCCACTGCAAACGAACTCCAGACGCATGCGCCCCCTTGTGCATCTGGCTAACGTGGGTCCTGGGAAATCGAGCCTCGAATCGGGGTCCTTTTAAAGTTTTGTTTCTGGTACTGCCTGGACACCTACCAACCACAGGACCCCGAGATCCCCGCTACAATAAGCACCCCTCCTTTAATTGCACTTAACATCACAGGATGGTACAGGGAAACCCAAGGGGCCGTTGACATGGGCTAGGGACACACTTGGAGAATGTGAGTGGGCAATGGTTACTTACCATCTAGGAAAAAAATAAAAGTCAATATTTCAGTCTTTGGTTTGACCCTGTTCGTGTATCGGAGAAATGTTAACTCTGGCTCTCTGTGGTGCAGCCATGAAGGGTGAGGCGTCTGGGGCAGAGACAAAGAGAACAGTGGCCAGCCACCTAAATGCCCTAGGCCTGCATTCTTTTCCCCTTACCTTCTTTCCTCTGTTCTTGCCTTCCTTCCCTGTAGCGACCAGCCTTTACCAAGCAGCCAACACCAACTGTGTGTCTGCGCTTCAGGCTGGGTCACAGGTGACGGAGTTCTCCACCCTAAGGGAGATCACCACGCATGTCACTGGGCTGTGTGCTCCTTTCCCTGGAAGGAGAACTCTTATCAGAAGCCCACCTGTGCTCAGGAACTGCGATAGGTGCCATAGGTGTCGGGTGAGAAAGGGGAGACCTAGAAATGGGAGACGGGAGGACGACTCTGGGAAGTGCAGGATCAAGGAAAAGAGCTGGCTATTGCGGTGTGGGGCTAAGAGAGTGTGAACCAAAGGTCATGATAAAGCCAGGCTAGGACCTGGCAACAGACCAAAGACATCTATGGCAGACACAGGGAGTATAGAGGATGACAGCAAATGCATCTGTCCATAGGAAAGGGTCCATAAAATTAAATTATGAAAAAAAAAATCACCCAGGGAAGAAAACTCAAGAAATAGCATGGCCTTTGAGACAGGTGCACATCTGGTTCTTGAAGGTGTTAATTGTCTGACCCGGAGACGTGGGTCGGGGACTCTTGGAGGGATTATATGTTCATCAAGACGCAGGAGACTCCAAGTCCCGCGAACTCCAACGTCAGGTCCTTATCCAAGTCATCAGGAAATCGAAAATGCAGACTCCGAGAGGAGGAAGTTATAACAATTGTGAGATGTGTTTTAGGGAGAATTGGGCTAAGAGGAAAGGCAAGAGCAGGCAAGTGCAAGCCAAAAGAAATCCTCCTGCCTCCTAGCCTGGCTGGGAAGTGGGAGGGGAGATGGAGAAGGTCCCCGTCACATAGAGAAAGGTCTCTTCCAGAGCAGAAGGCTCCGGGAAAGGGCTCACATACACAGGAAACAAGGCACGAGATTCCAGGCCAGGCTGGGAAGGAGAAGGGGACACTGTGAATATCCTTCACGGTATAAAGAACTGAGAGAGCGGTTGCCAAGGTTGAGGGGCTTACCCAAGTGTCTCAGACCCATTCATAGGAATCAGACACCCAATTACAAAAGGAGCCTGCTCGTCAGGCCCATAGGTGTGTAAAGGAGGGACCTGAATGGTTGGTGGATTCAAAGGGCTGACTCAGGAAGGGTCAGCCCACCGGTGCTAAGCACAGAGACAGTTGAGGAAGAAGCAGGAAGCTTATGCTGAACCCGATGCTTGTCACCATCTTAGAGGAGACTGGATCAGATACAGGTTTGAGTCCTGTTAGAGCAGGCAAGGTGGCATCTGTGCTTCTGTGAGCCAGTCTGTAGCTAATTATGTACCAGAAAAAAAAAAAAAGCAATCTTGCCCCTCATCTGTATCACCATGGTGAGCTAAAAATGTCTTGGTACTAATTTTTTCATTTGTAAAATGGGCTGCTGTAAGGGTTAGAAACAGCAACGGTGACGTGCAGGGCACAAAACAGGTTCCGAGAGAAATGATTTTCCCACACGTATAGTTCTGTCGCCTCCTCTCTGTCCACGCCCCTTCCAGCCCCAAGCTCATAGCTCCGATGTATAGTCGTTCACATAAAGTATGGTAAGGCCATGCTCAGGGTCAAGAGACAAGACTGACATTTAAACTTGTAGAAGGAGACCCAGGCACAAGTGAGGAAGGACAGAATCTTCCGGCTAAGGGGCATGGTTCCATGAAAGGAATCAGAGCCAGGGTCAGGCAGTTCCTCAGCTATGGGAAGAGTGGAAGGTTCTGCAGGCTGCCGGGTGCTCCTTCTGCAGTGCTCCTCCTGCACAGACAGCAGGGACTCCGTATCCCAACGTCCTCAGCTGTGTAACCACAGGGCGACGTGGCCTCTGATGCTGCTGGACTTGGGATGTTGCTGCCTGTTGGCGGTCACCAGGCATGCTCTCTACACATACCCTGGACCTTGTTCTCTCTATAGCCTATCTCGTTTCCTACATCAGAAACTTCAAATCTCTTTTAAAAGTGGGTGATATTATAGGCTATTGCCGAGGCCCTCAGTTTCCCTCGAGAAAGAGATGGTAAGACCCTATTGCTGAAGACTTCACATGCCTGAGTGGCAAAGTCACTGAGAAATCAAGGTGGTACTGAGTAGAAAACCTTCTCCCTGTAGCCCAGCAAACTGAAAGACGGAAAAAGCTGTTCTGTATGCAGTCTTATGGGAGACAGAAGTCATCAGTGGTGAAAATAGTGGACACTGGAAGCCTCAAGTTTGGCCAGACTGGCCAAATGACTGAATGAGTGTAAGAGTGGCATGTCTGCTCTGGGGGAAACCAACTGCTCTCTAACTGGACTGAAGGCCCTCTCTATGGGAGGGAATATGTGCCTGGTACTGAAAACCTAATCACAAGCCTGTGGCAGGGGAGGTCATGAGCCTTAGGGGTGTAAAGCCTGCTCTTGTCTGGATAAATGCATATATTATTCTCACCAAATTTCTCTGAAGGCACTACACTTAATGTTCATATTCATATATTAATGCTAATCTCACTTCTAGTTAGAGAAGCTTCTCTTTTCAGATGGCGATGACCACTGGGATGACCCAAAAGGCAACATAGTGCCGAGAAGAAGGGACAGAGGAGTGTTCAGCAATGGAACATCTCACACCTTTCAAGGCTCAGGGTCCACTGTGGAAGAGGGGGTGGAAAGAATGTAAGATCCAAAGGAATGATACCACTCCTCACATACAACTTTCTGGACAGAAATTGGCCTCGATATCCAAGACCTCACAGTGCCTAGCAATACCCACACAAGGCTCTCATCATAGGAGAAAAAGATGATGACATCAAACTAAAAGAGAGACTAGTGGAGAGAGGGAGGGGATATGACGGAGAGCAGAGTTATGAAGGGGAGGGAAATACGATGGCTTATTGTCTGTAAGTTTAGAAGTTGTCAAAAATATATATATATATATATATTTAAAAAGTGGATACTATTAAAAAAAACCTTCTGCTTTTAAAATACATCCTCTTATCTGAATTTTGCTTTCCAAACCGCATACCACCCCCTTCACCTCCCATCACCAAGGGGCAGAGAAATGTCTCCATATCTTTAAAAATGCGTGCTGGCATTGGATGTGGGGGGTCTTGAGTCCACATCTGACTCTTCGGTGATGATGGAATCAGGACTGCAGAACTCCGTGGAAGTGGAAGGCGCTTGGTCAGACAAAGCCAAGACGCCTTGTCTCTGTGGAAAGCCTCTAACAGTCCTTCAGCGTTTTTCCGATGCGTGGACTCAGATTACAATTGCATCCAGGCATCCACGCGGCTGTCTTGGGCATGCGGGGAGTCACCACCACGGGCTCTGGATGTTTGGTGCTGCTTGAAGAAACGGCCAAAGATGAGGAGGTTTTCTTCGAAGGGGCATCTCATCTTGTGGATGCAGCACTGCTGTGCACAAGTCACACCCCAGCCCCGCCCCCCCGACCCCCACATAATCTTAGCTTGGGTTGGTACTTTCTCAAGGAAACCACAAAACCCATGAAAAATTAGGTTAGATGAACGTGTTTTCTGAACATCGTAGTCTTGCAACTGAAACTTACACTTGGCCATCATTTGATATGTTCTTAATGGAGTCAGTGCAAGGCAGTCAAAAAGAAAAGAAAAAAAGAAAGAACAAACCACGGCATACTTCCTCGACGTCAAAGCAAGACATTTATTTAAAAAGCTAAGGCAGGGCTGGAGAGATGGCTTAGTGGTTAAGGCGCTTACCTGCGAAGCCTAAGGACCCAGGTTCAATTCTGCAGGTCCCACATAAGCCAGATGCGCAAGGCAGCCCAGCATCTGGAGCTTGTTTGCAGTGACTGGAGGCCCTGGAGCACCCATCCTCTCTCTCTCTCTCTCTCTCTCTCTCTCTCTCTCTCTCTCTCTCTAATAAATAAATAAAATAAAAATAAATCTTTTAAAAAAAACTAGAAAAACCAAAAAAAAAAAAAAAAAAAAGCAGAGGCTGGTATTCAGCACACTTTCTCCTTAAAATAAATAAATAAATAAATAAATAAAAATAGAAAGCCAGGGCATGCTAACAGACGTGGGGGAGCAACCATGGTTACGCAGCTCTGCACTTGAGGCCTTTCTGGATCACTCGCCTGCAAAACTCAGTTTCAAAGTAGAATTGAGTTGATGTAGCAATGTCAAGAATACTAACCAGGCAGGCCGTGGTGGCACACCCCTTTAGTCCCAGCACTCGGGAGGCAGAGGCCATGAGTTCAAGGCCATCCTGAGACTACATAGCGAATTCCAGGTCCTCCTGGGCTAGAGTGAGACCTTACCTCCAAAAAAAAAAAAAAAAAAAAAGAATACTAGCCAACGTGCCTGCCCTCCACAGAGGTCATTCCAGAAAGCAAATTCCCTGTTTCCGGGTTAGCTATGCCATCCTCTCAGAACAATGCCATCTTCACTTCAACTTTATTGTTAACAACAATAACATCTACTCATGGCTCCTACATGATACATAAACTTCCAGTCACTGATGATAATGTCCATTCTCTTAACTATTTTTATTCTATTTTATTTTATTTTACTTTTTATTTATTTGTTTGACAGAGAAAGAGGGAGGGAGAGAGAGAGAGAGAGAGAGAGAGAGAGAGAGAGAGAGAGAGAATAGGTGCACCAGGGCCTCCAGCCACTGTAGATAAACTCCAGATGCATACGCCCCCTTATGCATCTGGCTAATGTGGGTCCTGGGGAATTGAACCGGGGGTCCTCTGGTTTTGCAGGCAAATGCCTTAACCGCTAAGCCATCCCTCCAGCCCTTCTTAGCTATTTAGGTGCCCATGACAACACCGTCCTGATATTGGGCCTTTGTGCCCTGGCTTCCCTGGAGCTTGCTGGATAGCTAGTCTAGCTGAACCAATGAACTCGGGGTTCAGTGAAAGAGCCTGTCTCAAAAAGTAAGATAAAGAAAAAGCAATAGAGGAAGACACCCAACATGACCTCCAGCTTCCACACAGAAGTGTGTGGGGGTGTGTGTGTGTGTATGCAGTGTGTGCATGAATGTGTGCACATGCATATCCAGATGTGTGCGGGTGCACAGGTGTGGGGCGCACAAGCACTGGAGTTTTGCTCGGTGCCTCCAGCCCAGGAGGAAAGACCTTGCACAGCAAGACTAAGGCAGGCAGCTTCTTCTCAATAATGAGGCTGGACGCTAAGCCCAACGGGGAGTCTTGGTAGCTGCCTAAGTGGTAAGTTACTGAGCCCCTCCAGGCTTCCATTATGTAACTTTCTCACTTTCTTTTCTTTTGTTTGTTTTTTTTTTTGTTGTTGTTGTTCATTTATTTATTTATTTGAAAGTGACAGACAGAGAAAGAGGCAGAGAGAGAGAGAGAGAGAGAGAGAGAGGGAGGGAGAGAATAGGCGCGCCAGGGCCTCCAGCCACTGCAAATGAATTCCAGACACGTGCGCCCCCTTGTGCATTTGTCTAACGTGGGTCCTGGGGAATCAAGCCTTGAACCGGGGTCCTTAGACTTCACAGGCAAGCGCTTCACCACTAAGCCATCTCTCCAGCCCCCCGCCTTTTTTTTTCCAGTAGTAGTGGTGGTGGGCAAGAACTGGAATAAAGAGGAGGAGGGAGAATTAGCCAAGCCACACAGGCAAACAGAGCTGCCCACTGAGGGAACAGCTGCTGCCCTGCGCAGCGTGGGGACAAGGGTGAATGCTGCCCAAATTAGCCCTGCGAGACATGTATGCCCAAGGCCCGTGTTGCGAGCATCGAGTCAAATGGGAACATGGGACATAAGACATCTCACGTGTACACGCCATGGCGCGGGGAACCTGCACGGTGCAGGTCGGAACGGGAGCGGACATCGGCGCTTACCCAGTCCAACCCCTTGGTTTTCGAGCTGGGCTACGCATCTTGGAAGGCACGCACTACTGGCATCCAGTCGAGGGCATCATTGGCACAGGAGTGCAGCGGAGCACAGGCTGTCTGGGGAAGTCAGCACTCTCCAGGTTAGCCATGATTGTCGGGCACACCTGAGGGCCCCAGGCCACAGGAGGTTGCAGCAGGCTCAGACCCCTATAATCTCGCCTCAAAACCGGCAAGAGTGAAGCCACTCCCTCCCCCGGCCTGGGGCACCTGGGCATCCTGATAAGACCTTGGTTTCGGTTTCCCCATGGCCATGTGACTTTTACCACTCACCCAGAAGGTCCCTATACGTTAATGAGGCATGAGCCAGCAGCCTCACACAGCCAATTCTGCCCCATGACCGATACCCCCACACTAACCCTGTATGTTAATGAGGTACCAGCCAGCAACCTTCATCCAGCCAATCCCCCTGTGACTCAAATCCCATACCTTTTCCCGCCACTACATGAATGCTTATAAGCCCATGCCTCTAACAAATAAACGAGCTGTCCTCTGACAGTCTCCCAGGTGTTTCTTCCCGTCGCACTCAGAGCCGCTCAAGACCCTGCTCCGCAGTTGCCTGGATGTCACTGGGAAACCGATGGGCAGCGGCCCCCAGGGTGGCTGGGAACCGCACACGATGGGCCTTCACAAGTAAGGTCTACATGCGGCTTGACTAACACTGGAGATCTAAATGGACTGAGCGAGGAAAGGGAGGCAGAGAAAGAGCAGCATGGCATTCCAGAAAGATCATGTTCCCCAAGTGCAGCGAAGAGACCAGAAGCCTGGAGTGCTGAGGAGGAACGTGGCAGACCTGCAGATTAAGTCCTATTGAGAGTTTAACGAGAGTTGACCTTAGGACGTCAGTGTCACAGCCCGAAGCAATCAAGACAACCAGGATGCGCGTTACTGGAGCCCATCTCCATCCTGGAAGAACACACTCCAGAGAGGAAAGGGAAATGAGTTAAGAGGACTGAATGGGATCTTCATACCCTAGGCACATGAAATAAAAGAAACTCTCATCTCACAGACACATCCTAGTGAGATTTTTGAATTACAAGCACCAATTTAAAAAATCCTATGAGCACCAACGCCGTAGGAAGAAGAAAAGAACTTACGAAGGAATATCCATCAAGCCCACTCCAGAGTCTTTTTCTCTGACCCTCTGGAAGAATGCGGATTAATTGCTATAGCCACGGTGTTTGGGAAAGAAAGGATGATGACCTGAGAATGGTAAGTCCAGCCAAGTCGTCCCTCCAATGTGAAAGCGGTTGCAGGAATGCATCTGCTCGGGGAATACACCACTCACATAGCCCACATCTCTGGAAAGCTGGCCCCCCGAGTGAAGGGCCTGTATGCCTGCCCTGCAGGAGGTTTTCGGGACAGCAGCCTCCAGAGCAACCGGCCGGGAGAGGCCGCGGTGCAGGATGGGCTGGCAGGGGAGAAGCTGAGCTGTGGTGTGCAGCACTGGATGCCACAGCTAGTCCCTCCGGGATTAGAGAGCCTGGGCAGAGGCTGGGCAAGCCTGCCCCTGACGTGCCGAGTCTCTGGCTGTAGGCTAGCCCAAAGCAAAGGTGTGTCCTTTGCCCAAGAAATTCCCTGGCACGTGCCACAATTCAGAAAGAGTCTCAACTGCGATCACACCCACCTTGAAGCAAAGGGTACTTAAGTACCAAGGGGTCTTTGATGACATCTCTAACGCCGTCTGACTTTGTTATTTTACTTTACAGTTTTGTTTTATTACATTCTTACTCGAGCGTGTACACTGGCAAACTAAAGGATGAAGATGACAATTTTAAAACAGTAGAGAGTATTCTTAATTCCAAACACTGCTTGATGGCATATTTCAAAGAAGCCAGGGGCAAAACCGGTCCTTTGGCTTTTCCCATCTCATTCATCTCTGCTTCTGGAAGTGCCTCCCACAGACCAGGCACATTGCCTCCTATAGTTTGTGAGCACAGTTTAGGAGTTTTCTTCCTTCCTTCCTTTCTCCTTCCACCCTTCCTTCCTTCCTTATTTTATCCTTCCCTCCCTCCTTCCTTCCTTCATTTTCTCTTTATTTTTTATTTTTATGTTTTTGATCAACAATGACTAATTTGTAAGATCAGTAGGCTGTGCTTAGATAATTGCAAAGGAGAAGACGTCAGGCCGTGAGACGGCTCAGTAAATAAAGTCTTGCTGCCCAAGCAGGAGGTCCCGAGTTCAGATCCTCAGCACCCAGGTTTCCCAGGCACAGTGGCCCACGTCATGAACACAGGATTGTTGGGGTTTGCTGTCTAGCCCAGCGTGTGAGCTCCAGGTTCCACAAGAGAACCTTTCTCAAAAAGTAATGTGGAGAGCAGCAGAAGGAGACACCCGAAGTTACCTCTGGTCTCCACATGCACATGTACACCCACGCACACACATACAAGCATGGACACATACACACACACATGTGCAAATGAACACGAAGAAAGAAAAGTAGAGCTGGAGAGATGGCTTAGCAGTTAAGGCATATTTGCCTGCAAAGCCAAAGGACCCAGGTTCAATTCCCCAGGACCCACGTAAGCCAGATGCACTAGGGGGCGCACGCATCTAGAGTTCATTTGCCATGGTTGGAGGCTCTAGCATGCCCATTCTCTCTCTCTCTCTCTCTCTCTCTCTCTCTCTACCTGCCTGTTTCTGTATCTCTCTCTCTCAAATGAATAAATAAAAATAAAATATTACAAAAGCATGTTTTAAAAAAGAAAGAAAAGTAAAATTAGATACAACAAAAGCGTGGCCAATTTTTTTTTTTTCCTTTTTAGCAGGAATTCAGTGATGGTTTTCTGGATCCTTAAAAGTGAGGCTCTTCCATTTTCACACTGTGTGTGGGGAGGGGAGGGGATCAGAGGCAGCTGCTATGTCTAAAAGGACCATGAAAAGAAAGGACAAGAGATCTTTCCTTCATTTTTGTTTTATGTGACACAGAGTACTCCCGTCCGTATTATTTATCCCGTCATTTACTTCTGTGACTAATAAGACAGGGCCTGGTGGCCAGTCGGTGACACCTTCTGCTCGCCAAGCCCTTCCTCCTCGTGATCCTATGCAGGGCTGGCAGCCGCGTCTGTAAGACAAGGCGCTGAGTCCTGTCCACCTCAGAGAAAATTAGAAAAGACTGATTGTAAATTATCTCTTGGAGCTAAACACTTGGCTGACTTAAACTTTTACTGTTTATGTTTCTCTCTCTCTCTTTTTTTTTTCTTTTGGTATTTTTCTAAATCTTCAGAAACATCAATCGTTTCTACAATTAAACAAAATAGATATCATTTCAAATCGAGCTATGTGTCTGTGCTGCAGGGACATGACTGAGGTCATGAACAGCCTGACAGTCATCCTATCTGGAAAGGGGGAGTCAGGTGACGGACTTCTTTTTCTTCACTGCTTCAGACTTTTGCCCACAATATTGTTCACGTGCATCAAGAGAGTAAATTTTTTTTTTTCCTTAAAAGACTTAGGGGAGGAGTTTTGTTTTTAATTTTTTTGTTCGTTTTTATTTAATTATTTGAAAGTGACAGAGAGAGAGAAAGAGAAAGAAAGGCAGACAGAGAGAGAGAATGGGCACGCCAGGGCCTCCAGCCACTGCAAACAAACTCCAGACGCGTGTGCCCTCTTGTGCATCTGGCTAACGTGGGTCCTGGGGAATCGAGCCTCGAACCGGGGTGCTTTGGCTTCACAGGCAAGTACTTAACTGCTAAGCCATCTCTCCAGCCCAGGGTTTTTTTTTTTTTAATTATTTATTTACTTATTTGAGAGCGACAGACACAGAGAGAAAGACAGATAGAGGGAGAGAGAGAGAATGGGCGCGCCAGGGCTTCCAGCCTCTGCAAATGAACTCCAGACGCGTGCGCCTCCTTGTGCATCTGGCTAACGTGGGACCTGGGGAACCGAGCCTCGAACCGGGGTCCTTAGGCTTCACAGGCAAGCGGTTAACCGCTAAGCCATCTCTCCAGTCCTATCCCAGGGGTTTTTAAATTCGTTGTAAGTGAAGGGGGCCACAACCATCGTCTCTCCACCCAGGTTAACAAATGTTTGGAAAGTTCTCATTCTTAGGAAACTTAAGCCCTCACTGCTGCTGGGACCCATCAAGTACACCTGGTGGCCTGGCTGGTAACATGCACACTCCCCGGGTCACCTGAGCCCAGGGATGCGGGCGATAGGCCTAACTAGGATGAGATCCCTAACGGTCTGGTGGTAGATGACCAGTCCATTCCCAGATGTCTCTGCCTAGGTCACCGGCCCATGAGAGCTGCTCCCAGCTCTCCTCGGGAGCGGAACCTTCTTTGCTACTGGGTTCTAGTCGGGCTGACTTGCAAAGAACCGGGCTCAGGTCTGGCTGAAGTGTCTATGCAGCTCGTCTCTGGAGAGAGGCGTGTTTGGCAATGATGAATGACATTTGTCTTTCTTTTATGTCTCCCTGAACATCTCCCCGCAGAGCCCCGCCAAGCTGGTCTGAATGAACTGTATTAGCATTTCAAGATTCATGCCCTTACCAGCGAGGACTTGTGTATTAATGCGTACATGAGATGGTCGAGACCCTCACCTCTGTACTTCCGCACCCCCTCTCTACCTTGCCCTGCCCGAGATCTGCTGCTGTGCTCTGACTCTGTCAAATACCACACACTCACTGGCCCAGGGTCGGCCTTCAGGCTGTGAGCTGCCCCAGACCGGGATGCTGGTCTCATCTCCTGTCTGCTCGGCTCATAGTAAGAATTCAACAACTGTGTATTGGAAGAGGGAAGGCGTACGGAGGGAGGCAGGGAACCAGAAACAAGGGAGGAGATGCCAAAGACAAGAGATGCATTTTTATATTTTTTCAAAAGAATGCCTCCATTTATTTGATTTAAATCTGAACGTGCATAAAACGGCGGATAGCTGCATTGAATTCCAAGCGTCCTCGTGAGACGAACTGCGGAGTAACCCCGGGCTGGACCTTTGCTCTTGGCCAGCCGTCGGGTCCGGCGGCCACAGTCATCTGCCTGTGACTTAATTTGCATCTGCCAAGTCCTGCGATGGCAGAAGCCACACGTGGCTGGGAGAGATTTCTTTTTATTTTCTAGGGGGTCGCAGTAGGAAAGGGGTGGTAATCACTGAAGAGTGGGGGGCTAGGACTGACCGTACCCCGACTACACCTCTTTCCTGGCCTGTGCTCACGAGAGGTGATGGCTACATCACAAGCGGGGAACCGCAGGGATTCAAACAAGCCCCTGAGGGGGTCACCGCTCAAAAGAGGACCTATAAAAAGAATATTAAGCTTCAAGTTTCTGGGGAGCAGCCTCATCCTTCTGCCTTCCTGAGCTCTCTACAGTTCCCTTCCCCTCTCGTCTCCTGACTCCTGCAAGCCAGCTTCCGGCTGGGGCAGAGCGCTTGGGAGAACTTGCCCTTGCCACGGCCACGCCATCCACGGAGGCCAGGCTGTGGGCTCACACGTTGGTGTGCTGGGAAGCCGAGGACACCACGCTGCCCGCGCCACTGCGGCGTGAGGGCACCGAGCTGGCGGCACGGCTCCCCCGGCCCCGATCGCCGCCGCCCTGGCTCTTCTGCGCCGACTCGTCGGCGAGCTTGACCTTGTCATGCTCCTCCTTCAGGAAGAAGTCCACCAGCAAGCTCTTCTCTTTCTTGATCTGGTCGCTGATGTCTGTGGGGATATCTGGGATCATCCAGTCCACTAGGACACTCAGGAACATCACAAGGTTCTGCCCAAGAGAGGAAGAGGTGTGAGTGAAGAGGCCTGTCACGGAGGCTGCTGCTTAGAGGGCACCAACCCATCAGTGTCCGTCCGTGGACCTCACCCCAGTGCAATGGGACCTAAAACAGAACGCTGGGCGACTCACAAATGAGCCTAAGTGTCTCTGTGTCCTCTCTGACACTAAGCGTCCGGTCAAACTCCATCGTCCCCAGGAGCAGCTGTAAGGATTCACGACTTAATACATGTCAAACACCGGTGAAGGCGCTTGGTGGGGGGCAGGGCACAGTAAGTGGGCTTGTGGTGTGCCATGACCCCACCCACAGGATGCCCTCACGCACCCTAACCTTGATCCTTGGCCCCTAAGCCTCCAGGTCTTCCTTGCTCTGAGCCTCTTGGGAAGTGGCCACAGGGCCCAGTGGTCTGTCTAGGGCTGTGGCAGTGACCATAACAGTGGCTCCTTTTCTCCCTCCCGCTCTCTCTCGCTCTCTCTCTCTCTCTCTGTCCTCGATACCAGAGACAAAACTTGGGGTTTTACAGCATCTCGGGGACACACAAGAGAGGTGAGAGCAAGCAGGGAGAAGTTTCTGTTTGAATGACTACAGGGCCTCCCGTATACCCGGTGAAGGCCGGCTGGTCCTGTGATCTGAGTCTGTCTTCCTCACACACCCTTTCTGCCTTCCCACACATCCACGCAGCAGACTCCTTAATCGGCGAGAGCTGTCCCTGTGTCTGGCCGTGACAGTCCTGCGTATCTTCTCCCCTCTGAGATTCCTCAAGCAGTGACAAAGCCCATGGACGGCCCACGTCCTTAGGGGTTCAAAGGAAGATTTGGGGGACCACTAATGCTTTCAGAGCCCCCCCACCACCCGTGTACTTAGGTGCTACGAGCTGCCTCATCCTCTGCCCAGCAATGGGAGTGACCTGTGACATGCGACATATGGGAAAGCAAGGAGACCCCTGAGAGCGGGCCAGCAGGGGGCTGTCTGGGAGACCCATTCAAACATATCACCCCATCTCTGCAGAGGAAGAATGGCGTCTTCTTTAGGTGAAAGACTAGCTGATGGGCTTCCCTTGGGGTCCGGGGGAAAGGATACCTTAGAGTCCCCCAGAGACCTGTCTTCAGGGGACACAAAAGCCTGAGGGAGCTGGAGAGAAAAGGATCTGGTTTGTGCTCTGGTCCCCCCACTCAGAGATCGTCAGGACCCCAAGTGGGAATTGTGGGGGTGGCACGGGGAGCCTCTGAGCTCAGAGAATCTCAGCGACGCAACTGGAGCTGTGGCTATTGTTTTAAGATAGGGATCACCGAGCTCAAGTTTGCTATTCACCCCGGGTCGGCCGAGATAGCTGAGGCGGCCCTTCCCACCAGATGTCCCAGCCACTGAGCACCATGAACAAAGGAAGGTGCGGGGAACAGGAGCGCAGGAAGAAAGATTGGGAAGGAACTCGAGCCCTTTCTCAGGCTGCTCGGGGGAACAGGCTGTCTGTCTGTCCCAGAGCAGAGACTCTGGTTTCAGTGACCCTTTCCACCGGCCTCTCTTCGTCTTAGGTTTAAAGGGGAGGCTATCTCTATGCTGGGACTTCCTCCACATCTGTCGCGTAACTTTACCCTGCGTCCTGTCCTCTTTCTGCCAAGGCCACCTATTAAAGAAACCTTCTTAGAAGGTCTCCTGTTTCACCCAGGGAAGGGGAATTTCACCGCTGCCTGCCACATAGGACAGCCCCTGCCAGACACAACCCCGGCCAGCCTTCCATGTCCTCGGGGCAGGCACTGGATCTTCAGATGTAACCAACCCTGGATGTAAAATGTTGGAAGACAAAATTGCACCAACGCTAACACGTACAGGATTTGTAGCTGTCATTGGCTCTTAGGCAATGAGATGAGATGACGGAAAATATATGTGAGGATGTGTGTAGGGTTTGTGAAAATGTTGAAATGTGCAGGGCATATGCACCCTTAGATTTCTGGCATCCAGGGGAGGTCTTGAAGGTCTTGAGACCCAGTGGATACCCAGAGGGCGACTGTATCGCGCGTATCCGGGTATGAGAACAACGGGGACCTCTGACCATCTTCACCCCTGAAGGCTGCATTCTGGACGGCTGGTCTTCACGTGAACCACTCACCTGGAAGATGATGACGAAGGCCAGACGGGCAGACAGAACAGACCAATACTGCTTGGAAAACTCGTATGGGTTTGGTGCCCAAGGAGGCTCTCGGTAATCCTTGAACCTGCTCAAAGAGAGACACAGAGTTGAAATGGGGTGGGTGCTGAGACAAGGGTGGTACTTCTGTGGGTAAGGCCTTGAGGTTTGAATTACAGATGAGCTCTTGGCTCTCCGAGTTGGGAAATAGGAGACAGCAGAGGAAATCCTTAGCTCTATCAACAGCTGTCCATGGACCAGAAGGATGCCTTTTCCCCTATTTGCTCTCCCTAACATCTCCTGAAGCTTCCTCTGGTGTCAAGAAACAATTTTCAAAGAAGCCAAAGGAAGATGAGACTCACCCAGGCCCGTGGGGGGCACTCTGGCTCCATGTAACCCTGTGGACCCTGATAAGGCATGGGAGACTCCCTATTGCCTCACATAGTACCCTGCAGAAGACCTTGGGCTCTATTAAGATGTGGGTAGCGGGCTGATCCCTAACCAGCTGCCTTAGGACTAAGGCTGTGCCAGTGACCATAACAGTGGAGCCAGTCTTGCTTCCCAGCCACGTTGCTCAACCCAAAGGAAGACTGATCCCGACCGAGTGGAAGGTTAGGTAAATATGGGGTAGAAGATCAGTAAGAGCCACAGTTGATCAATCATCTTATTCGTTAACTATTTCTGTGATGGATTTTTTTTTTAAATATTATTTTGGGCTGGAGAGATGGCTTAATGGTTAAGCGCTTGCCTGTGAAGCCTAAGGACCCTGGTTCGAGGCTCGGTTCCCCAGGTCCCACGTTAGCCAGATACACAAAGGGGCTCATGCGTCTGGAGTTCGTTGCAGAGGCTGGAAGCCCTGGCGCACCCATTCTCTCTCTCCCTCTATCTGTCTTTCTGTGTCTGTCGCTTTCAAATAAATTAATTAATTAATTAAAAAATTTAACAAATATATATATTATTTTTATTTTATTTTAGAGAGAGAGTGAAGGAGAACGAATTGGCTCACTAGGGCCTCAGCCACTGCAATAGAACTCCAGATGCTTGCGCCACCTAGTGGGAATGTGTGACCTTGTGCATCTGGCTTACATGGGATCTGGAGAGTAGAAGATGGGTCCTTAGACTTCACAGGCAAGCACCCTAACCGCTGAGCCATCTCTCCATCCCTTTTGTGATGCATTTTGCTTATAAATCAAAGCATCAGTGCCTAACGTGAGCTTGCAACTCTTTCTCAGACCTGTGGAGAAGCTCCAGGGGTTTCAACCCCTCTGTCTGTTCACTCCCTATTCTGTAATGACTCCTGTTACAATGGGCACATTCTTTTTCAAGCCTGGGAAGTCTTCAAGGGCTAGTGCCAGCACTATGACCCCCGTAGGATCATTTTCCCTCTGTAACTGCACAAGTCTTTAATGCTCAATAAAAGTCAGACAAGCAAGCCGAAGGCTGGAGGACAAGTTGGCATGGTGTGAGGCCACAAAGCAGTATGTGTGGTCACTGAGGATGGCAGGGTAAGGACTCCATCCCTGGAGAGACTAGGGAAGAACCCTATCACATAGTGGGCAGACATTGTGCATCCACCTCTGAGCAAATGGCTTTTCTGGATGTTTTGTCATCTAGTTAGTTCTTACAACATCCTATCCGGGCATTCTAGTTCTAACATAGCATGGGAGGCGCATGGACTCAGAATTTAAGTACTTGGCCAGGGTTTAATGGTCAGTAGGAGGTGGAGACAAGATAAGGATGCGTGGGCTGGAGAGATCTGGCTTAGTGTTTAAGGCGCTTACCTGTAAAGTCTAAGGACCCAAGTTTGATTCCCCAATACCCATGTAAGGCCAGATGCACATAGTGGCACATGTGTCTAGAGTTCTTTTGCAGTGCCTACAGGCCCTAGCATGCCCAGTCTCTCTCTCATTACACTGACATATATAATGAGGATAGATATATATAGATATAGTATGTCATATATATATATATATATATATATATATATATATATATATATATACTATAAAATAAGGATATGAATCTGGCAAGACCCAGGCTTTTCCCCATGATCAGAGGGCGCCTCGCCAACAGCTGCAGTTGGGGGTAGGCTCACAAGTAGAGTCTCTCTCTGCTCTCTCTCTCGTCCCTTCCCTGCCCTCAGTAAACTAGCGTCTGCCAAAAGTCCATGTAAAAGCTTGATGCCTTTTGGTTTCTGAGGAGAAATGAAGGACGGGAATAGGAACATACCAGGGAGAGGAAGGGTGCACACGGACCAATGAGCGGAGAGCAGCGGAGTCAGCAAGGCAGAGACAAACGGCATGACCAGCAGGGTTTGGCAAGAGGCCAGGCGTCTCCACCTCCCGGCCCAGCCCCCCCCCCCCCCCCCCCCCCCCCCGGCGTCCAGCAGCTGATCACAGCTGTCACAGAGCTCACTGCTGCCCAGCGGAGACCAAGGGATTCACCCGTGGGTAAGGACACACAAAACGCCCACTTTGCACACTTGCTAACACAGAGATGGAGAAGCACCGACAACTAAAACCCAGACCCACCTATCATTCTGCTGCGCCCAGAACCGGCTCTGCTCTCCAGTCTCCAGAGGAGGGGTGCTACGCCTCCCCACATGGCTTACCAGGGAGATATCCCTCCCCAGGCTCAGCCCAGGCCCCCTGGCAACAATGACAGGCCATTTCTCCTCTCTGCTGGGTCTGTCTCTGCAGAACAGCTGCTCCCCCAGCTCCGTACGGGAGCCACTGCTCACCCCTCTTTCCAGCCTGGAAAGAATCCATAAATAATCTAAGGCTGGTTCATCTCTGCTACTAACTTACCACGGCTTTTGGAACCTTCACTTTGCTCTCCCTGAGCGTCCCAAACATGTTCAGAGTCTAACAAAGGATCTGGAGATCCTCCCGGAAGGCTCGACTTGAAAATATCTCTGTGCAGAGAAGCAAAGAGAGTCTCTTTTTTTAAAGAGTGAGCCACTAAATGAGTCTGTCATGTGGTCACATTCTTTTCCCCAAGGCTAGCTTTTCAAAAAAAAAAAAGAAGAAGAAAGAAACCATGGCCTACAGTAAGAAAAATATTTTATACTGATATACATATGCGAGCTTTTGTGCTGCTGAAATAAAAATGATACGGAGCATACTTAACCTGGCTGTGTGTAATGAACTGATACTACCTTCTCTACGCTACCCTTTCTATTCTAGCCAACTACATCACGCCACTCTTGTTTAATTCTATTCTTTAAAGCGCTATTCGTGACCCACTGAAGTGATTTCACAATCCGCTAATGAACCATGATTCATCGTCTGAAAAACAACATAAACCTCAGTAAGCTCACACCACTGGGCACATAATTGGTTGTTTACATGCCAATGTAAGTTAAAGTTTCATAATATTTTTTTTTTTTTGAAATTTCATCCTCAGATGTCAGACTTATCAAATGTTTTCATTAAGCAACAAGAAAGTACTCACTGAACAAAGAGGTAATTAGCTCGAAGAGCAGAAACAGTCACCAAAGACAGGCGGCTTGTGGGTTTGATTGTTTCCACTGCTGTGATAATGAGCCACGGTGTTTGTTTTCTTTCAAAAACCCAGTGCACAACATTAGGGAAAGTGTGCGTTTTTAAAAAAATATTTTTTTAACTTTTAATTTATTTATTTGACAGAGAAAGTGGGGGGAAAGGGGGAGAGACAGAATGGGCGCGCCAGACCCTTCCAAACAAACTCCAGACGAGTGCGCCCCCTTGTGCATCTGGCTAACGTGGGTCCCGGGGAATCGAACTTGGGTCCTTAGGCTTTGAAGGCAAATGCCTCAGCGGCTAAGCCATCCCTCCAGCCCAAAGTTGGTGCTTTTGAGTCAGTAGCTGAGGATATGAATGCCACTTGTGAAGGTGGGGCAAGGGCTAAGGAGATGGCTCAAGGAGTAAAGTGCACACCACCCAAGCATGAGGACCGAGTTTGAATCCCCAGCATACACACACACACACACACACACACACACACACACACACACACACACACAAAATGCCCAGCATGGTGGTCAGGGCTTGAAATTCCAGTGCTGGGGAAATGGAGTCAGAGAATTCTTGGAACAGCTAGTGTTGCTTGATCTTTGGTCTCTAGGTTCAGCAAAAGACCCCCATCTTAAAAAATAAGGTGGGCATCAATAGCCGAAGACACTCAGTGTTGACCTCCGGCCTCTCCACGTGCACACGCTTGTGTGCACACACAGACACACACACACAGAGGTACAAATATACCACCACACACATTATGTACCCACACACATCAAACATGCATATCCATACACACACCACACACATCAAACATGCATACCCATACCCATACACACACCACACACATCAAACATGCATACCCATACACACACCACACAAACATGGACACGCAATCGTTGAACAGCTGGGGCTCCATCACTAGGGATATGCCCTTGAAAGAGATGGTGAGACCTCTCTTACTTCTCTCCTTCTCTTGTACTTCCTGGCCATGAATCAAGAAGTTTTGCTCTGTCACACACTCCCGCCAAGATTATATTTCCTTGCCACCAGCGCAAAGTGATGCAGACCATTATTAATCATGGTCTTACATTAAAAAAAAAAACAAAAAACAAACAAGGAGCCAAGGTAAACCTCTCCTCTTCATAAGGTACTTATCTCTGGTATTTGCTTTAGTTGTGGAAAACTGACTAACACAGTCTTCTTGCAAGCCAGGCCATGTTCCCACACCCGGTGTTCTTATCTAGAACATCGTCACATGGACCTGAGCTTTCTATTTCACAGCTGTTATAGAAATAAAGTGTCAATGCAAAGAATCCAGCCCTGTCTGGAACATCAATGGAACAAGCCACTGCACACAGACAGTCACTTCTCTGAGATGCCTGGTACCAAAAGCATTAGAAATTATAGAATTGCTTAAGATTTTAGAATGTGCATACATCCGACAATTTGGGGGCAGGACCAAAATGAAAGCGTGAAAATCAGTTATGTTTCAAATACTTCTTATACATGTAGCCTGAATGTAATTTTCTTCTTTAAAAATGTTCTATTATTTATTTAGAAAGGGAAAGGAAGAGAGAGAATGGGCATGCCAGTGACACTTTCCACTGCAAATGAATACCAGGCACATGTGCCATGTTGTGCATCTGGCTTTACACGGGCAGTAGTGAATCAAACCTGGGCCTGCAGGCTTTAGAGGTAAGCACCTTTCACTGCTGAGCCATCTCCCCAGGCAGTGAAGGTAATTTTCTATATGAAGTTTGATACTTGTGTCTGCATAGCAAAATTTTCCACTTGTGACATGGTATTAACACAGACGTAGCTTCAGATTTTGGAGAATTTCAGAATTGCCTCTGTGGATTATGGATGTAAAATGGTCATAGCTATCCTTCCTTTTACTGAAGGTGATTTTTTAATTTTTTATTTTATTTATTTGAAAGTGACAGGCAGACAGAGAAAGAGGCAGAGAGAGAAAGAGTACGCCAGGGCCTTCAGCTGCTGCAAACAAATTTGAGATGCGTGCGTACCCTTGTGCATCTGTATTATGTGGGTCCTGGGGAATCGAGCCTTAAACCGGGGTCCTTGGGCTTCACAGGCAAGCGCTTAACCACTAAGCCATCTCTCTCCTCATGGTTTTCAGGGTTGATTTCAGAGCACTTGAGTTCCACCCACTGCAAGTTTCTCATGACACTGATGACAATGACTCAACCACAGAGGGCTTCTCCCAAGACTTGTGTCAGAAGCCAGGCAAGCCCCAGACAGAGGAGGGGAAGCCCTGAGACCAGAGGAAGAGCAACGTGTTTCTGTTCTATTACCGTCAGCTCACTTGCCCTTCAATGAGGAACCAGTCTCCCTCATCTGCTGAGCCTGAGTCTCCCAAAGTCCTCATTAAGTGTCCATAACACAAGGTGGACCCCCACATTCGCTCAGATCCCTATATCTGCTGGATGTGAACCCTAGCCAGCAAGGGAAGCAAGAGGTTAGTTTCAGGGATATAATTTTGGAGACATTCCCTTTTAGCCCTCCAGTTCTCCTTTATTTTTCTTAAACTTTAACATTAAGTTTGAAAGAAAGACAGCTGTCAGTAATGAGACAACTAGGTAATCTAAAAGGTATATGTGAGGCGGTAACACTCGTACCTTTTCCAAATGGAACGACCTAAGGAAGTTATTCCCATCCCTGAAGAGCAGGATTCAGAGGACCCAACACAGAGTGTATCATGCAAGGTGTGAGCCTGTTCTCTGCAGCCTAGACCCACATCAATGAATGTGTATAAATATGTGAACCATAGTGCTGGCACCCACAGCAATACAAACATGGTCACCCTCAGCCCGGGCACAGATCAATGAATGTGTGTACCTGTGTGGATCACAGCATCAGTACACAGAAGGTGTGAGCCTGGTCTCCTTCAGCCCATGCGCAGATTAATAAATGAGTGTACATGAACACTCCATGTTAAGTGAAGACACAGTGAGAATTTAATACAACAATATAGGTGAACGTAGTGATAAAATGGTTTCTCCTAGGAGACAAAGACAGATGGGGACTAAGAAGGGAGGCTATAGTAAGCTGCTTTACAATGCTGGGACAGACTTCCAGCCAAACAAAGTTTTATGGGAGGAAGGGATTTATTTCAAACTAACAGATCCAGGGAAAGTTCCACCAATGGCAGAAGTAGCTGGCTCCCAGTCATAAATCCAAATAGAGGGAGAAACCACAGCAAGCCAGGAAACACCAGAAAGCAGGAAGCAGGTACTTTGCCAGAAATCAAACTTCTCTGCCTAGCTTTGGGCTGGAATTCAGATTCTGCCCCCCAGTGACGCATCTCCCTGTAGCAGGAGTCTGTCTTCTACAGGCTGAAGCTGCAAATGCAATTTTAACAAAACACCCAAGTCCATGGGACCATAATTCAAACTACCACATTCCACTCCTGGCCTTCACGGACTCAGAATCACCTCACATTGCAAATTGCATTCAGCCCAGTTTCCACGGTCCTCACAGTCTTTAACAACTTTCAGACTGTTCCAAAGTCCCAAGTCTCATCTGAGAGTTAAGACTATCTCTTAACTGTACATCCTGTGAAATCGAAGCAAGTTACACACTTCCACCATGTAATGGCACAGAGTAAAAATTTCCATTTCTATAAGGCATAACAAGGAGAGACTGGGCCAATGCAAAACCAGTTGCCATCAGGAAGACATCAAACATCTGCAATTCAAGTCCAGCATCCATAACCAATGACAACAAGTCTCTGGATTTCCAATTTCCATCTCTGTAGCTGGGCTTCGTATCCAGGGGAAACGTCCATCCTGAGCCAACAGCACTGCATGTTCGCCTCTGCACAGTTGTGGCGTATCTAAAACACCACAGAGTCTTCACTGCAAACCATGGTCCATCTTACAGTGGCATCGCTGGCCTCTAATACAGGGACATTACTCCACGCTTCCCACGCCACCTTTCAGTGGTGGCTTCTGGAACAGCGTGCAGTTCAGGACCCACTTTCTTGCAATTTTGCGTGTTTCCGAAATCAATACCAGATTTACAGGGATACAACCATTTTGCCAATCCAGGGAGGAAATAAATTGTGACTTCTTTTAGTCACAGCCTTTCAAAAAGAGTTTGCATTTCTACCATTCAGTCTCTTCTGGGTGAGACTTACTTCAGCCCTCTTTTTTGTCATTTCAGTGTAAAATAGTTGGGCCGTCTTTAACGATGGCCATCTACTCGACAATAGCGGCTTCAGTCACCTAAAACCTGTCTCTGCACCGCTAACCTTAAACTTGCATGAAATTTTCCTGTGATGAACCATACATCTTTCAGTTCTGTATCTTCTCCCAAGCACACCAGTCTGTACTTTTATAGTCAACCTTGCTTAAACGACCTGGGCATGGGCAGCAGAACACAGCCAGATTTCATGCCAGTAGCCCAGTTCCCTCAAGGTTCTTTACTGTCTTTCCTTGCCCCCTTTGAAAGCTCATAAGCCAATACAATTATCCTTGCATTCAACGCCTTAAAACCTTCTGAATAATAGACCACAAAATGTGTCTTACCACTCCACAAGACTTCTGCAGTCCCAGGGACCACATCCTGCTCCATTCCTCTGGCATACAAGTTCCAAAAGACCAAAATCCACATGGTCGGATTCATTGCACAAAGACCTCACCCTTCTGCTGCTAAACTTCTGTAGTAGACAGCTTCACAGTTCTGGGACAAGCATCCAACCAAACACAGTTTTGTGGGAGGAAGTGACTGATTTCAAGCCTACAGATCCAGGGGAAGTTCCATCAGGGATGTAATCAGCTGGCTCCCAGTCATAAAGCCAAGCAGAGAGAGAGAGAGAAACTACCAGCAGCCAGCGGCATCGAAAAGCAGTGAGCAGAGATCCTTCCAGAGCTCAGATCACTCTTGGGGCTAGAACTCAGATCTGCCTTCAATGACATGAGCAGCCCCCTCCCCCTCCCATAGCAGGAGTCTGCCTTCCGGGGGCTGAAGCTGAAAAATCAGTTTCAATAAAACACTTGATTCAATGGGGCCATGCATTCAAATTGCCACAGAGGGGTTTATTTTCATACACATAAATATTTACACAGAATTACTTTTATGATAAAGAAGTTCACTTTATTATTTTTGTTTTTGGAATGCTATAGATGGGACCTAAGATGGATTAGTGCTCTTTCATTGAGATTTATCCCCAGTCCTACTGGCTCATAATCTTAGAAGGATGCCATTACTGAAAAACAATCAAATGCGCTTTATACTGAGATGTCAAGAGCAAACTAATTGTGTTAAACTGGAACAAACTCACCCAGTAAGTGAAACTGATAGAAAGCCAATATCCTATGTTAGTTTTAAAATTGCAATAATATGTTGTGAAAATCGCATGGATAGAGTTAAATTTAGACATTACCTCAAGAAGTAAGATTCCTATTAACTCCAACTACATTTCATTATTTTAAAACAAGCCCATGAAATAATAACTTAAAAATTCTGCAACTCTGCATTACATTAGTCCACAGAAAAATGGGGCAAAAGTCACATACATTTCACCTGCTTACCATGGTAAGATGCCTAAGATTGTCAAAGGTTAGAACAGATCAGTTCCCTGCAGTATCTGGAATTGTTACAGGAAGACATTACCATATTTCATGGGCCGTTCTATTTCCTTTTCAAAAAAGCAGAAAAGAATCTTTGGCGCTTCTTTATTCCAAAGCCCTCATTTTCACCAGATGTGAAAAACCAAGGTTTTTCTTACTTTTCTCATCACTACAACAAAATTCCTGACAGAATCAAGGTGAGGAGGACAGGCTTCTGGCTGGCTTGAAGTCTGGGGGAGATGTGGGAGAATGCATGGCCGCAAAAGCTTGCCCACATCTAGATAATCGGGAGATACAGCAAGCAGAGATGGGACAGGCTAGGAACTTCAAAACTAACCCCCCCACACACACACACACAACCCAGGGATCTACTTCCTCCCACTAGGCTGTACTGCCCACGAATACCACAACCTTCGCAAACAGCCACCAGCTAGGGATCAGGTGTGGACTACACGAGCTAGTGGGGACATTTCATACCCAAACCGTAACAAGGGCACCGAGAGGGGAAGAGAGGCACTTGCCGCAGTTGTCTCTGTTCCCGACCCCACGCTTACCTGTCGCGTAGCCTGTGACTGTGACATTTGTCACAACCAGCCCCAGAGAGTATAAAGCAACAACAGCTGCACCGTGAGGAATTGATCGCCTGTCACCAGGAGTGGCTTTGTGCTTTTGGATGAACTGTTAGCTCTACAGTGAGTCAGTTAGCTTTTCACAACTCTAAGCAGTGATATGGAAGGGGAAATTTTTAAATAGCCCCATTAGATTGAATGGCATATTAATGTTACAAAAAAAAAAAAGTACACACTATATATTTTCAGACCATCCAAGCCTGGCTGTTCGAAGAGGAAAACAGGACAGGCAGTTACGCGCTAATGGGCATCACTTTCATGTAGTGGTGGGTCAAGGCCCGAGAGCCAGCCTGGAAGAGCTGGCTCTAACTTCTAGCATTGGTGCAGAGCAGTCACGGGCTGGGTGGCGAGGCAAAGGCTTTTCACAGGACCTCAAGACGTGGAAGTGCTTAGCTGCTGAGAAATCTGGCAGACAGCCGGGCATGGTGGCGCATGCCTGTAATCCCAGCACTTGGGACGCAGAGAGGTAGGAGGATCACCGTGAGTTCGAGGCCACCCTGAGACACATAGTGAATTCCAGGTCAGCCTGAGCCACAGTGAGACCCTACCTCGAAAAATAAACAAGAATCCGGCAGAAGCCACCTATATGCTCAGTGCCTTCAGACAGACCCGGGCGCCTGTGACTCCATGTGAGCTTCCGTTTTGTGAGACTTTTGTTCCCTTCCCGCTGAGCCCTCATCCAGCTTCCAGGGCATGTTGGCCTCTCAACCCCGTCAACACAGCACTGAATCTTTAGCAGCCCTGCCAGGGCATCCTGATAGATGAGGCGGGCACTCCTCCGCGGCGGCTGGGAATGCCTCTCCGAACCTCCAACGGGCAGCTGGAGCTGACTGGCACATCCTAATGCTCACTGCCACTTTTAAGATACTCCATCCCTGACGAGGCAGGGCTGGAGCCTGAGACCTCAGTTTTATATGACATTTTTCTACAGAGGTCATTAGAAGCTAAGAATAAGAAAGGTCATCAAGTTCCCAATACCACATGCCAGAAAGTTGGGGCAAACTTCATCTCCCGCTGCAGAGGCAATTATAAACACTGGCTCTGGGACCAGCGAAAGAGCCGCCTCTGATTCTCACAGTATCTTTGTATTGCAGTCCCTCCTCCACTCATATTTCTCCCTCTCAGACACATCAGATTGAAATTTATGCCAAAAGTTGTCAATAAAAAACTTTCAGTCACTATGACTTTTGTTCTTAAACAAATGAAAGAAACTCCCCATGCTCTAAGATAATTTCTATGTTTAGTCATGTTAGGGGGCTAGAGAAATGGCTTAGTGGTTAAGTGCTTGCCTGTGAAGTCTAAGGACCCTGGTTCGAGGTCCGATTCTCCAGGACCCACATAAGCCAGATGCACCAGGGGGCACACGCGTCTGGAGTTTGTTTCCAGTGGCTGGAGGCCCTGGCAAGCCCGTTCTCTCTCCCTCTCTCCATCTGCCTCTTTCTCTCTCTCTGTCTGTCACTCTCAAATAAATAAATAAAAAGAAAAAAAGAAATTTATGCCAACAATAATTCTTACTGATTTCAGAAATGTACTCTATTTGACTTAATATACCTAGGCCATATGCTGGCCCCATTTATGGCTATTATTACTCACATTGAATAAGACATGTCACTTTCATTGTTTTATTTATTTATTTACTTTTGAGAGATAGATAGAGGGAGATTGGGGTGGGGGAGAATGGGCATGCCTTCAGCCACTATAAACGAACTCCAGATGCATGTAGCACCTTCTGCATCTGGTTTACTTGGGTCCCGGGGAATCGAACCCCAGTTCACAGGCAAACACCTGAACCACTAAGCCATCTCTCCAGCCCATGTCACTTTCCTTGTAACCCAAGAGACACCAACCTATTGTCAGGGGAATAACATGCATACAAGGACTGATCTAATTACATTCTCTTATATCACCTCAGTGGGTCCTGACAGATCCACACACATCATTGTGACCATCAGGTTCTTTCTTTTTTTGCAGGGCCGTGTGGTATACATGTGGATGCGTATGCAGGTGTGTACATACACCTGTGGGCCAGAAGTGGATGTCAGATGTCTCCCTCAGTCTCAGTCCATATTATTTAAGACAGTGTCGCACTGTGGATACTCATGTCGTCCAGCTAGCCAGGTAACGCTGCCACTGCTTTACTGGACGAGCCATCACCCCAGAACAGCCCAGAGGTTCTGACTTGTCTTCCAGTTTTCCTTCTCGCCATGGCCCTTCTCCCTAGAATACAGTTCTTTCTCTGGACTGCCTCACACCTCACACTCCCCTGAGCCCACTGTCCCCCACGACCACCCCCATCTTGCCCATGAGCCAGAATGGCTTAACCATATAAGCGGGGAGTTTCCAAAAAAAAAAAAAGATGTAAGCCAGCCATGGTGACCCACATCTGTAATTCCAGCCTTCGTGAGGTAAGAGGCGGTGGAAGGAAGGTGAGTTTAAACCAGCCTGAGTGATACAAAACGAGCCCATCTCAAACAAAATTGATGCCCGTGGCTATGAAATTCTTCGCTCTTCAAGAGTCTTCTCCCTTGAATGGTTTCCTCCCCAAACATTAATGTCTGTGTTAAGCATAGGCTCTCATAGCTGCTTGCACTGAACCAATTACAAAGTATGAAAGTGACATTCAATTGTTCCTTTACCTACTCATCTGTTTGACCTAGATTTCTCGAGAGAGGCACTGGGTCGTCTTCTATATTATGTAACCAGTGCCAAGCTGTAATAGAGGCTCAACCATTTTTCGTAATGATCAGACCCTCACTAGCATTGAAAGCTACTCTACTACATGTTATTTCAATTTGGCCTCAGGATAATATATTTTTGTCACACAAGGTTTTCTTGGCAGGACTGTAGTGCTGAAATGCACCTGTTATTCCTGGTTCCACGTACTATTTCTGTCACTCGGGGGCAGAATTTGTTTTAAATGGGTAATAGACAAACCACGAGCCCATGGACTTGCAAAGGAACAGTGGGCCAACTCTCAAAGTTTCATGCACAGTTGGTTAGAAAAGTCCAGGGGCCTGAAGGCAGACACAGAGCAGTCCAATCTGATACTCATGCCTTGACAACAACTCAGTGTCCAGAGCCTTAGTGTTACAAGCCGAGTGGTAAAGATTCTCCTTATTTAGTCATGATAGCTGATAAAAGTCACGTGGACCTTGAAAGTGCAGTCATACTGAAGTGCGGTTGGAATATGGAGAAAGATTAAGTTTAGACCTGCATAACTGAATGAAACTGTTTAAATATACATACATACACACATATATATGTATGTATATATTATATATATATAATATATATATGTATATATATTATTGACAACTTCTATACTTACAGGCAACAAACCATGGCATTCCCTCCCCTCCCCCACTTTCCCCTTCATAACTCTGCTCTTCGTCATAGCCCCTCCCTCTCTCCATTAGTCTCTCTTTTAATTTGATGTCATCATCTTTTTCTCCTATTATGAAGGGCTGAATGAAACTTTCTTTTTTTTTAATTTTTTGTTCATTTTTATTTATTTGAGTGTGACAGAGAGAGAGAGAGAGAGAGAGAATGGGTGTGCCAGGGCCTCCAGCCACTGCTAACGCACTCCAGATGCATGTGTCCCCTTGTGCATCTGGCCAACGTGGGTCCTGGGGAATCGAGCCTCTAACCGGGGTCCTTAGGCTTCACAGGCAAGTACTTAACCACTAAGCAATCTCTCCAGCCTATCAATGAAACTTTCTTTAAAATAAGGGCTACGCCACAACAGCGCCACGGATCCTTTGGCTTGGCTGACAAGCATCATACTGCTAAACCATCTCTTCCGGCCCTTTTTTTTTTCTTTGTTTTGGGTAGAGTGAGCAGTTGTACAAGGTGATTCCCATGATCACTTCCAGTTATTAAAATATTTTTATAATTCTTATTTTTCAACTCCTGTTGTTCAGTGGAACTCTGTTATATATTGCCTGAGACTCAGACCTTATGGGAACAGATCTATAGCACTGGTATAGACCCTTTGCCCTGGAGAACTGTTCCTTTAGATCTACAGACCCAAATCTAACACCATGGAGAGACAGTCTGGCATATAAGCCAGACACAGTGGCTGCTGGGCAGTGCCCAGTCCAGGATCAAACCTACCTGAAAAGAGGCCTACAGTCTAAGAGTTGGACATTTTGTTGCCTTAGAGTAAAACCCCTGAAAAATCTATACTGATATAAATTGATTAACTGATTCCTGTGCTTGAAAGTCTGGTTCCTTCTGTTTTTTTTCTTTTCATATTTCTTCTTGAGTTGAGGATATCTTTTTATTTGAATCATTAGTTGGTAAGTTTAACTCAGCTACCTGAGGAGGGGACACCAAATCATTATGACTTGTCCACACACGTCAGAATTGCTGCAAATATATATATATGTATGTATGCATGAATATAAATGAGTGCAGTTACTATGAAAGCCACTATAAAGGTCCTCAGAAAAAAGCTAAAAAGAGAACTATCATACAACACAGATATGCACTGCTGGGTATACACCTGAGGAATCAGTATCAGCATACTGGAGATGCCAGCGCATCGATGCTGACCACAGTACCAGTCACCATGGTCAAGCTGTGGAACCAGCCTAGATGTCCACCAACAGATGAATACATAAAGAAAATGTAGAATATATACATCAGCTGTGAAGAAGAATGAAATTATGACATTTGCAGGAAATGGTTGGAACTGGTATAATGCTATAGGAAATTAGTCATTCTCAGAAAGCTAAGGAACACATATTTCCTCTCACGTGCAGGACCAGGGTAAAGTAAGTTTAGACAAGTTATTCCCCTCTGCCCCTCCTCTCTTGAGTTGGTCCTTCTGGGGTTAGCCTTAGGGGAATTTTTCCGTTTCTTGGTTTCGGAAGTCTTCCTACCACCTGCCCTGGCTCCCAGCTTAGTATGTCTGGGAGGCAGGTGAACCCTCAGATTCCCTAGCGTCACTGTAAATGCATCAAGTGACTATTTGTAGCCTGAGATCAGAGCCTCTCAGACCTTCCCTGACCCTGTCAACTCGGCCACATTTGTCCAGTCACCTGACTTCAGTCCAGACTTTGGAGATGTCCTGAACTCAACCTCCCTCCTTGTCCACTGTCAACAGCTTGGCAAAATATCGTGTGAAACAGCTCATCTTATTTCTCCTGATTCCTTCTGTGACCCTGGTTCTGTGCCCACCGTGGCTCATGCCTCAATGGTGCAGCACTTCATCTGTTCACCCCATGCCTGCCTTTCCCAACCCTAGTCCATCTCTGCCTCTCTAACCACGTCAACTTCCTGTACCAACCTGTTGGCAATCGTTTTCTGATGCCAAAGGTGTCATTTCTTCTATTGCATCCTACTGAGGTTTCAGTCTGATTTCTTAAAAAATATTTTTATTTATTTATTTGAGAGCAACAGACAGAGAGAGAGAGAGAAAGAGGCAGAGAGAGAGAGAATGGGCATGACAGGGCTTCCAGCCACTGCAAACGAACTCCAGATGTGTGCACCCCCTTGTGCATCTGGCTAACGTGGGACCCGGGGAATCGAGCCTCGAACCGGGGTCCTTAGGCTTCACAGGCAAGTGCTTAACCACTAAGCCACCTCTCCAGTGCTCAGTCAGATGTTAAGACTTCCCAAACATACTTCACTGTAGTACACTTCAACACTGGCTTACATGATCTCAGGTGTTTCTGCATACATCATATTGTCCACCGCTGCTATCTGCCAAGCATCCGCCTTGATAAAACTCCATTACCTAGCCCAGTGCTAGAGTATTTTCTCTTCCTATCCTTGGCTCCTTTTCTTTACTTTTGTTTTTATTTATTTATTTGAGGGACAGAAAGAGATAGAGAAATAGACATGTAGAGAAATAAAGAGAGAGAATGGGCACGCCAGGGCCTCCAACCACTGCAAACGAACTCCAGACGCGTGCGTCCTTTTGTACATCAGGCTCACACGGGTCCTGAGGAATCGATCCAGGACACTCTGGCTTTGCTGGCAAGTGCCTTAACCACGAAGCCATGCCTCCAGCCCCTTAGCTCCTTTTCTGTTCTAATTCACAATCACCTCCCTCTCCCCTAAGGCTCTACAGAGCTCAAGGCCCATGCTCCGCGTGACTGCATAGGATGACTGACTCGTCTGTCCCTTGCTATTCCAAGCCACGAGGTCCGCATTAGACAGAGCTGCACCTGCTCTGCAGCGTCTCCCGTGAGGCACTTAATACATATTCACTGATTCACTTCCACGAGTTTCCAACAAGTGGCGAGGAAGAGGAGATGGGGGGCAAGGGACAGGAAGGCCACCCCTGTTCCTGCAGGTGACTGTTTGGACCTATTGCTCGTGGTCCACCGGTGGCCCCTCCTCCTTCCCACTAGCGTACCTGCAAAACTGAACCTCGTAGTTGAGCTGCGAGCTTTCCGGCTGCGTCCCCTCCTTGAGCTGGCTGACGTTGAAGAAGGAGAGGGTGTGGTTCACAAAGCCGTGCAGAGTCCCGTTCTGGCTATAGGAATATTGGTACACCAGGCGGGGGATGAAGTCCGAGGTGACAGCGATGACAAAGGCCTAAGGAGCAGAACGGTGGGTACGCAGTCAGGACAGGTGCTACCTGGGTGGCGCAGGGGCCATCTGCCCGGGAGACTTGCCATTCACGGCCTATCAAGCGGCTGCGCGTTGACAGAGATGCTCGCGCAACATGCTCAGGATCTTGTCCCTGGGCTCATGCAGCCTCGTCAAGTGCTTCTCCGCCACCACCACCCCCATCTGTGACACTTGTAAGAAAGTCCACCGGGAGGTGGCTGATGACAGAGGGAAAGGTTGCTGAGCTAGTCTGGGCCTTTGGGTTGTGGGAGACTTAGTCTACATCGAAGATATTTGCATTGGCATTGCTATTGGCTGAGCCAAAAAAAACAAAAAACGGAGGGCAAGATATCCTGAGAAAATGATTTAGAATGGTGAAAGTAGCACAACGAGGAATGGGCAAGGAAGTTGGATGGCCATGCCCAGCTATGCCAAGGGACAGCAGAGACCCAAGTGTACAATTCCACAGTTCCTCCAATGTGATCAGCTCCTGACGCTATGGCACACCGTATGACAGAAATCGTCCCTTTATCCATCTGACTAAGGAAAAGAGAGGGCGAGACAGGGGAAGGTCTGCTAGGTGGCCATGCATACCCCACATAGCATCTGGCACGCCTAAGTGCCCTATAAACGTCCATGGAGAGCGCCAAACGTGATGAATAGCCGAGCATTTGAATGTGGAAGCACTTTCTGCAAAGAAAACCTTAAATCTTTTTGGCAGGTGTTTATATTCTATTCTGCTCCAATAGTTAAAGTTCCTTAGACTGTAGTTTATATCTTTGCTAAGTGCGCATGTGAGTGTGGATGGCCATGCCCATATTTGAGAATTGAGAACCCACTTTTAATCACCACAATTGTTTATGTCCTTGCACTGCCTAGAGTGACTCTACATGATGAGCGTTCTTATTCTTTTGTTATTGTTGTTGTTCATTTTTATTTATTTATTTGAGAGTGACAGACAGAGAGAGAGAGAGGAAAAAATGGGCACGCCAGGGCCTCTAGCCACTGCAAATGAACTCCAGATGCGTGCGCCCCCTTGTGCATCTGGCTAATGTGGGACCTGGGAAACCAAGCCTCGAACCGGGGTCTTTAGGCTTCACAGGCAAGCGCTTAACCACTAAGCCATCTCTCCAGCCCAGCATTGTTATTCTTACTTCTCATTCTATTGATGATTAAGAATATCTCAGAGGCCAGGGGAGCAAAGTTCAATGCCACTCTGTACAGAGACAGACAGAGGCTGACCCTGAGGGTCTCTTTTCTAATTGACATAACTCACAGCAAGGACTCGTTTCTTTTCTAAGCCATACTGTATCTCTGAGCCTCAAGATGTGTGCTTCGTAAATGAAAGCATTCAACATGTGGTGAGCCGATTCTCTCTGTCTCCCTCCACACCTCTCCAATCATTTTTTTTTTTTTTTTTTTTGGCAGGTGTTTATAGCAAGGACTCAGGTCCGAGCCAGAATCAATGTTTGTGCTCCCAAAGAAACACAGGCCATGGGGTTTTGGATGTGTAGCTAACTGGCTGGCATTGAAACACAGGCCATGGGGTTTTGGATGTGTAGCTAACTGGCTGGCATTGCCTTGGGCGGTAGACCAGGAGACCCTGGCTGGCCACCATCCACCTAGAAGGCAAAAAGCAAAGGTTTTCCTCTAAAGCTTAGACGTGTCTAGCCAAGCAGTTAAAAGTGTCACATCAGGTAGGGTTCCTCTTCCTTCTGCATTCTGTTTTAACCTGTGCAGGGCTAAAGTCTGTGGGATGATGGAAACTCTGCACTGACAGCTTGGAGGGACTGTAATTAGGAACCGCATCCTGGGCAGTGCTCCAAGTATTGTCCAACAGAAGTAGAAAAAGGACGGTAAGAGATGGAAAGATACGGAGCATTCTTTCCTCATTATTCTTGGCACTGAGGAAAGATCTGATTTTGACTCGCAAAACCAAGGTGTGCATTCTGATAGGTAGCTGCCCTTCTTTCTCTTAATAACATTAAAAACGGAATCATGCCACTCTGACAACAGCTTGATGGGTTTACAAGACGGGCATATGCCATTAACCACGAGACTGTCTGAAATAACCACCCCCCCCCAAATGGAAAAGGCTAGGCGGCCACAGGGCTAGCCTCCTGCTTTGAAGATCTTACTCTCCCACACAGCTGAGGCACCCCCTGAATTCAAGCACTTACATTGATGATAACCGAGAACTTGCCGATTCCAGACAGAATGTCAAACCAAATGCCTGTAAGACAGAAGAAAGGATACCTCCGGCTTACTCCCGCCTGGACCCAGGGACGGGAGCTGCGGGAAAGGTTCACCCCTCCACACCCCCACAGTGGGCTTGTCTGAAAAGGCTCAGGTACCCCCTATCTGGAAGCTTGAGAGACAAGTGGGGGTGGTCTCATTATGGGGCCTTCACAGGCCTCCCCACCTCTTGGAACACGAGCGGGAATAACCGCAGGGGCTGAAGAGACGGGACCTTGCCAGCTTCCTGCTCCCCTTCCATAGAGAAGGTTGGGGGGAGCCACAGCACGGGGTGGGGGCGGGAATCGAACACAGTAAGCTTCGAATGGGGACATACCGATGTCTTTGGTCCTCACGGCATCCGGCCGTCTGAGCTCTGTGACGAACTTCTTGGCATCTAGCCGTACTTCGATGACATTGTTGAGGAGGGCAAACACAGGTGCCAGGGGAAAAGAGGCCACGAAGAGGGTAACAAAACCGAACTGGATGACTAGGAGAGAGTGCCACAGGAGCCATCGCACCGCGGAGCGGGGGAGGCGAGCTCTGCCTCGCTTTGTGGTCCCTTGTCCTCCCTCAACAGAGGCCCCTTCCTTCTGCAACCTTGAGTTACCTTCTCACACCTGTATCCAGGGCCCAGTCTCAAAGGACAAGTTGAGAACCATAGAAGAGTATACCTGAGGTGAACCTCTTGCTTCCACATATATGTGTACACGTGTGTCCACACACACATGAACACACCCACACACACCACATATGTGAACGATAGGTCTAAAGTTGTACCCTGGTTTTTTGTTTTGGTTTTTGAGACAGTGTTTCACGATATAGCCCAGGCTGTCCTTGAACTCTTTTATTTAAAGGGGGTTTTGTTGTTGTTTTATTTATTAGAGACAGAGAGAGGGAGAGAGGGAGACAGAGGATGGTTGCACCAGGGCTTCTGGCCACTGCAAACAAATTCCAGACGCATGTACCACCACGTGCATCTGGCTCACGTGGGACCTGGAGAATCGAACCTGAGTCCGTAGGCTTCTCAGGCATGTGTCTTAACCACTAAGCCATCTCTCCAGGCCTCCTTGAACTCTTGATCCTCCTGCCTCAGCCTCGTGAATATGGAATTATAGGTGTTCACCAGGCCAAGCTCTGGAGTCTCCTCTCCTCAGATAGACTCTCCGCTTTGTTTACAAGAGGTATCACTCAGCACACATTCACTGAGAGCTCACTAAATGCCAGGCACTTAGGAAGGCAAAATTCTGGTTCAGCTGAGGAGCTGGGTTTAGATGGGGAAGGTCAGCACGTGCAATGATGTGCAGCAGGGTTTTAAAAATGTGCTCAAGCCAGGTGTGGTGGCGCACACCTTTAATCCTAGTACTCTGGAGGCAGAGGTGGGAGGATCGCCGTGAGTTCAAGGCCACCCTGAGACTACATAGTGAATCCCAGGTCAGCCTGAGCTAGAGCGAGACCCTACCTCAAAAAAAATAAATAAATAAAATAAATAAATAAAATAAAAAAAAAGTGCTCCAAGCCAGAATAAAAGGACAATGTGCTAAGGTCAGGGAGAACCAAAGGCAGACCTCTCCCTCTGCCCCTGGCACACGGATCCCCCCATTCATTTATGCATGACACCCATTCTCCCATTGGTGAACATCCGTGAGGCCCCAAGACTTCAGTGGCCCCCTCCTCCGAACTGTCCCTCCTGGGTTAGGCCTCATCAAGAGCCACCCCTGGGTGTGGCTTGGAGGATCCGTCCACGTGCTTGTTTCCCTGGAAAGCAGCAAGCCCTCCGTCTGTTCAAGGTGGCTCCTTACAATAGGTGATGTTCGCAACAGAACCTGAGTCCTGGGAGAGGCACAGGCTAGTTGGATTTTCCCACATACTGAGAAGGGCAAGGGGCTGGGGTAATGGCTTAGTGGTTAAGGCATTTGCCTGCAAAGCCTAAGGAGCCCAGTTCGATTCCCCAGGACCCACATAAGCCCGATGCACAAAGGGGTGCATGGGTCTGGAGTTTGTTCGCAGTGGCTGGAGACCCTGGGGCATCCATTCTCTATCTCTCTCTGTCTCAAATAAATAAAATTAATAAAATTTAAAAAGGGCCAGTTATTAAGCTTTCCATGCCTCAGTTAGATCAAATGGAAGCTAAGGATTATAAAATGATTCTCACTTAATTGGCACCTCAGAAAGCACATGAAATTGTGTACATAATGTGCCTAGAATTTCTGACACATAAGAATTGCTCAATAAATGTTATTACGTGTAACTTTTTGCTTATTGAAATAAATATCAATATATATATGCAGATGACCACAATACATACTGTACAGTAACATGATAGATAAGCAGACACAAACATAAAGATTGAAAACTAACAGAGAGTCAGGAGACCCGAATTCTAAACTGAGATGCGTCTGTAACCAGCCACAGTCCTTTGTCAAGCCTCTGCTCACGTAATCAGTCTGGGGAGCTGCTTTGAGTCCCTGCAGGAGGTGGCTGTGGTACAGTGACTGGTCCCTCAGAGAAGCCTCATGATTCGGTGGCAGGAGAGCCGGGCAAAGAGTGCGGTCAAAGTCAGTGTGCGAAAGAACCCCGGTGACGGACAGAGAAACTGGACCCCTCCCTGCACACACGCACCCCGGCCTATATGTCCCGGAGCGTGAGTGGAAACGCTGGCGTTGGGCGTGGGACAGAGCTCAGCGGGCGCATACGCTCGCAAGCGTGACAACCCGAGTTCAAGACCCAGGACCCACAAGGACAGCCGGGCCCGGCCACACACTGCGGTAACCCCCAGGCCTGTGGGTGAAACTGCAGCTCCACATTCGGAGCTCAGAGAGACCCCCGTCTCCAGGAGAGACGCTGCTAAGCGACAGAGCAAGGAGAGTAGACACTCTCCTCCTCGGGCACACCGGGCGTGTACCCTCTCGGCCACACACACACACACACACACACATCTGGCACTTAGCAAGTGACTTAGGCAGACCCCAATCAGTGAGGGTGCACACCCCAGCTAGCGCCTGACCATCCTCCCGGCTTTAGCCCCCTTCCGCTGCTATCCATGTGCTTCTGTCCGCTTTTGTTGTTCCAGACACAGGAATCTGGGAACCCCCGTGAGTGACCACAGGACTCTGATGCCTGCTGATGCTAAGTCTGGGATGATCAAAACGATGAAGGAAGAAGACAGGGTCTAAACACAAGGACGTGTGTGCCTCCACTGTCCTGGATACCCTGCGTGTTCACAGCAGGTTCTAGACTGCCAGCAATCGTCATTCAGTGGCCAGACACTGGCACGAGAAGGGCTCAGCTGGCCCCTGGGATGACCACTTGGCCAATTTCTTGGCCAGTGGGGACCAGAGGGTGTAGATAAATCTTCACACACGTGTCCCAGCAGCCAGTTAAGAATGCAGTGCCGGTCACATCTTTTAAAGAATGCTATGGCTTAGCGGTTAAGCGCTTGCCTGTGAGGCCTATGGACCCGGTTCGAGGCTCGATTCCCCAGGACCCACGTTAGCCAGATGCACAAGGGGGCGCACGCGTCTGGAGTTCGTTTGCAGTGGCTGGAGGCCCTGGCGCATCCATTCTCTCTCCTCTTTCTCTTTCTGTCGCTCTCAAATAAATAAATAAAAATAATCTTTTTAAAAAAGAATGCCATGCTTAAAAAATAAAAAATTGGAGTCAGGGGTAGGATAATGGCCGAGGAGACAAGGGGGATGGAATTACCAGGGAAGCAAAACAGATGTTGGGCTAGTTTTTTTAAGATCTGTAAACCGCGTGTCTGTAAGTACGCAGGGGCGCATCTATAGCCATGGGGTGCGTGCTTGGTCTTCTTGACTCTAATGAGCTCAGGGCAAACCTTCGTACCATAGGGACTTCCTCTGTAAAGTCTCCGCTTCTCAAGGACTCGGGTGTGGAGGTCAGGGAAGTTTACTACTGCCCAGGGACTGCGGATGCACGCGCATGCTCCCGACACACACCTACAGATGGCACTCGAAAGCCAACATCCTTCCTTCCAGGATTATGGGGGGCACCAGGGCTTTCCACACACCCCCTGGCTCATTTGCGTGAACTCCGGGGGGCAGTGATGACGTGCTGACCCCTCTCCCCCAGGGGTGACCTGAGTATTTGTTCCTTCACCCTCACAGACGCTCCGGATACTGGTTCTTTCCCCAACGCTATCATCCCCCGGCACTGCTCCGAAATGCCCATCAATCACCCCAGTCTTTCCCCTTCTTCCCCCTGCCAAGGATGCCTGTGGCCAGCACTGGGCAATCTCAGGAGAATGCACTTAGCAAAGGCCAGGGACTCGCGGCCGCCTGGGCTCCTTCTCTCTGGTCATTCCAGAGCATGCAGGGGCAGGGAACTGCCTCTCTACACACGTCCCCTTGCCATAGGTGACACCTGCCCTCTGACTGGGAACGCTGAGCATTTTCAGGTTGCCATCCAGGGATAAATAGCAAGGTTTGTCTTAATCTTAGGGAGAAAAAAAAAAAAATATATATATATATATATATATATTATATATTTATCTTACATATAATATATATTTATGTACTGTATATATTTCATATATATAATATATATTTTTAAATAGAGGGTTAAGGTTACATATATCTACATATATGTAAAACCTTAACCCTCTCACAGGAAGATGCCAAATTCTCAAGACTTGCTCTTTTCAAGGGAGGGCCTGGCCCGGAAGGCCGGAAGAGCTCTGCTGTGGTCACCTGGGAGGACACAGGACTACTGGCCTTCACCACACAGAGAGTTGTTTCTAACAACAGCAAGCCTCCCGGAGGATAAGAAGAATACCGGAAGCCCGCGGTGTACTGCACAACACAAGCCACTTTGGCTGGGCCAGGAACGGATTAAAGCTGGCCAAGCCAATGACTGAAAGAAGAAAGCCTAAGCTGACTTTCAACTCAGTCTCAATGAAGCCTGCCTGCTGCAAAGGGCTCCAGGAACGCTTGTTGGAGCGCATGTCCTAAAAGTACTTCTGGGCACAAACTCCGTTGTTTTTTTTCTCTTCCCAAGTTCCTACAGCTAACAACCTTCCAAAACAACTGCCTGATGCTGGAGACAATTAAAACTCATGGGTGGTTACCTGAGCTTAAGTTAAAATAACAAGGAGAAGGGGCTTAAGCTAAACAAAGACAGCATCCAGCAAGGACATTCCAGGACCATGGGCTTGGAGGAGAAAATCCATCTCGTGGACAGAGCACAGCACACTGGCCAGGATGGGTGGGAAAGAGTGGGATGGAACAAAACTCTCACTTTTCACTCACTTAGTTAAACTTCTTCAGTGAAAACATCCACCCTTCTGTTGTAGGCACACACGCAATCAAACCCAGACGTTTGGGCTGGCATTCAAAGTCCTCTGGCGATCGGCCCCTAACTTTTCTCTAGACTCATTTTCTCCCACCTGTATTCTGTGCTTGGCGCTGACTTCGCGCTGGAACGGTGGCGCTGAGTTTGGTCTTCTTCCCAACCACCCCGGACCGCTTGTAAGTTCCTGAACCCCAGTGCACCCCACTACTCCATAACTTCCCTTCCGCTCTCATCTTCCAGGCACAACTCGAACTTAACCTTGCCTACGAATCTCTCTTCCCACCCCGACTCCCCAGCTCACCACCCAGCTGGACAGGGTTGCTGTGGGTGCCTCTCTTCTCTTCCTTTCTCCAACGCCTTGTGCATGCACTGTTTACTTGACCTGCTCGGATGGCAAGCACCTCGAGACCAGGGACCACATTGGACTCTCTTCTGAGGGCCCCTGTGTTCTGAGATGAGAGATAGAGGAGGGGCTGGAGGGACGGCTCAGTGGTTAATGGCACTTGCTTGCAAAGCCTGACAGCCTTCGGTGCAATTCTCTAGTACCCACATAAAGCCAGATGCACTAAGTGGTACATATATCTGGAGTTTGTCTGCAGTGGCAAGAGGCCCTGGCACACCTTTGACCTCTGACAAATAGATAAAAATAAAAATAAAAGGATGGAGGAAAACATTCCCATCCTAGACTTGGTTTTTCCTCCTATCGTTTAGTGCAAGCAATGCAATCTGCTTAGAAGGATTGAAACGTGGAGCCTAAAGAGCCAACCCTTTTTGTGAACTACTGACCAGCAGTGATAAGGGAACTTCTGCGGGGCCCACTGCTGAGAATTCACCTTCTCATGAGGAGGCAGTCTTTTCAAAATATTTTTTGTTTATCTTTATTTATTTATTTGAGAGTGACAGACAGACAAAGAGAGACAGAGGCAGATGGAGAGAGAATGGACGCACCAGGGCCTCCGGCTGCTGCAAACGAACTCCAGATGCATGTGCCACCCTGTGCATCTGGTTCACATGGGTCCTGGGGGATCGAGCCTCGAACTGGCGTCCTTAGGCTTCACAGGCAAGCGCCTAACCGCTAAGCCATCTCTCCAGCCCAAAGGAGGCAGTTTGCGCAAAGTTTCTGCTACCCCAGCAATCGAAATTTTCCTAGAAAAGCCCAGTGTGGAAGAGCAGTGCTCGCTGTGTATTCTATAAGCCCAGATTTCACAGCTGTGCCTAGCCATCCCCTTCTAAGGGAAGACAGCTAACTGGTGAAAAACAAAAACAACATTAAAAAGAGCTACAAGAGCCAATGGGCTACGTAAGTAGAAAGAGATAACGAGGAGACAGGACTCACGCCGTATCCATGGCCCGGGTCCGTGTGCTTGGCTAAAATGTAGGGTTTGACAAAAATATGAGATTTGCCAATTGCCCACCAGTCACAATCCACTCCATTCTCACCTCTCCTTTATTAATTCAGTCAAGTATTTTGGGGGCAGTCTATTGACTGGACTTCAGACTCACTGCGAGGAAACAAGGGTGACTTATGCTGTGGTTTCAACAGGTCCCCCAAATTCATTTGCTAGAAGGCAGTCTCCAGTGTGTAACAGTGTTAAGAGGCAGAACTTTAACAGGCAGGTTGATGGTGAGGACTCTGACTCATAAATAGATTAATGTCGTCTTCCTGGGGACAGGTTGGCTCCCTCTTGGTTGATTTTTATGCCTTCTTTCCCTTCTCATCAGGTGCTACAGCCAATGGCCTTGGATTTCCCAGCCTCCAGAACCATAAGCCAAACAAACTTTTATTGTTTATACGTGCTCCAGCCTCTGGCATTCCATTATAGCGACAGAAAACAGATTAAGACAAATAGGTTGCCATGTTATTGCTCCAGGAGCTGAGAGTGAGTGAGAGAGAGAGAGAGAGAGAGAGAGAAGTGGAGAAGGGAGCAGGTAAACATGTCCCCAAAAGCATCCGTTTGGACAACCATTCCACCATTTCAGCATTTCACTGGGCTCTGTAGGCAGCATGACTTGCTCCCACCAGCCAGTGAGTGGAGGCTTCACAGAACTCATGATCACAGCTGGAGATGAGGATCAAGTTAAAGAGGTATGGGAAGGTCGGCCAGAGGGTTGAGAGTGAAGATTCGCCCACAACTACTTAGGAAGCAAAGACAAGGAATGGATTTGCCTTTGGCGCTGCGTGGGGTGATACAGTGGGATCAGGTCACATTCAGAAATCTCAAGCAGCTTCCCAGGAAGAGGCAAGCGTGTGAGATCAGTTTCAATACTGAGAGGTGAGCTTAAGAGATGGCTTAGCCGAAGGACCAATGCTCGACTCTCCAGATCCCACGTAAGCCAGATGCAGAAGGTGACACAAATGCGCAAGGCTGCACATGCACACAAGGGGGCGCACACGCGCAAGGGCTGCACATGCACACAAAGGGGCACACACGCGCAAGGCTGCACATGCACACAAGGGGGCGCACACGTCTGGAGTGGGTTACAGTGGCTGGAGGCCTGGTGTGCCAATTCTCTCCTTTTCTTTCTCTCTCCCTCTCTCTCATAAAAAATGATAAGCCGGGCGTGGTGGCGCACACCTTTAATCCCAGCACTCGGGAGGCAGCGGTAGGAGGATCACCATGAGTTCGAGGCCACCCTGAGACTACACGGTGAATTCCAGGTCAGCCTGGGCTAGAGCAAGATCCTTCCTCAAAATACTACTAATAATAATAAATTTCAAAAGGTTACTGCATAGAAATCAGGCATCTCTGAGGAAAACCTCTAACATACATTTGACTGACTTTTTCTTCATTTCTTTTTCCCTAAAGAAGACTCGGCCACCACATTTTCCACAGTCCTACAACAGCCAGAGGGAAAGGAGTTGCTAAGATCTACTGAGGACCACCTGGAGAGTTTCCAGTGGCTGCCAACTGGCTCCCTCTTCTTTCCATCGTCTTCCTATAGGCAGGGAGTGGGGGGGCAGCTGTGCACCCATCCTTCCCTCCATCACCCCACATCACTCTGGCAATGAAACCAGTCATGGTTGGAAAGGGGTCCCCAAGGGGCAAATTATCAGGAAGACCCTTGCTTCATTCCTCTTCTCGGAAAGGCTGTGAGAAAGTTAACAGGATGAAAGTGAAATTAGGTTTGAAACTACAATGACGTTCATGACAATTCTACTAAAAAGGATATACAGCCGGGTGTGGTGGCGCACGCCTTTAATCCCAGCACTCGGGAGGCAGAGGTAGGAGGATCGCCGTGAGTTCGAGGCCACCCTGAGACTACATAGTGAATTCCAGGTCAGCCTGAGCTACAGTGAGACCCTACCTCAGAAAGCAAACAAACAAAAAAAAAGGATATCTACATAAAGAACTCAGAATACAGGGTTACGGGTTTAAAAAAAAAGGATATCTACATAAAGAACTCAGAATACGGGGCTACAGGGTTAAAAAAGAAAAGAAAGAAATAGATGTGCAACCTCTCAGGACCCCCGCAATGTGGCATGACAAAGTTCTTTCTGAGTTTCCTGACTATGACACGAGAAACGGAACACAGGTTAGCGCTCTGCAGGTGTTGAGCTTAGAGTGTGTCCCTTCCGCTCTTCCCTCCCTCCACTCATTTCTGCAACACTGACTGGCACCTCCTGGCAGGAGCTGTCTGCGGTAAGCAGATGGCGCAGGCGTGTCCTTCCCAGGTAGAGTGAGGCTGTCTCTCCTAATTATGCGTGGGAGGAGAGATCCCCTATGACGGACCACGCCAAGCGGCACACACCTCAGAAGCAGAAGACAAAGGAGCGGCCCGGGAATCGCCCTTCTTCCCAGACATGCTGGGGCGTGGCCCTCCCTGAAGCCTGAACTGCGTGTGGTTTAATGCCACCAGAAGAAGGGGGCATATGCCTACTAATCCCAGGGAATGACTTAGTTCCTGTCATCAGGATCGTCGGGGAAAGGAACTTTCTGGTGCTTTGAGCCATCGGCTTGTGGCACGCACACTGAGAGCTCTCTGAGGCAGACGAGGGCGTGGGCTCCAGGGCTGGTACCTTTTCAGATCCCCTGCACCCAAGCCTCTGCCAGAAACTGGAAAGGATGCGCTGTGGTCTCCGCCATCATGACCACAGGGCAGCAGAGTGGAAAAGAACGTGGGGCGTTGCCTGTCAGTCTTCTGTCACACACAAGCATCGGTCCACTGTGCTCCATCTGTACTAAGCGGCCACTTTCCCCAGGACCCTATCTGGGAGGGAGCGCTGCCCAGGAACCCCGAGCCAGCTCCTCCCCGTCTTCCTCTGAGACTTTGGGGTACGTTAACGTGAACTGTCCCTCGCAAGGCTCCTGGATTGTCGGTACTGTTTTAGGAGGTTGGGGAACCCTTGGGGTGGAGGCCTGGCTAGCAGAAGTAAGTCACTGGCAACGGGCCTGGGAGGGGAACCACTATTGGCTCCAGTACAACCACTGCGCTTCCTGTTTGGCCAGGAGGTGAGAGTTGTTGCCGCGTGTCATTCCCATCACTACGGACAGAGCCACGCCAACCGTCACGCCCTCCCTTCCAGGTGAGCAAGAAAGAAAAAGTGAAACGAATCCTGTCTCCTGTCAATGGTTTTTGTCATGCATTTTTCTCACAATGATGAGAAAGGTCGCTAATATTTATGGTTGAATTATGCGTGGGATATTCAGGGTGGGCTAACCTATACCATTTTTTTGTTCATTTTTATTTATTTGAGAGCAACAGACAGAGAGAGAGAGAGAGAGAGAGAGAGAGAGAATGGGCGCGCCAGGGCTTCCAGCCACTGCAGTCGAACTCCAGACGCGTGCGTCCCCTTGTGCATCTGGCTGACGTGGGTCCTGGGGAATCGAGCCTCGAACTGGGGTCCTTAGGCTTCACAGGCAAGTGCTTAACCGCTAAGCCATCTCTCCAGTCCTTCCTGTACCACTGTATAGGCTCTTTTTGCAGTGCACCAGAGTGTGCCTGCAGGGGGATTCTAGAGGACTGATGTGTGGGACGGCAACAGAGAGAGTTTGCAGAGAACCTTCCAATCCATGTGAGTCTACGGGGGCTTGACTCCACGCCTAGTCCTGATTTTCCACATCGGCTGCTGTTGCGCTGCCGGGAGCATAATACAAACTTAAGGGAGGAAAGACCTATTCTGGCTCATGGTTTCAGCCCAGCGCAGAAGGGAAGGGACAGCAGGGCAGCTCGGGCTATCAGGAGCACCAGCTCTTGTAGAGAGCCCAGGCTGACCTTCAAAGGTGAGATCTAGTGACTTCCCTCCACCAGCTAGCCCCCACCGCCTAAAAGCCCCATGGCCTCACAAACCAGCACCATCAGCTGGGCTCCATGCAGTGAAAACCTATGTGTGTGTGTGTGGGTTGGGGGGTGAATTTCAGATCCTAACCACAGGTCTCACCAAACTTTTATTAGGGATGAGAGCATTCCCCATCACAAGTATATCAAGGGTTTTCATGCCTTGTGGGTGAGGCAGAATGTCCCAGCTAACTCAGGACAGCAAGGGTGCTGAGAGCTGGGAGGGGCGTGGAGGTCTGCGGGGTACAGCTGTCACCCTGTTCCTCAGGGTGATGACCTTGTCATGCATTGTGTTTTGTCCCTCTTCATCTTGTGGAGGGCTTCATGATGCAGACCCTGCGGGTCTCCTGTCCTGAGAAACTCCCCTCACCACCCAGTGAAGATCACAGCATAGGCCACTGGTCTTCAGGAAAGAAAAAGAAAGGAAGGAAGGAAGGAAGGAAGGAAGGAAGGAAGGAAGGAAGGAAGGGAAACAGATACTTGCTGTTATGTCAGGACGGGCTCCCAAGATGGAGTCACCATGGTCAACAGCATGGTGACAATGGCATGGGGAAGTGGATTGCCCACATTCTTCAACAGACCACCCGGTCATTATCCCTTCCGTGCCTAACAATGCCCCAGGTCATGGTTTCCTGCCCCCTTTATCTCCTAAGTTACAGGGTCACTGTTCTGGTGTGACACCCTAGCTATTTTATTTGGTTTTTTCGAGGTAGGGTCTCCCTATGGCCCAGGCTGACCTGGAATTCACTGTGGAGTCTCGGGGTGGCGTGGCCTCAAACCCACAGCGATCCTCCTACCTCTGCCTCCTAAATGCTGGGATTAAAGGCGCGCGCCACCACGCCCGGCTCCTAGCTATTTTAAATGGCTAATGTAATGATCTTCCCTAAAGGAACTTTTTCCGTTCAACTTAACAAATGAGCTCTTTTTCCTTCCCCCAACTGAACAAGCCCTATAAAGAACACCACCTGGAAACTCAGGTGGGCTGCGTCCCTCGGTTGTGAGTCAGCCCTGGCAGCTCATGCTTTTCCCCAGTAACAGCTTTTATTTATTTATTTATTTAATTTATTATTTTTTTTGCTTCAGGGTGGTTTGCGCGGTCTCCCCGGCACTCCCCAACCTTACCATCTATCTGGATCAAATGACCAAGTAACTCTATCAAGAAATCCCTCAGGGCCTTGTCTTTCACAGGAGGAAACCTGGGGTTACACTGTTCTGCCAATTCCTGCTCTGCAGGAACCTTAGGTGAGGGCCAGCGTTCAGAGGACTTAGCTGGTGGCTCTTAAAGCAGTGGAGGAATTTCTTCCCCTCAGACCCCGAGGGACACCTCATCACTGGGCTGCTGCAAAGGAGCTTTGAAGCCCCCCACCCCCCCCTTCTGGGGTCAGGAACGTGATGATTAATGCCTTGGCCTGCTCCTGGGCCGGCTTGTCTTTCCCCTCCGAGATGGGGGAGGGCAGGCTGGCTCCCCTTGAGGGTCTCCTCCGTAAGCTCTTCAGGAAAAGGGTCTGATTCCCTCGAAAGCAACCCCCGCTCCCCCGCCCAGGTTTGGGGGTAATCCCTCTCTCTCAGGTTTCTGTCCGTCTGGAGCCGGCGCATCCCCATGGCCGCTGCTCGGACCCGGCCCCTTATTGCGGGGGGGGGGGGGGGGGGGCTCACTTCCAGCCTTTCCCACTCCTGCTTCCCCCCCTCACCTCGGGGCCCTTCCCCCAGGCCTGCTTCGGTTCCATTTAGAAAAAGAAAAAGAATGTGAATATAATACATCTCTCCCTGCCTCCCGCATCTGATGATGGCCTGCCTTCCTGCCTTGCCGTTACCACGGACAGGCTGCGGTGGGCCCAGCACACTTCCTGAGTGCTTGGGTGGTCCTGGGGGATCACGGGGAGGGGGGGTGGAGGAGGCTGACAGCTGAGAGGGGGGCCCGGGGATCACCCCGTGTCAGGCACACCCGAGGGAGCAGGCGGCTTTGGTTTCACTGCCGTCGTCAGTGTTCAGAGCCTCAAGACAAGTGCCTTTCTGGAACTGGGGGAGGTCCGGGCGGTTGGGAAGGAAAGAGGAAACCTCACTGCCCTCTGCCCTTCCCCTGAGCCCAGCTTCCTAGGAGCCCTTAATCAAAGTCTCTCGTGGAACAGTCTGGAAAGGGGGCTCTAGAAACGGGTCCCACTAACGAGTCCCTGGGGACCCTCGGCAGCTTACATCAGCCTTGGGCATTCTTCAGCTTGGGGATCCTGGTGGGGTGGAGGGTTGGGGGTCACCCACCTAGTGGTCTGGAAACTCTATTCCCTCCAAAGACACTTGAAAAACCAAGTGCATGCAGCATCTATTCCCACTGGTGCGTGCTGGGATTTCCCTTGCTCACCCGCTAAAAAACCACACGGGAACCCCAAATAAATAAATAATAAAGCAGGGCAATTCTGACCCAGTTTTGCTTATATTCCCCAAATCTTAGCAGTTGTACATTGCTTACGACACAGTGCCCCACCAGCTTTGGCCACAGAGTGCTGGGTTGTATATGTCACGTGGGGTGGGGGAATCATCCTCTGTGCTGTCTCTCTGTAACATGGAGGGGAACTGAGGCCCAGAGGCATAGCAGGCCAAGGCCACAGGAGCGGGCTCGAGGCAAAGCTGAATGTAAGGGGATCAGGATGCAGGCTGCTCCCTCTGCCTCACAGTGCTCAGGGACAGATGCGACAGGCAGAGCGGCTTTTATCTCAAGGACCAGAGTGCAGAGACATGGCGAGGGGCAGAATGGTGACTGTCCCGGGTCCCATGGGCCACCCGTGAGGTCGCGATGTGACGTCTGCTGCTGCGGGCTCTGGCCTTCTCTGTCCCGCAACTGTTTCCCAGCGCTGCCAGCTATGAGCAGCTGGGGTCACATCGCACCTTCTCTGATTTCCCCGGCTTACCCCGGGGGAGGGAGCAGTCAGAGACTGGGGGCGGGGAAAGGCAGGAAGAACAGGGGGCAGAGAAAGGGAAAACAAGGCTAATCCACTCTTGATAATCCACTCTCTGGATTATCAGCCTATAAATAAATACCTGAGGAAGGAGCGCAGCAGCAGCAACAGGCCACAGGGCAGAGTTTCCACCTCGAAGAGAGGAGGTGCTGGCAGACAGGCTGGCACCCTCATTCACATAACCGCCTTCTTGTGCAGAGCTGTCCAGAAAGTTCTTAGGACAGGCATGCCCAAGCTCCCTATGAGGTGTGTGTGTATGTGTGTGTATAAAATGGGGGATGGCTGGGCAAGGAATCTGCCCTAGGAATTCACTACCAACAGGCAACTTTGGTTTTAGAATCAGCTTGCCCAAAATCCCGTGCAGCCAAGGGCTGACACCCTGAGGGAAAAGGATGCTTCATGGGGCCGGCGCCATGGAACTGGCTGCCTGCCGGCATGAAGAATTTCAGAGCAAAGGGAACACGCAACCATGCAAGGCCAGGCAGGGAAGGTGTGAGAAGCTGAGGGTACTCTTGAGCAGCGGGGTGAAGGGGCACAAGGAACAGTCCAGAAGAATGAAGAGGTGGCCATGCCGGGTGGGTGTGTTGAGGGTGCAGGAGCAACAACACCAGCTCCGGGAGGCCAACGAGACGCACAGCAGCGGTCCCCTCAAAAGATGCCCCTAGGGCCGGGCGTGGTGCACACATGCCTTTAATCCCAGCACTTGGGAGGCAGAGGTAGGAGGATCGCCATGAGGCCACCCTGAGACTCCTGGGATGACATGTAACTGGAGTTGAAGATTAGGGCCAAATACACACACACACACACACACACACACACACACACAGGTTTTTCGAGGTAGGTTCTCACTGTAGCCCCAGGCTGATCAGGAATTCTCTCTGTATTCTCAGGGTGGCCTTGAACTCATGGGCAATCCTCCTACCTCTGCCTCCCTCAAGCATGCTGGAATTAAAGGCTATAAAAAGAAAAAAAAGCCACTGGGGATTTCAGCCTTGACAAGTACAGCCCTGAGGGCTCAGAGCAAATAGCTGAGTGTCCTCAGGCATCTGACATTTGTCTTGGGCGCTGCCCCTCCACCCCCAACATCCTTTAAACTGTCCTGTACACATCAAATCTGATAGGAGGAGAAGCCCCAAAGCTCACCGCAGCCAGCTTGTAGCTGAAAACCTTCTAGATAACTTGGACTCCTGACAGTCACAAAACATTGGTTGATGTTTGTTGAGGGCCTGTGTCAACAAGCATCATGCTTTTTGTTTTAAATATATTTTCGGATTTATTTTTATTTATTTATTTGAGAAAGAGAGAGAGGAAGGGAGGGAGAGGATGGGCACACCAAGGCCTTCAGCCACTGCAAAGGATCTCCAGCCGCGTGTGACACCTTGCGCATCTGGCTTACGTGGGTCCTGGGGAATCAAACCTGGGTCCTTTGGCTTTGCAGGCAAGCGCCTTAAGTGGCAAACCATCTCTCCAGCCCAACAAGCAGCCTTCTTAACAACTTTCGTTAAGAAAGTTTCCTCACTTAATTCTCAGAAGAATCCCAAATGGGACAGAAGGTGAAGATGAGTATGGTCCGGAAGCCCTTACGCAGTGACTGCCAAAGGAGAATGCCAGAACAATCTGCTGCCCGAGGCGGGCCGGCGGGCCGCTGGTGGCTGGATTCTGCAGCGCTGGGCGGGGCTACGAGACCTGCTGGGGTATGATGGTAGCCAGCAGTGCAAGCAAAGCAGTAGATCCAGTGAAGTACGAGATCAACCAGCCTGGCAGAATGTATATGTCGGGCACTGCCAGGCACAGGCTACAGCCTTCAGGAGACGGGGCTGAGCTGCCAGGCACTGCTAAGGATCGATCCCCAAGCTACAGGAGGCCACTCCCTCTCCAAGCCCCGCACACCTGAACTTAGGCTTTGCCCACAGCCCTGTGACCCTTGGCCAGTTGCCTAGGAAACTCGTTATCAGCCAGCACCTTCACACAGTCCTGTGACCCTAGATCACCTGACCTCCCGCCTCCCTCACCCCCGCCATTGCCTACGTAATAGAATAAATGTCCCCAAATGCTAATTAGGCATCAGAAATGAACTTGGCATGTCCAATCCCCTTAGCATCCTCCCCCCCCCACACCCTCAGATGCTTATAAACCCATTTCACTGACAATAAACCGAGCGCTGTTCACTGAAACTCCGGCCGAAAGTCCTTTACTTTGGCGTGCTCACCCACCCTGGTTGCCTGGGTGCCTTCGGGCAGCGGGAGGCGGGGAGACCGTGGCCAGCCCCTGGAGCAAGGACTCAGGAACCCTATGTATACACTGGAGAATAGGGGCACACAGGTGAGCAGGGTAATCAACTGCTCTCTGATCAGAGATGAGGCCTGCTCAGTAGGAGGGAATTCACGTCTACTACTGACAACCAGGTCACCTATGGCTTGGAAGGTCACAGACCCTAGGGAGAAGTTTCCACTGTTCTTTGGCTAAAAGGAGAGGTCTTCTAAATGTCTATGTTTATGTCTTTTGATCAACACTGCTCGCATTCTTGGCTAGAGAATCTGCCTTTCATAGATGGCAGTGAATGTCAGATAGACCCTAGACCCATTGGAATAACAAAAAAAAAAAGAAAAAGAAAAAGAAAAAAAGACAGCCAATTGCTGGCATAAGTCATCACTATCCATCTGCTGGGGCCTAGGACACACTATAGAGGAAGTGGGAAATAAATATGAGAGCCGCTCTCACGGCTGGCCTGAGCACCTCCTCCGAGGAGATGGAGGTAGAAAGAATAGGTTCAAAACTCCTCATCGCAGAAAACCAGAGGCCGCTAAGAGCTCAACACTAAAAGAGCTTTATAACGCGCCCTCAGAGGCTCAGAGAACACTGCAGAAGAGGGGGTGCAGAGAGAGTAAGAGCCATGGGGTTAGAAGGCGTTCCCTGAAGCATTGTCCCCAGCACATAAACTGGTTGGTGCATTCATGACTTCACAGTGAATACTGGGAGGGAATATGCCCAGAGAATCAGATGGGAATATGACTATTACGCAGTATGTCCATATAATAAAATTCCCAATGAAAAAAAAAAAAAAAAAAACTTTTTTTTTTGAGCCGGGCGTGGTGGCGCACACCTGTAATCCCAGCACCCAGGAGGCAGAGGTAGGAGGATCGCTGTGAGTTCGAGGCCACCCTGAGACTACATAGTGAATTCCAGGTCAGCCTGGGCCAGAGTGAGACCCTACCTCGAAAAACCAAAAAAACAACAACAAAAAAACCTCACCTTTTTGTCAATAAACAGGATGGCTGGAATTCCCCCATCCCTGCAGACCTACTAGAAGTGGCTGGAAACCATAAACGCAGAGCTCCAGGGTGTCACTGTGACCTCACCATAACACTCAAACACGCATGCCCCGGGGGAGATCCGAGATGCTAAGGAGGCATGTGACGCATTGAGTTACATATAGAATTACACGCAACAGACAATGTTATGGAAAGCGCACACGATCCGAAGCCCTGACCTTCATATCCCAGCTCTCTTTGCATCATGGGACTCTTTTCTCTGATCTGATCATGACTCTTTTGAAAGTCTACCTTTCCTTTTTTTTTGTAAAATTCTCTTTATTTATTTATTTGAGAGGGAGTGAGAGACAGAAAGAGAGAGAGAGAGATAATGGACTGTCAGGGCCTCCGGCCACCGCAAAGCAACTCCAGATGCACATGCCATCTCGTGCACGTGGCTTTACGTGGGTACTGGGGAATCGAACCCAGGTCCTTACGCTTTGCAGGCGAGCCCCTTAACCACGGAGCCATCGCTCCAGCACCATCTTTTCTTAATAAACTGCCTCTGTTGCTGCTTTAACTACATGTCCCTGCTCGTTTATTTATGCCTGGACACAAGAACCTGGAAGTCCCTGCTAGTGCCCACTGAACCCTGATATCTTCCAATATCACCAGAAGTCAGCGTGATTACCACTAGCTTACTTTTTAGGTGGGGCAGTTAGGCCGAGCTCACTTTAAGAATCTATCAAGTTCGAGGCACATACGTAGCTGGCACGTAATATGGTTAGGACTGGAAGTCCTGGATTCGACTCCAGAGCTGGCTAGACTTCCACGCTGCTGAATGAAGGTGGGTGGAGTCTGTCCTGCAGCCTGTCCTTGATGGGATCTAAGAAAATCCTTCTTGTGAAGACCACAAACCGGAGACAAAAGGAACAAAAAGGACCTGACCCAGAAAACGCTGCCCTTATATTTACATAAAATACAAAATATTAAGTAAAATCACCATGCCTCTGAAATGAATGAAATTCTTTTTCTTTAAAGATCTTATTTTTATTTATTTATTAGAGACAGAGACAGAGAGGGAGAATGGGCCCACCAGGGACTCTAGCCACTGTGAATGAACTCTAGTATGGTATGTGCCAACCATGTGCATCAGGCTTACATGGGACCTGGAGAATCAAACCTGGGTCCTTAGGCTTCACAGGCAAGCAACTTAACCACTAAGCCATCTCTCCAGCCCCTGAATGAAATTCCTAAAAAAAATGGCAGAAAGTTTCTGTAGATCTCACTTAGGAAAACCCAAGTATGTGCCTAAAACCTCTTCCTCTTCCAGGTAAGATTTCCTTCCTATTGACAGAATCGATGGCTCCATCAGGACTGGAGAGGTACCTTAGCCGTGATGGAATGTGCCTGAAAAGCCTAAGGACCCATGTTCGAATCTCCAGATCCCACATAAGCCAGATGCACAAAGGTGAGGCAAGCTCAAGGTCACATGTGGCAGGCCAATTCTCTCTCTTTCTCACTCTCTCTAAAATTAAAAAAAAAATAATTCAAAAGGATAAAAAAGAAATTGATGACTCAATCACTATCAATACCAAGCTCTTGCAGAGAATTTCCATCCACAGTTATCAAATCTTCCAGCTGTTTTTGTTAATTCTGTCTTCTTGTACTTTGTAAATGTCCATGTCTGAACAGAGAGGCACTTGACCACACTTCCCTGCCCTTGGCATTCCTCAGGACCATCAAGAGAAACAACACGGACACTCGTTTTCATCTTGTTTTGAAGGAAGGAAGTAGGAGCTCAGAGACAGCGTCTCACTATTTACCACAGGCTAGCCTTGAACTCAAGATCCCCTGCCTCGGCCTCCAGATTACTAGGATTCCAGGTGTGGACCACCATGCCTGGCTTTATATACTTTTTTTTTTTTTTTTTTTCGAGGTAAGGTCTCACTCTGGTCCAGGCTGACCTGTAATTCACTATGGAGTCTCAGGCTGCCCTTGAACTCACAGCGATCCTCCTACCTCTGCCTCCCGAGTGCTGGGGTTAAAGGCGTGTGCCACCACACCTGGCTTTTTATATACTTTTATATGTGCTAGATACTCCTTTAACTCGCATGGCTATTAATTCTTTAAATATTTCCCAAATCTCATCAAATAGGTTTTTTTTTAATTTTTATTTTATTTATTTGTTTGTTTTTAAGAAGAGAGAGAAGGGAGGGCAGGGAGGGACAATGGGTATATACCAGGGCCTCTGGGTCCTTTGGCTTTGCAGGCAAGAACCTTAACCGTTAAGCCATCCCTCCAGCCCATTGCCTAGAATGTTAGACACCCAGATCTATAACAGACCTTGTTCATAGCCATGTAATACAGCCCCTGCCCATCCCTCCTCCCCCAACATACAAACAGTCTTACCACATAATAGGATGAATGCTCACTAGACAAAATGACTGTGTATGTTGAGCTCGCCAAGAAATGGGCAGCCCCTTATCAAAACCACATAACTAGAGGGATCAGGAGTTACTGGGCAAGTATGGTGAAGAGGAAGGTATTAAGTATCGAATCAAGTATTGAGTGGTTATTTTGTTGGCTCTGGCTGCTGTTGCCCTAAAAATTTCTAGATTGAACAGATGTACAGATGTGATACCCAGGCTCTTGGATCTGTGGTATTTTTTTAGTCTCAAGTTATAGAAAGAATCTTCTCAGATACCCATCCCAGTGGAAGTCCAGGATTATTCTCAGGCGACCAAGAATTGAAGGCCACTGGTATTAAGTCAGAGACTTCTCATAATGAGAAACTCCTGGCTTCTAAGCCCTGAGGGAAATGATCAGCTTCTAGGGGCTTACCCAGAACCCGTGATTCTGCCTCAGGTTTTACAGGAACAAGCTTACACTCGGTCGCTAAGATCTCCCTCCCACCTCCACTAAACATCCGCATCAACCTGTTGCGGGAAAGCCGCTGTTATACCCAGCCCTACTGACCAGCACAAGCCCCCCCCCCCCCCCCCCCCCCCCCCCCCCGCGCTCTCTTTAAGAGTTTGGAGGGACGCCTGACCCAAGTGTCACAGAAGTGTCTTACTCCTTTGCTATGGAAGCTGTGTGCTTCAATTTTTAGCCCCTGACCTCACTACTTCCCATTACATTTGAACCATGACAGAAGTTGTAGGAAAGCAACAAGAGCCAAGGAGGCCCAAGGAGAAGAGGCCACCATCCTCTGGGACACATGGGACAGTGAGAAGAAGTCATGGACCCAGGCCCTCCCAGCAGATCTCTGTCCGATCCCCCCCCCACACCCCAGGGGCCGTGCTTACTCATTTCCATGTACTCCGGAGTCAGCCCCGTGTAAGGCTCCAGGCTGTAGTCTAGATCCCACTGTTCCGGGTGTTTAGAATGCTCGGGGCCACTTTCCTCGGCTTCTGTCTCGTCTTTCAGCTTCCTGAATAGCTTCTTAAGCTTCCTAGAAAACAAAGGGAGCCATCACAAAAGCCCCTGCAGAACAGGCTCGCTTAGGGAGAGACCAGGACAAAGATCAAAGTCAAAGAGGTATCATGGCTCCTTCCCCCAAAGCATCAGCATCTTGAAAGCCTGAGAAACTTCGCCCTTCCTGTCAAATGCAAAACCAGTCCTACTGCCCAGCAGGTCATTTTTTTTTTCTTTCAGTCTCCTTCATGAGGAGCAAGATATCCAGAGTGTGGAAGAAGAAAGATGCTCTTCATGCAGGTCCAGCAATTTTAGGGTCAAAAAATCACATAAATTGTATGATCCTCCCAGCAAAGCAGGCCAAACACTGCCGACCATTGCCTAAGCTGAACGGTTCCCTTCCTCACGGAAACCCACTGAGGATCCAACACTGAACGTGGGTTACATTTGGAGATGGGACTTCCCAGGAAGCATATGGAGTTACAAACATGGGGTCTAGTAATACAATAGAATTGGTAGACATTGGTACAATTCAGATAAGCAGAAAGGACAGCAGTTAAAGGCACTTGCTTACAAAGACCGCCAGCCCGGGCTCAATTCCCTGGCACTCACATAAATCCAGAAACAAAACAAAGTGACACACGCATCTGCCATTTGTTTGCAGTTGCAAGAGACCCTGAAATACCCCATACATGTACACAGACACACATGTGTAGATAAATAAATAATTAAAAAAAATAGGCGGAACTGGCTCACTCTCGCGTGTTGAGAACACAGAAAAGGCAGCCATCTGCATGCCAGGAAGAATCCTCACCAGGACACTGGCCCTGCTGGCCCTCCATCTCAGACTTCACAGGCCCATGTAGCTATGAAAACACAAATTTCTGCTGCTTATCACCCAATCGATGACATTTTCTCTATGATAGTCCAAGCCCACTAAGACAGCAAAGCAGGATTTTATTTTATTTCATTTTATTTTGTCAAGAATAAGAACAAGATAACAATGGCCCATCTTCTCAGAGTTGAGTTTGAGGATTAAGTGAAACCATGTTTCTGCAGTCACGCCACCCATCCGGACACAGAGAACACTGAGTAGATGAGAACCACTATCATTTTTAATATTTAATGCTCAAATACTGTGTGGTCCTTTAAAAATATTTCCCACTGGGCTGCAGGGATGGCTTAGCAGTTAAGGCATTTGCCTGCAAAGCCAAAGGACCCAGGTTTGATTCCCCAGGACCCATGTTAGCCAGATGCACAAGGGGGCGCATGCATCTGGAGTTCATCTGCAGTGGCTGGAGGCCCTGGAGCACCCATTGTCTCTCTGTGTGTGTCTCTCCCTCTCCCTCTTTCTCTGTCAAATTAATAAATAAATAAAATATATAAAAAAGTAATTCCCACTGATGTATAACATAGAATAAAAATCAATGAAGGAGGCAGGTTCCAGTCTTGCTAATCAGTCTGCAAGGATGTTTCTAGAAGAGAGCTGGGAGGGATGAGAGCGGAATGCTCAGAACCATAAACTGAAAAAGTCAAGGGATCTGGCAGCTCATGCTTCACCCAGAGCGAGAGGAAATCATGCCCAGCCTCTCCTTCCTCACCGAGGCCACACCCACCCCTGCAGATGTCACCTGAAGTCATCAGCCACCTCCACCTATTGTTGAAGCATGCTTCTGACAGTTGGGGGAAAATATGATGACTCAGTACAATGATCTGTTTGGGTCTCATTTAATAAATATTATTTGCCACAAAGTGGACAAAAGTCGAAAGCCAAAAAAAAAAAAAAATAGCTATGTTAAGCAAACACTATACTCTGTAAGAAAAAAATATACTGGGTTAACACTATGTTTTCTTGGGAAAGTTACTAAGACTCTGTAAGCTTAGTCTTCTTTTTTTTTTTTTTTGTTCATTTTTTTATTTATTTATCTGAGAGTGACAGACACAGGGAGAAAGACAGATAGAGGGAGAGAGAGAGGATGGGCGCGCCAGGGCTTCCAGCCTCTGCAAACGAACTCCAGACGCGTGTGCCCCCTTGTGCATCTGGCTAACGTGGGACCTGGGGAACTGAGCCTCGAACCAGGGTCCTTAGGCTTCACAGGCAAGCGCTTAACCACTAAGCCATCTCTCCAGCCCAAGCTTAGTCTTCTTATCTTTAAAAGAAAATAAAAATAAGCTGGGGGGGGGGTATGGAGGGATGGCTTAGTGGTTAAGGCTTTTGCCTGCAAAGCCAAAGGACCCAGGTTGGATTCCTCAGGACCCACATTAGCCAGATGCACAAGGGGGCGCACACATCTGGAGTTCATTTGCAGTGGCTGGAGGCCCTGGTGTGCCCATTCTCTCTCTCTCTCTCTACCTCCCTCCCTCTCTTTCTCTATCAAATAAGTAAGTAAGTAAAAAAAAAAAAATTAATAAAAAATAAAATAAGCTGGGCATGGTAGCACACACACCCTTAATCCCAGCACTTAGGAGGCAGGCAGATGTAGGAGGATCATTGTGAGTTTAAGACCAGCCTGGTACTACGGAGTGAAAGCCAGGTCATCCTGGGCGAGAGTGAGACCCCACCTCAAAATAAACAAAAAATAACAGAAAAGGGGGAAAACAAGTCCATGAAAGAAGAGAATCTGTGTGGCATGCTTACCCCAAGGCTTGGAACATGCTGAGAGCTCAAGGAAACCAGGCAGAGCCATCAGTGCCCTGTCACGGTCTTCACCACCGGCCGCAGCACCCTTTCCAGGGGAGCAGTTAAAGAACGGGTTGAAGCCGGGCGTGGTGGCGCACGCCTTTAACCCCAGCACTCGGGAGGCAGAGGTAGGAGGATCGCTGTGAGTTCGAGGCCACCCTGAGACTACAGAGTGAATTCCAGGTCAGCCTGGGCCAGAGTGAGACCCTGCCTCGAAAAAAATAAAAACAAAAAACAACAACAACAAGGATTGGCTTGAGATCTGTCAGAAGTCACAAGACAAAGTTCAAATGATAAAACAGAAAGTTATAATTCTGTCATGCTCAGAAACTCAGGGGACTGGGAGATGCTCAAGTCTGTAAAGTCCTTGTCCCGTGAGCTTGAGGACCTGAGTTCAGTCACCAAAACCCACGTCCAGATGACAACGGCGGTAGCGCCTGACGCCTGTGGAGGTGGTGGCGGGAGAATCTCTGGAGCTCACTGGCCAGCCAGGGCAGCCTCGCTGGTGAGCCGCAGGCTACTGAGAGCCCCTGCCTCGGAGAAGGCGGGTGGTGGACACCCATGATTGTCCTCTGGAATGTACACGCATGTACACACGCACATATGTATATATATACACACACACACACACACACACACACACGAGAAGACAAGAAGGGACCTAAAGATTCTGCATTCCAGTGTGAATTGCTTAAGTCCCTGTCAGTTAGGACAGAGGAAGAGGATGAAAGAAAAAGAGACGAAAGAGGAAAGAATAAATCCAAGTAGAAAGTAGGGGAATCTGGTGGTACCCAGAAGTCAAGTTGAAAGTCGTCTTGCTGCCCAAATCTTTTATAATTCAAGCAATCAGTGATTTGGGGTGTCCATGGAAAACTGATCACAGCCACGTGTCTCTTATCTGCTCCTGAAATGCCTCCTAAAATAAGTGATGACGGGATAAACTGGACGTTAGACCGCAGACGGAGGGAACCAGTCGTGGGCACCGTGGTGGTGAGCCAGGGCAGCGCACGCCGTGGCCGGTGGGCGGCAAAGCTGAGACAGTGGGTGACAGGGAAGAACAAGCCAATTCCTGCTACAGAACGCCAGGCTGAGCAGTGGCACTGGGAATTCCCGAGGCACAGGCACTGATGGTGATAGCCTTGTCTACGGAAGAGTGAAGCCTAATGACTGCGTGCAGGTGGCCGAGGTGACTCGTGCGCCCTAAGAGCAGCAGGAGCGAGTTCATTCTCACAAGGAAACGAACAAGGCTTCCTTGAGGAGCTCTGGGAAGGTTAGGTGGATGAGCACGCAAGCGACCAGACCACGCCTTGCGAGTCTGAAAGCGGGTCTGTGCTAAAGCGAAGACCTGAGAACACACGCGGAAAGACACCCCAGGGACAGTCCCTGACAGTGGACAGACACCGGGTCAGGGAAGAGCCCTGGGAACACTGAAAGAGGCGGGGGGTGGGCCCGGGGGTCTTTAGTACAGGAGGAGCAGCCCAGGAGCAACACCGAGTGACAAGGGAGGAGCCCCAAAGTCCTTGCACGTGCGTGCCGGGTCCACACAAGGGAGGGTGGGGAAATCCACCCACGGTTCCCAGGAGTACATCGTCCCCACAGTGCCCCTCCTGGATCCCTCAGTGACCACTGAAAGATTAATAAATACCCTCGGACCAGGATTGAAAAGGCATCAGCAAGTTGTATAGCGTGCAGACGGGGTGTTGGATCGTGATTCCGGCCGTGTGATGTACTCACACTTCAAAATAACTCCTTTGACGCCACCCCTTGTCCTTGTCATCTGCTATTTTTTCCTATTCCTTCTTTAAAATTGATTTATTTATTTGAGAGCCACAGACAGAGAGAGAAAGAGGCAAAGAGAGAGAGAGAGAGAGAGAATGGGCACATCAGGGCCTCCAGCCACCGCAAATTCCAGATGCGTGCGCCCCCTTGTGCATCTGGCTAACGTGGGTTCTGGGGAGTCAAGCCTCAAACCGGGGTCCTTAGACTTCACAGGCAAGCCCTTAACCACTAAGCCATCTCTCCAGCCCTTCCTGTTCCATATTTTTTTTTAATTTATTTATTTGAAAGTGGCAGACAGACAGAGAAAGAGGCAGATAGAGAGAGAGAGAGAGAGAGGGAGAGAATGGGCGCGCCAGGGCCTCCAGCCACTGCAAACGAACTCCAGATGCGTGCGCCCCCTTGCACATCTGGCTAACATGGGTCCTGGGGAGTCGAGCCTCGAACCGGGGTCCTCAGGCTTCACAGGCTAGCGCTTAACCGCTAAGCCATCTCTCCAGCCCTTCCTGGGCCTTTCTAATGATAAATTTCAGAAACACTCCAGCCACCTCTGAGCTTTTCCAGTGCCTATGCCCTTATGGGCTCACACCCAGACCACGTGAGGGTCCCACTCCGCTCCCTCACCGCACCCCCACCAGCCTCAAAGGTGTCAACCTCAGACTCGGTTCTGGTGGCACAGCCTCACTGAAGAAGGCAGAGTCTAGCCCCACGTGAGCCACAGAGGACACCTCTCCTGCAGGGAGATTCCTTTGCTGACACACCTAGAGGGGTTCAAATGTGTCCCTTAAACTTCTCACAGCCTGGCCCCGCTGTAGTGGAAAGAGCAGGCATCCTGGGACGCCTTTCAAGAGAAGCTGCTTTATGCTGTGACTTGCTATATTTCTCGCGTCTGCACAAGAAGCAAAACGCCAATGAAGGCTTTGTATCCAGGGCTCTACTACCGCTGTTTGGGGATGTTATCTGGCATGTTTGGTAAGAGTAATGATGGAGAGGAATAACATGTAAGAATAACATAATATATATGAATAATAATATAAGAAGAATAAGAAATAATGCAGTGGAAGAATCAATACATCTCTTCTGTCCTTCTCCAAGAGAGAATCTAGCATGTGGAAGAGCTGGTATTTTCCAGATATAGGGCACACATATATTATCCCAACACTTGAAGGCTAAAATATGAGGATTACAGTTTCAGGCCAACCAAGGCTACACAGTGAGACTGTCACAAAGAGAAAAAAATAATTAAAGAGGGGGCTGGAGGGATGGCTTAACAGTTAAGGCGCTTGCCTGCAAAGCCAAAGGACCCAGGTTTGATTCCCCAGGACCCACATTAGCCAGATGCACAAGAGGGCTCATGTGTCTGAAGTTTGTAGTGGCTGGAGGCCCTGGTGCACCCATTCTCTCTCTCTCCCTCTTTGTCAAATAAATAAATAAATATAAAATATTGTTAAAAATAATAAAAGAAGAAAAGAAGGGAGTAAAGATTAAAAAGAATAAGTAAAAGGCTGGAGAGATGGATCAGTAGTTGTCACTTGCCTGTGAAGCCTAAGGACGCAAATCTGATTTCCTCAGGACACAGTAAGCCAGATGCACAAAGTGGTGCATGCACCTGAAGCTCATTTGCAGTGGGTGGAGGCCCTGGCATGCCCATTCTCTCTCTCTCTCTCTCTCAACTAAATAAATGAATAAATAAAAGAATAAGACAGAAAAATATGAAAAGGAGAGCTGGGGATATAGCTCAGTGGTAGTGGTAGACACTTATCTAGCTTGCACAAGGCCCTGGGTTCAAGTCTTGGCGCTGCAAAGGAGAAGAAAGAAAAGGTGGCCTTTGTTCTCTCTCTCTCTCTCTCTCTCTGTCACACACACACACACACACACACACACACATACGCACACTCCACCACCCTGGATAGTAAAAGACTCATTCTCAGTTTTGCCTCCACGTATATGAGAGCTAAATGCAAGACAAAATTAGAGCCAAGAGTTGTGATTAGTGTGTCGTGTTTTAGGGCCCCAGCACAGTTCCGATCTCAAGTCTACTTTGCACAGGAACCTTGTGGGAAAGGGGGGATGCTGAGAGGCAGGAAAACTGCCACTCCTGGACACAGTCAGCGGACAGCCGGGGACCCGATCCTGCCCCGCCGCTCACCGCGTCTGAAGGCAGCTCAGATGCAGCTGCCTGTGAGAGGACTGCTCGGGTTAAAGCCATCTGGCTCCTCTCCGGGAGGCATCTGTCCCGACCACATTAGCAGTCCAATGTCGCGTGAGTGAGGCTAGCCTGAGGCCAGACCACTCACGACTTTTGTCTGCTGTCACGGCATTCCTCAGGGCTTGCCTTTGAAGCCGCGGGTCCAGAGCTCAGATCCAGGCGTAGCAAGGGTGCAGGGCTGCCTGCTGGAAGTCACCTGGACAGAGTGGGATTCCCTAGGTGCCTTGTCTGGGGTACCTGCCACATACATGGAAGGCCTTTACAAAGTCTCTACACTTGGCCTCGGGTGGAGTCCCAGGCCGGAGGAAAGGCCGATCTCGTCGTCTGCCCATGTTCAGTCTCCGATTGTTCATAGTCAAGGAGAAAGCCCCGTTTGAGGCAGGAACACCTACGACAATTCCTAGGCATTTTCAACACCTTCCTTTTTAACAAAGAGAATGCAGATATTGGGCCAAGAAGCTTGGTAGGAATTACTACCATGGTTCATTTCGGCTATCTTTTCTTCTTTCTCACTGTTATTCCACAGTGATACATCCATATCCACAGTGTATACCCATAATAATAGTCAATGTTTATGTTCCAACTTTGGGATGTGGTACATTAAAATGAAAGTGTATTAGTCTAGAAAAACAAAAAAAAACTAATGTTCAAAGAGCTGTTTGGGTGGATATGGGAGAAAAATTAAAAGTTGGTCACACATGACTGAAGATTGGGAAGTAATCATATAATTCAAGAAGCCCGTTAGACTGTAAAATTCTTGAGGTGGTAACAATGTTACTTTCTGCTTATTTTACATTTCTCAGATGTGTCCCACATAGGAGTGCCACCAGGTACTTGGGTTCCAGACTGAAGGCGTCTGCTTTTTCAGGAGTGTACTCTGACTAGGAGGCAAAAGCTTTATTAGTCATGATCAGTGACTTCATGTGAAAAAGTCAGCGTACAATTGGCAGGATCATCAAGAACTTTGGGGGCCGGGCGTGGTGGTGCACGCCTTTAATCCCAGCACTCGGGAGGCAGAGGTAGGAAGATCGCCGTGAGTTTGAGGCCACCCTGAGACTACATAGTAAATTCCAGGTCAGCCTGGACTAGTGTGAGACCTTAACTTGAAAAATCCCCCCCCCAAAAAAAAATACTAAAAAAGAAGAAGAACTTTGGATACAGTGGTTTGAAGTGGCCCAGAGAATTGCACCACGTGACCTTTAGCAAGGTAGACGTTGAGACCAGAGGGCCAGGGCATGACTCAGGGCCTAGGTACTTCCCTAGCGTGCGTGGGGCCCTGGGCTCAACCCCCAGCACTAGGGAGACTGGTGTGTGGACTCTTCAGAGACCCGACTTCATCCAGCAGGGGGAGAGTTTTGGTGGGTGCTAGATCTGCAAGCTACCTTAGAGATGACCATAATGCCTCATGTTCACAAACAGATGGCAGATAGTAAGATCTCGAGCCATAACTAGCCCATAGCTTTTGAGTCGGTATGCAAATGCCATCGATTAAAGTGTGGCATACTTTTAACCACATCGATTATTAAACCCACCGTAAGCATAAACAAGGGAAAAAAAAAGATAGTTTTCAAGGCAAACCACCATGCGTTATTCTCATCTGTCACATGGCTGATGGGACTGGTTGGTGTGGCTGGAGAACATGCGGGCACACTGTACAGATACACGCCTCGGTCACTGACTCTCTTACACTTTATAAAAGACTTCTCAGTCCATAAAGAACAGTCCAGGGCCTGATGTTCAGGGATTAAAAACAAACAAACAAAAGGGACATCTCATGCCTATAAACCGTCTACAATGCTATCCAGAACAGGGCAGCCTGCACAGGCAGGTATCTTCTCCAGAGGGCTGAGGGGGGAACGGAGACCCTCTTTCTCTGCAGGAGTGGTAGAGGGGCCGACTGCGCAGCTTCAAAGGGGCCAGTGCCACTTTCCCGTCGCCTGCGTGCCCTCTGCATGTTGGTTCGCAGTGAATGCCGCCTCTCTAAGATTCTTGGTGCCCACAGAGCAAGGCCCGTTTGTTTCTCCAGCTGAGCTTGCCCGTCACTGGGTAGCAGATAAGCAAAAAGGCCGGGGTCAGAGCTTCGAGACCTGACTGCCTCGAGCTGGCTGAGCTGACGTGACTAGAGGCCAGTTTTAAGCAGGTGGGGTCCGAATGACACAACCAGCCACCGGTACCCCTGCCAGGTCTTCTCCCTGGGCCACGGTGAGGTTATCCCAGAATGTGGGCAGAGAACCACCCCAAGTGCTCAGCAGCCCAGTGAGTGGAATGTAATGCATTTCAAATGCCTTTGCTGTGTCCCAAAGACCTTGGCCAGGGGAATGCCATCTCTCTGAGAACTACTTCCTCCATCTGCAGAACCACTGGGTCATGGGATATCTGTGGTATGACTGCAGTCAAACTGCCATTTGCTGAGAAAAGCTATCCATGCCCGAGGGAGATGGGCTCTTCAAAGAAAATAATGGCGGGACAACTATAAATAAACATGGAATCTGCCTCCTGTCAGGATCAGAAACACTCTGGTTTTGGGCTGGGGAGATGGCTCAGCCACTAAGGCACTTGCCTGTAAAGGGCCCTAAGGACCCATGTTCTACTCTCCAGAGCCCACATAAACCAGACACACAAAGGTGAGGCAAGTACAAGGTCACACACTAGGTGGCAGAAGTGTCTGGAGTTTGATTTCACTGACTGGGGTTTGATTCAGTGACTGAGGCCCTGGTGCACCAGTTCTCTCTCTCCCCACTCTCTCCCCATCTCTCTCTCTCTCTCTCTCATACACACACACCCTCTAAAATAAAAAATGAAAAACAATTTTTTTAAAAAAAAAAAGTCTGTTTTTGAAGCTATCTTTGCTTTCAAACCCTCGACCTTTACTGGCTCCAGATTCTTCTGGTGTTTATAAGATGTCACTCCGTCATATGCAGAACATTTTGTCTCCCAAAAATCTAACCTCTAAGAAGACAAAAGCCATTTCATATGTACTATTTTTCTCAAACCTGAGCCACAGGAGTCAAGAAGTAGGGACGATGGCCTCTTTCTGAAGCCCACATATAGCTCATGCCATTTAGAACCTGATTCTCTCTGGCTCTTGAAGAATATTCCAGTCGTCACTTCATTCATAAGTGAATTCCTTTGCTGCTTAAACTAGCCAGGGTTGAGTTCCACAGGCTGCAGTTAAAAATCTTGGGAAGTAACATCAACAAGATCAGCTGGAAAGAGAAGATTAACCAGTGTTCTTTATTGGAGGACTTCTTGGAACCATTAGTTAGGTGGCAAATCTCCAAGAGGGAGACAGCGTGTCACAGGGTCTCCAGCCAACCTCACAGTGAGTTCCTGACCATTGCACAAGAATGGTAAAGTTTGCAAGGAATGCTAAGTCTTATTAAGTGGTCTACAGGATTGCTGGACAGGCCTAGGGGAGTTACCCCTGGTCATTTCTATTGTTTCCTAGCTCTGTGAGGCTGAGCTGCCAGGAAATGTCATTGAAACAGATATTCTTTTAAAACTTCAAAGAGCTAGAAAGGAAAGGCAGAGGTGTGTGTGTGTGTGTATGTGTGTGTGTGTGTGTGTTTTATAGGAAGATTTTAAATTGTCCTATTTTATTTTTTAATATTTTATATATATATTTAATTTTTTGTGTTTATTTTTATTTATTTGAGAGCCACAGACAGAAAGAGGCAGAAAGAGAGAGAGAGAGAATGAATGTGCCAGGGCCTCCAGCCACTGGAAACGAACTCCAGACACATGCAGTCCCTTGTGCATCTCGCTAACATGGGTCCTGGGGAATCAAGCCTCAAACTGGGGTCCGTAGACTTCATAGGCAAGTGTTTAACCACTAAGCCATCTCTCTACTGTGATCTATGAAGTATCCAGAAAACCATGAAGTTTCACCAACTTTTCATTCTTCTCCTCAGAACAGATGTCCTCCACACTTGGCCCTCAGGAACTTTCTTTCACTTCAAATTTTCAAATTCATTTTGCCGCCATGCCGAATGCTCCCTCCTTATTCAAGGGTAGACAAATACATTAAAATATCATGCACATCGGGGTCTGAGCTATCTTACAGCTAGACCTGCCCTTTGCTGGCTGCTGAATGTCTATACAAGTGGGACATGCTTTGGAAGTGAATAAATCACAGCCCAAGTTGGCAAACAAAGCTGGTGGGGGAGACCTTGACCCATGGAAACAAGGGTTATGGGCAAGGAGACAGAGGAGTAAATGACCGAACCATATGAAGAATGGAAAGGGGCTGGAGAGATGGCTTAGTGGTTAAGCACTTGCCTGTGAAGCCTAAGGACCCCGGTTCGAGGCTCGATTCCCCAGGACCCACATTAGCCAGATGCACAAGGGGGCGCATGCGTCTGGAGTTCGTTTGCAGTGGCTGGAGGCCCTGGTGCACCTATTCTCTCTCTCTCTCTCTCTCTCTCTATCTATCTCTGCCTTTTTCACTGACTGTCACTCTCAAATAAATAAATAAAAATGAACAAAAAAATTAAAAAGAAAAAGAATGGAAAGTCTATGAATGCCTTGTTGAAAGTCTGGCTATCCTGGAAGGAGAAAGAGAGAGAGAGAGAGAGAGAGAGAGAGAGAGCGAGTGGGGGGGGGGGTAATTGGCTGTTACGTACGGGACTCCAATCTCAAAGATGTTGTTTTGGATCAGCTGTTTCCCCAACATGATGATGCTCAGCTGGATACAGAGCTCCATGAGGCAGCCCCCCGGAGCACACTGTGGGAAGGGGGAGACAAGAGCAGGAACAGTTAGGCCAGACACGCCTCCGAAGGGCTGTGGCGGGGATCCCAGCGACGGGGCTGGGCTGGGCTGGGCGTATGGACAAACGGCCGGCCAGGCGTGACTGTCATGGGCTATACTTGCCTCTTCCATGCGGTAGCCGTCAAACACGTAGACGTAGCTTCCAGGCCTGCCCACAAACCTGAAATCAAAATGCGTGGGCAGAGTCAGGGGAGGATGGAAGAGGGCAAGGCTACCAAGCCCATGCTTCTGCCATCAATAGCCTCTACCCAAGTCTGCTTTGAGGGCACTGACGGGGGCCATAGCAAATTACCGAGGGGCAGAAGTCGATACACACTTGCATTATCAGCCTGCAAAGACCTGTAACATTCAGGGTTCACTTTTTTTGTTTTTGTTTTTCGAGATAGGGTCTCACTCTAACTCAAGCTGACCTGGAATTCACTATGCAGTCTCAGGGCGACCTCGAACTCACGGTGATCCTCGTACCTCTGCCTCCCGAGTGCTGGGATTAAGGGCGTGTGCCACCACACCTGGCAGGGTTCACTTCTTAGTGCAGGTAAATTTCCAGGCACAGAGGTAGAGCGGGACGGGGGTGAGATTGAATGTGCGAGGCTCAGATGGCGAGTGCGTGCGTGTGTGTGTGCATGCATGTGTCTTCTGAATGAAATGTATTGTCTATATGCCTTTTACCCTCCAGTGGTATCAAGAACTGACTTGTGATTGCAGGCCAGGCAGATCCTCAGAATGGTCCTATTTTACCAAAATCCATTCAAAAATGACTGAATTTTCCTTCTCTGAAGTCTTCTTGCAGTCCCTTCCCTTCCCTTCCCTTCTCTTTCTTTCCTTTGTACCCAGGATTAAACCCAGGGCTTTGCTTGCACTAGGCAAGCAAACACTCACTGTGGAGTTACACCTCCGGCCCCTTAACAGTTTCTTTTTCGCTTGTTTGTTTCGAGGTAGGGTCTCACTCTGGCCCAGGCTGACCTGGAATTCACTATGTGGTCTCAGGGTGGCCTCGAACTCACGGCGATCCTCCTACCTCTGCCTCCCGTGTGCTGGGATTAAAGGCGTGCGCCACCATGCCCGGCAACACTTTCTTTATAGATCTTATTACAGTACTTATCATGGATGATAGTGGTACTGTCGCCAAGACTATGTCTTCCAGGGCACCATAAGGTTGCCTGAGAGTCAGAACCATTTCTGTCCAAAGCACGTGTGCAATCTGCCATTGCCACGAAATCTAGCTAGAAATGCCAGTGAAGGGTATATTCGTTCACTTGACCAGTCTCTTGGCTCTTGTTTCATGAGAGCTAAGTAGAGCGGTCATAGGAAAAGGGTTTTGTGCTTTGAGTCACAAACACCTCTATGAGAAATTGTCCCATAGATCCCCAGTGACCACTCTCGGTAGTGCTTCATAAGCTTCTGGCTCTCAGGAAGCTGGCCTGACACAGTTGCTTGAAGTCTGATGAAGTTTTCCTTGCGTGTACCCAGTTGGCCTGACCATCCCCCAACACACATGTTTACACACACAAATGTTTACTGGAAGCGATTTTACACCCAGATCTGTTATATAATAATAAATAAATTATACATTATATGTTATATAATAATAATAATAATAATAAAGGACTTTATCTGGGTGTCGTGGCGCCCTCTGTCGTTCCAGCACTCTGGAGGCTGAGGACAGAGACCGTGAGCTGAAGGCCAGCTCAAGCTATATAATAAGCTTGAGACTAGTTAAGCCCACACAGTGAGACTCGATCTCAAGAAATATCATCATAAAACAGAAAGAATTCAGCACTAAGTCAAATCTCTCACACACCTGCCAAAACTCAGGGAACTGTGCAGAAGAAGGAGAGGAAAGGTTGTAAGAACCTCAGGGCGGGTGGGATTAGCTGTCCTCATCCCCACACCCCACACAGAAACTGACTGAGGCCTTCAGGACCCCACAACAAATACCAATAACTCCACTGAGGAGGGCCATATGTAAAAGAGGGGCTGTAAGAGTGCAACCTTGTTGTAAGAAACAAATAATGATCATGAGATATTATGTTTATAAAAGTCGTCAATGAAACAATTAAATAAATAAATAAGTTGGAAAAGGAACAGAGAGAATTTTTTTTTTTTTTAATTTTTATTCTTGCCCTTGTCCTTAGTTCTTGGAAGGAGGCCCAAAGTCCCTGGAGTTTCCTGAGTGACAAGGAGTGGGACTCCTTGGATGACAAATGTATGCTAAGGAGATGGCACAGAATGGGTGACACCGGATAGACCAACCATACCACTTTGGGCGTTGAACTATGTGAGTCCTGAGACCTCAGAGGGGCAAGGAGACTGGCCATTGAGCTCAGTCCCATGAGACACAATGCAGTTGAGGATGACTTCCCAGGACAAACCCCGGCGCTGAGGCACGGGTGAGCACCATAGCTCGTGACACACGTGAACCCCGTAGGAGGGCCATGAGGCCCCTGGCACCTGGAGCCTTGGCGATCAGGACCCTCCAGGACCTCAGTCTGCCAACCACTGCCCACTCGCGTGCTTTAGTTTGTCCCCGTTTCCCGTGGGGCTGTAAATGTAAGTGAGCATCTGCCTGAATTCATTCCGTAAGTCACTCTCCTGAGCTGTTGAACTGGAGGAGGAGGGGCATGGAAACTCTGGAACAAGTGTCCTGAGGGTCCCAGGGCTTGTCACTGGTGTGTGAAGGACAGTGCCCATCACCTGTGTCAAGGGAAGCCTGTGTCAAGCCCGGTATCAGAATTGTATTGCAAGACCGCAGAGCCTCTGTCTACATGTGACTCCTTCCTGGCTCCTTAAAGGAGGCATTAACTCCTCTGAAACTCTCCTTCGGGGACCAGGGTCAAATTCTCGTGTAGTTTCCCTAATAAGCGGAATCTTGGGATGTTAAATGACACCTTCTTTGTGAGAGCCAGTTAGATAGTAACACCCCAGCCTGAGCATTGAATGACAGCTGATGATGGAACAACTCTACTTGACCTGACCACCTGACCAGTTCGGCACCAAATTGCTTCCCCACAATCGCTACTGTTGTAACTCACCTCCCCTTGAAAAAGGCCACGTAGAAGATGGGGGAGTACGCATTGACAAACTTCAGCAGGAAGGCCTTGAGGATCAAGCGCTCTTCAAAGGTCTGTTCTGTTTTCGGAACCTCTGCAAGAGAGCAAAGCCAGTGAGACTGGCGTGAGGGTTTTGGACCTTGACAAGAGACCTCGTCTCTCTCGATTCACAGATTCAGAACAGGAACAAGGTGGCTACGTTTCTGGCAATGAGAACTGGATCCACATGGGAGAAGCCGAGTGGATTTCCAGAAAACCCGAGGTTACAGGGTCAAAGGGTATATGCTTGTCTTCAACTTCTCTCCTTCTACTGCCCTCCTCTCGGCCACCCAAGCAATAGGGTCCCTTTGCACTCCACAAAGCAGGACCTGGGTGGTTAGCCCCCTCACCTCCTTTTGGTCAAAGAAGACTTGGTCTTCATGTGCCTAATTTCCGTAAAACTCTACCTGAACAAAGTTTCCAGACATGTGTCCTGAGAGACACTGAGATGCCTTATGTTCACCAAGATGCCAAGGTCACCAAAGAAGGTGTGAGACAAAATAACCTGTCTGTTTGTAAGCTCCCAAACCCCAGTGTGTTCGGTCAGCCTCTGGTAGGAGTCTGTTCTTAAGGCTCCTGCAGGTGTCTGTTCTTTTTTATTTTGTTTTTTCGAGGTAGGGTCTCACTCTCACCCAGGCTGACCTGTAATTCACTACGACTTAGTCTCAGGGTGGCCTCGAACTCACGGCGATGCTCCCACCTCTGCCTCCCAAGTGCTGGGATGAAAGGCACGCGCCACCACGCCCGGCTCGGGCTCAGGAGTCTGTTCATAAACTCACGAGCCACGCCCAGTGTGTTCCATCAGCCTCCTGCAGAGGGGTACTCGGCATCCCCGGGGGAACGGTGAGCACCCCTGAGCAGAAACCTCACTCTGCTGTCAGAAGACTGGAGACACCCGTAAATCCTTGGGGGGCCACGTGTGGGATACATGGGTGGGTGCCGGGTCCTCTACAGTCTCTGACAAATGGCTTGGTGAGCTAAGAGGCTAGAGGGTAGTCCATTTGTAGCAAACTGTCATAAAGTAGCTGGCTTACAAAACAACCAGAAGCCATTTCTCACAATTCTGTAGGCTATAAAGTCACGATCGAGGCGAGTCCCGGTTTCTGTCCACAGAGGGTGTCTCATTGCTCCATGTCCAAACGATGGAAGAGGCGAGCAGGTGTCTGGAACACCTTTCATAACCCTACTTATGAAGACGTCCCCCTCATTACCTAATTCTTCACTTCTCAAATGCACCCCGTGTTGTACTTACCTTTTCGTTGCCGGCACGGAACACCTGAACAAAAGCAGTTACTGGGATAGAAGGGTTTATTTCGGCTCATAGACCCGAGGGGCAGCTCCATGATGGTGGGGAGAATGAGGCCTGAGCAGAGGCTGGACATCAACTCCTAGCCAACACCGGGGTGGGCTACAGCAGCAGGATAGTGTGCCAACACTGACAAGGGAAGTTAGCTAAAATACCTGTCAGCCTGCCCCCCCCCATACCATACCGCCTCCAGCAAGGTCCGACACCCAAATTGCCGCCCTGAGTGGGGACCTAGCATTCAGAATACGCGAGTTTATCCAAACCATCACAGCGCCACTGAGTGCTATTGTTCAGGGGTTAGGATTTCAGCGTATAGACAGGAGGGGCGCAGACGCTGGGATAATTGCACAAGGCCGCACTCTTCAGGGCTTGTGTCTGGAACACAGGGCATTGCATGAAAGCAGCAAGTGAATACAAGTGGAAAGTCTGAAGTGAAGCATATTTCCCACTTGCTCTAGTGAAGCTAAAATGGTTTTGTACAGACAAATATTCCACAAACAGAGCCAACAGGCCAGCCACGGAATGGGGAGAAAATCTTCACCAGCTATTCCACTGACAGAGATCTATTATCTAGAATCTACAAAGAACTAAAAAAAAGAAAAAAGAAAAAGAAAAAGAAAAAAGAGCACTAAAAAAATAATCAAAGAATCCCCTTTAAAAATGGGGTACAGGGGCTGGAGAGATGGGTTAGCAGTTAAGCGCTTGCCTGTGAAGCCTATAGACCCTGGTTCGAGGCTCAATTCCCCAGGAACCAGGTAAGCCAAATGCACAAGGGGGCTCATGCATTTGGAGTTCATTTGCGGTGGCTAGAGGCCCTGTTGTGTCCATTCTCTCTCTCTCTCTCTCTCTCTCTCTCTCTCTCTCTCTCTCTCTCCCTGTCTCTTTCTCTCTCTGTCTGTTGCTCTCAAATAAATAAATAAACAATAGGGTAGAGAACTAAATAGGGAATTCTCAAAGGAAGAAATACACACTTAAAAATGTTCCACATCCTTAACTACAGGGAAATGCAAAATAAAACAACTATACTATGAGATTCCACCTTACTCCGGTCAGGGTGGCAATGATGAAAAAAAAAAAAATCAGATAACAATAAATGTTGGCAAGGCTGTGGGGAAAGAGGAACCCTTCTTCACTGCCGGTAGGACAGCAAACTTGTACAGCCACTATGGAAATCACTATGGAGGCTCCTGGAAAAGAGGAAAATAGAGCTACCACCTGACCCGGCCATTCCTCAACGCATCATCTACCCTTAGGACTCCACTCCTCACTGAAGAGACATTTGCTCAACCATGTTCACAGCCGCTCAATTCACGACAGCTAAGGACCGGAGTCAGCCCCGATGCCCATCGGTGGACGAACGGATGACAAAGGCGAGGCACATTGACACACTGGAATTGCGTACGGCAACAAGGAAAAATGATGCAATGAAATGTGTAGGAAAATGGATGAACTTGGAAAAGATACTAATTCCCAGTATCAGAAATTGGTTACAACCCACAGTTAGCTGTGGAGGTCCCCCCCCCCAACATCAAAAAAAAAAAACAAGACAGGCTGCCATGGAAGCACTCGGTTACCTGCCTGAAGTAAAAGGTAAGATGCAGAACACTGAAATATCCAGCTGAATCTGGAAGGAAACCAGTTTGCAGATGGTGACATGAGCTACTGTGGGGAAATGGCCAACAACGCTATGAGCAATGTGAAATGGTGGCACCCAGCCTAGGTGGGCAACCAACGGCTTTCTGATCGGCTGAGAGATCCGCTCAGTGACAAGGAACCCATAGCTGGAACCGGGAACCAAGTCAGAATCCTACGGAGACCAAGATTATGGCCTCCAGCAGCTCCCACTAGTTTTTGGTCAAAAGAGATGCTACACCCAGCAAAATGTCTCCAAATTAACAATGTGGATCCCCTTTAACCTATGCTGATCTCACTCTCCCATTGGAAAATCTGTTTTTCTTTTTCAGGAGGCAGTGAGAACTGGGAACAACCAAAAATCTATCAATAAGGGCTGGAGAGATGGCTTAGCGGTTAAGGCATTTGCCTGCAAAGCCAAAGGACCCAGGTTCGATTCCCCAGGACCCATGTAAGCCAGATGCATAAGGTGGCACACGTGTCTGGAGTTCATTTGCAGTGGGTAGAGGCCCTCGTGTGCCCATTCTCTCTCTCTCTCTCTCTTTCTCTCTCTGTCTCTCTTTATCTCTGTCAAATAAATAAATAAAAATCAAATATTTTTAAAAATCTATCAACAAGGCAAGAAAAGATGGTTGACTCCCTGGCAGAAGATGACCCACCCTCGCCCATCAGCTAGAGCCCAGGTGAAACCACAGGGGAGCTGGGGAGGTGAGCAAGAGAGCTGCTTCCACGGAGAGCCTGACAACCTGCGTCAGGGTGAGGGAGACACTGAGGACACTCAAAATGCACCAAAGCAGAAATGCAGAAGCTGCTGAGGGCCCAGCACTAAAGACGACTTAAAACACACCCACCACCGTCAGGCAATTCTGTGGAAGAGGGGACTTAAAAGATTGTGAAAAGCCAGTGGGTGAGAGGGAATATCCAGAGGCATTGCCTTCTGTGGTGGTTTGATTCAGGTGTCCCCATAAACTTAGGTGTTCCCCAGCTGATGGCAATTGGAAATTAAAGCCTCCTGGAGGCATTGTATCGTTGGGGGTGGGCTGATGGGTGTTATAGCCAGTTTCCCCATTCCAGTGTTTGGCACACTCTCCTGTTGCTATTGTCCACCTTAGGTAGGCCAGGGGGTGACGTCCACACTCTTTTCCCCCTGCCATCGTGGAGCTTCCCCTGGAGCCTGTAAGCCAAAATATACCTCGTTTTCTCCCACAACCTGCTCTTGGTTGGGGGATTTCTGCCAGCAGTGTGAACCTGACTGCAATAGTAAAGTTGGTACCAAGAGTGGGGTCATTGCTGCTAGACACCTGACTGTGTGGCTTTGGCCTTTTCGAGCTGATTCTCAAGAGGAATGTGGAAGGATTTGAAACCTTGGCCCAAGAGATGCCTTGCAGTGCTGTAAGTACAGCTTGGTGGACTATGTATGTATGTATGTAGATAGATACATAGATAGATAGATAGATAGATAGATAGATAGATAGATAGATAGATAGATAGATAGATGGATGGATTTGGGACTCAAACAATATCTCCTACTGATGTCTAAAGCCATCACCTCAGGATCTAACAGCGAGCCCTGCCCTCACATTGCTCTGACAGCCTTGTTTTCTCCCACTCTTGCCTAGTCTCTGGTACGCACAGGTGCAAGTCTTTACAATGAGCAAGGGGAAAAAAAATGCATCTAACCAGACCCCAGCTGTGGCCAGATATCTACTGTCATTTATTGAATGAATAGATGGGTGGATAGATGGGTGGGTGGATGGATGGATAGATATATGGATGCCCGCAGGAAAAAAAAAATGTTTGGAAAAGTGGAAAAAAAAAAAGCTTGCCATGCAGAATAAATTCTTGGTGACATTTAAATGAAGGCTGGAGTCGAGGAGCAACCAGAGTAAACGTTTGAGAGGAGGAGAGAGTTAACCATCCCTACATGACGGGGAGATGACGCAGGGGTTAAAGGTCATACTTGAAAAGCCTGCCCGCCTGGTTTCAATTCCCCAGACATCCCTGTAAAACCAGGTGAGTATTCATTTGCAGTAGCAAGAGGCCCTGGCTTTCATATTAAGAGCATGCATATGTACATATGTATACTTGTAAGCTCACATAAATAAATAAATAGACAAATAAGTAAATGATTTTAAAATACAAGAGAGGTGCTGAAGTTAGAGATGGAGCCTGAGAAAGGCTAGAGGCAATGCAGTGGGAGGGGAAAGTCGGAGGACATGTGGCTGGGCCCAAGAAGACACAGGACAGATTCAGCACGATTTCCATGAACTTCTGCTGTGGGGTTTGTAGAATGACAACCTTATGCGCGTCTCTGTCAAGCCTTCAGTAAAAATCCGCTGAAACAGTCGTGGATTCCTCTGTGTGGGTGTATGCTAACGAGCTGGGTCCTGCTAAGTTGGGCACAGGGACATACTTAGAGATGGTCCGTAGGGCCCAGATGTAATAAATAAATGAGACCGGCAAGAGATACAGAGACATGGGGAAGGAGAATGGGGAAAGGAAGAAGGAAGGAGAAGAGGAAGAGGAAGAGGAAGAGGAGAGTGATTGGCAGAGGAGAAGGGACAAGATCTCTGCTTGCCTCTTCCGGGAAGCCAAGCCTCTCTGTACAATGTGCCTGGGGCATCCGGCTCAAAAGTAATTGCAGTTAAAACAAATGTCACTTAAAACTAAAATAATGAAATCTGAGGTCTGAAAACTTTGAATGCTTATCATGCGAATATGTATAGAAAGGGATTTGGATGAGGTAAGCGCAGGCACGTGTCTTTGATTTCCTTATAGATATCCCCTTTGAACTGCCTGCACTCAGATCTCTCCGTCCCCAAAGGAATTTTCCTTCAAGTCCTCCACGGAAGAGAATCTCTGTTTTCAGAGCTCTCTGTTCCAAATGGGAATGAGTGGTTCTCTTCCACCATACTGGTCAATCATGAGCTGGGCGATCATTTATTAGTTTTATTTTTAAAAGCAGCCCGGGCTCTGTTTTTAGGGCTGCGCACCACCGTAAATACTGGGCATTTTTAACAAATACCGCAAACCCACTTGATGGGCTACTAAATCGGCTTACTGCCCGCCCCTCACCCCGCCTCAGGGAAACCCCGTGGCCATAGTGTGTACTTGGATGAGCCTTCCGGGGAGGGAAGGCCTCCAAGAACCCATGAGGAGAGCAAGAGTGGGGTAGGAGAGGGCTGGAGAGGTGGCTTAGCAGCAAAGGTGCTTGCCCGCAAGCCAAAGGATCCCCGTTCGATTCTCCAGGACCCACAAAAGCCAGCTGCACAAGGGGGCGCACGCGTCTGGAGTTCGATTGCAGTGACCGGAGGCCCTGCGCCCTCCTTCTCTCTCTCCCTCTTTCTCTCTCAAATAAATAAATAAAATATTTTTTTAAAAAAAGGAATGCGGGGGCTGGAGAGATGGCCTAGCGGTTAAGCGCTTGCCTGTGAAGCCTAAGGACCCCGGTTCGAGGCTCGGTTCCCCAGGTCCCACGTTAGCCAGATGCACAAGGGGGCGCACGTGTCTGGAGTTCGTTTGCAGAGGCTGGAAGCCCTGGCACGCCCATTCTCTCTCTCTCCCTCTATCTGTCTTTCTCTCTGTGTCTGTCGCTCTCAAATAAATAAATAAATAAATGAACAAAAAATTTAAAAAAAAAAGGAATGGGGTTGGAGAGTGGGACACAATATTTGAGCCCTTAGCTTGGCTTCAAGATCTGTCACAAGGAGCCTCCCCAGCCTGTCACAGAGATAAAAGTGACTGAGAATGTAAAACGAGTATTCCCGGAGGGGGCTGTCTCCAGGTTGTGCAGGGCCATCTGCATGTCAGGCCACTCACAAGACTCAGGCCTCTGGCGGGGTCTAAACCTGAGCCCCATGAGAAAACGGCCCAGGGCAGGACTTCACACAACCCCACATCAGATTCCATTGCTATGGGGATTTAAAGGAGGAGAGTCAAGTGCTGATGCTGTGGTTGGGGGAGCTGCTATGTGCCTCTGAAATTCCACCTCCCTGAGAGAGCCCCCGGGGGGCCTGATTAGAGATCATCTGTGGGTCTCACCTGCTCCCAACCCATGGGAGCACATTTCCCACCCGCCTCCATCTCGAAGCAGAAAGGACAATCAGATACCCTTCCCGTGCCACGCCATCTCCAGCCCACCCCCTTTCTTGAAGGAGCACACCTCTGTTGCATTGTGTCATGAAAAAAAAAAATACAAGTGCTAATGACCCAGCTGTAAGCAGCGTTGGAAAAAATAATAATAATTATATGAAAGCCCAAGTTAGGCCCACGGGGGTCAGCTTAGGACACGGAGTCCCGAGAGCTCCCTTCTAATCGTATGGAAACAGCACGGCCGGAACCCGCATCTCAGGAAAAAGCTGCTTCTCAGAACTGGTCCCCCCAACAGCCAGTTGCCAGATGCACCAAGAAGGCAAGATGAGGAGATGGCCAAGAATGGTTCAGCTATGGGCTGGAGAGATGGCTTAGTGGTTAAGCGCTTGCCTGTGAAGCCTAAGGACCCCGGTTCGAGGCTCGGTTCCCCAGGACCCACGTTAGCCAGATGCACAAGGGGGCGCATGCGTCTGGAGTTTGTTTGCAGAGGCTGGAAGCCCTGGCACACCCACTCTCTCTGTCTCTATCTGCCTCTTCCTCTCTCTGTCTGTCACTCTCAAATAAGTAAATAAAAACAAAACAAAATTAAAAAAATAAAAAATAAAAAGAATGGTTCAGCTAGCGCGGCGCTGGCCCTGTTCTGGCCAGAGACGCAGAGGGTTGGATGTGCCTATGTCTGGTTCTAACAGCCCCTCAGGTCTGCCTCTCCCCGAGGGTGATCAAGCTTTTGTAAGCAGCCATGTTTTCTGACAGTCCCAACGGAGCCCAGGGCATAATGGGGTTGCCAGGTTTGGGCCACGAGAGAGAGACTGCTCTTGGACAAGCTGGCCAGGTAGACAATTAGGCAGCCTAAGGGAGCCACAAGCACCTCACCTGTTGAAGAGCCCAGCCACTCCCCCAGTTCTATTTTGTTGGGGGGGCTTCTCCACCGTGCCCCTGCATCTTCCTCTGGGTGAGACAGGCCAGTAGCTATGTGCAATGGGGTGTAATGGGGTGAGGCTCAGACTCAGCAAGAACTGTCAAGCCCCCCCAGAGAACTCCCTATTCAAACTGGTGGCATCCTGGCCCCCTCTCCCACACAGCGGGAGCCCGGCGGGTCAAAGGCCATCCTCTTAATAAAGACACTACTTCCAGCAGCGAAGGAGGCACAGATGGAAAACGTGTCACCCAGGAAGAACTCATCCGAGGCGAACTGTCCTCACGAGGGGATGAAGTTCTGCCGCGGATGTAGGAGAAACAAGAGCAGAAAAGGAAAACGCCCCAGTTCTCTAACTAGTGGAGAAGAATCTGGAAGGGGATGGAGGCGAGAAGAGCTTTGCCATTTCAGCCCCTTTTCCCTTCCCTTCTGGCTGGGCGGGAATACATGGGATCTTAGGAACATACAGGGCATTTCTCCCCTAGCGGAGATCAAGTCTAGAGCCTCGCGCTGTGCTCCTGAGCTCAAGAGCACCCCGTCCCGCCTCTCGCTCTCTCGTTCTCTTCCTCCCTTTTGACTTTGAGACAGGGGCTTTTCTGTTCATTTTCAGTGGCTGGAGGCCCTGGCACACTCATTCTCTCCCCACTCTCTCTCTCTCTCTCTCTCTCTGCATCTTTCTCTCTCAAACAAATAAATAGAAATAAACAAATTAAAGAGAAAGAGAGAGAGAGAGAGCTGGTAAGCTCAAGAGCCTTGTAGCTTGGCTGCAGCAAGTGGGAGAAGCAAGGGGTAGAGATGTGCCCTTCTCCAGGGCACTTGTGTTAGTTGGTTTCTTGTCACTATGACAAAATACCTGATGCCAAAAGAAATCGTTTAAAGGAGGAAAGGGTTTTTATTTTCTTGACCGTGGCAGAGGGTGTGATATAACAGAACATCTCACATCACTGAGGCCAGGAAGCAGAAAGAGAGGGTGCCTGTGCTGGCTGGTTTTCTCCCCTTATGACATCCATGCACTCAGCTTGTCGAATGGGGCCACTCACATTAAAGGCAAGTATATGCCCCACTTAGTCCTCTCTGGAAACAATCCGAGTCTCCCCCCACCCATGTTGTACTAATCTAGGCCGTTCTCAATACAATCAAATGAAAAGATTGACAGTCAAATAGTTGTACATCTATTCTAGCACACAAAAGGGATGAAGACATTGATTTTTATTTTATTTTATTTATTTTTTATTTTATTTTATTTTATTTTATTTTATCTTATCTTATCTTATCTTATCTTTTATTTTATTTTATTTTATTTTATTTTCTAACGACCTTCCAAGCCTCATTCCTCCATGATGTTTCCCTACAGAGTCCACCAGCCTGGGTCCTTGAGAAACTGTATGCAGCAGAGAGCCATCCCCGGCCACACTGAACTTTGCATGTGAGCACCTGAAATATGCCTTACAACTAACATTTAGAGCTGGAGAGATGGCTTAGCGGTTGAGGCACATGCCTGCGAAGCCTAAGAACCCAGGTTCGATTCCCCAGGTCCTACAGTAGCCGGATGCACAAGGGGGCGCACGCGTCTGGAGTTCGTTTGCAGTGGCTGGAGGCCCTGGCGCGCCCATTCTTTCTCTCTCTCTCAATCTCTCTCTCTTTCTCTCTCTGTGTGTCTCTAATAAATAAATAAATAAAAGTAAAATCTTAAAAAAAAAAAGATGAATTAATTGCTCCAGCAGAGCAAAGTCGACATCGGTTCTGGGCACGCTCATAGAGGCAGAAACAGAAAGGTGAGACAGCCAATGGTCCGCGTCTAGGGAGACTTCCCTTCAAGCTCACTCCCTCCGACACCTGTGACATCTGCTTTTCCGCATGCCCAGGGTTTTCCCTCCAGGTCCCCCTTGGTAGGTGCCCGCTCGTCATTCAGGTGTCGGGTTCACCACGACCACCCCTACGGGAACTTTGCTGGGCATCTGGTCCAAAGTGCATAGCTGCAAACCACTCTCCACCCTGCACCTTTCTTGTTGAGTCTACTCTACAAGACGGTCATGTGTGCCATCTTCTTCCCTTGCCCCAATGCAGGTCTCTGCCACCTTCTCAGAACTGTGCCTGTGACCAGGTCCTCCTACCTCTGCCTCCTGAGTGCTGGGATTAAAGGTGTGTGCCATCACGCCCGGTTTATGGTGGGCATTTTTAAGCTAGAGGCCCATAGAGGGAGGTGGAAGACTCGGGAAGTCTCAAACAGTCCATCAGGATAATACAGTCGATGGACAGAAGCAGGGAAATGACAACAGACTGATACAACATGGTCCAGGAAAGCTTCCTGCTGCTTGGCGGGGCGTAGTTGAGGGCGGGAAGGAGGAAGGTAAGTCAAGAACCCAAAGGCTCGCTCCCCCTGGACTCTTGAATCCAGTGGTCTCCATTGCAAAGCAGTACTTCTCTGCCTAAAAGAGACAAGAGCAACCCAGTCTGATGTCTGCATGGGCTCCTTCCTGAGTGGAGGGCCAAGTACCACTGTAATATGGATTTTAAGAATCTTAGACTAAAACAGTACAGAAGGTACCTATCTGCATTATGGAAGTAAAATCCGAGTTTCAAACTTAGTAAAATGAAGATACCATATCTCCCATGCTGATCATACACAGCTTTTTTTTTAACTTTTATTTTTAACATTTTTTATGTTTTATTTTTATTTATTAAGGGAAAGAGGAGACAGAGAAAGAGAGAAAGAGAGGGAGGGAGAGAATGGGCACACCAGGGTCTCTAGCCACTGCAAACGAACTCCAAATGCAAGTGCCTCATTGTGCATCTGGTTTATGTGGGTATTGGGGAACTGAACCTGGGTCCTCAGGATTCATAGGCAAGCAACTTAACCTCTAAACCATCTCTTCATCCCAACAATACAGCTTTCGTAAAGATAAAATGGGCTAACAGAATTTTTTGATTTTTTGCGTTTAAAACATGTTTTAAGCATTTCTATCACAAAGAACAAATATACTTCTCAGAATTCACCTCTCAGGGAACAGACTTTCTTAATGGAACACTGGGCTTTGGTTTAGCTAGTTGGATGAGCCTAAATTAGAGGGAGGAAGGGTGTTAGCAATGTTAGAACCTAGAGCTTCACCATATGGAAGTGTGTGTGTGTGTGTGTGTGTGTGTGTGTGTGTGTGTGTGTGTGTGTTGGTGCTGGGATTGAACTCATGGTCTCATGAGCACTTTCTAGGCAAGGGTGATACCACCAAGCCACATCCAGCCCTGAGGGCCATTTTGTTCATGACTTTAAACAACAGTTAAGGCTCAACTTTGCACATGGGAGATGCTCACTAAATACTTGTCAATACGATTATCATCATCATTACTATTATTATCAACCGCTCCATCTTGTACCTTATGTAAGAGAAATAAAACACAAACGGGAAAAGAGGTTACTTCGCCACCGCTGACTTCTTGCTCCTCTCTCCCCACTTCCTGCGCCCGCCCTCACGCCTCACACACCCGCTCCCCGCCCCTCTGTTCCCGAGCAGCATCCGAGCCTCCTACGGTGCTGTCTGAGGACTTTTGCGAACATGTCGTCCCCATCATACCACCTTTCAAACACTGCTCAGCGGTGTCGGCCTGGCACCAGGTACAGGGAACGCGAGTATTTCTGTCCACTCCTGGTACTCCGTCCACGTGGAACTGGGCAGCCACACGGAACTCCCTAGCTGCCCCCACCTGTCCCACTTTGTGTCCCTCGTGGATGACGCAAGTGGGAGTAGCTTGTCTCATGGAACAGTCCGGAATGCGATCTGGCATTGCTTTCCTGCCTGCTGCCCCTCCCCTTCCTCTGGGGACAAGGTGCCCGCAGGCCACCCCTGTCCCTTCAGGCCCTGAGGCTTGCAGCGCTCTCCAGCGGGCCAAAGCCTATCACAGACAGGGCACAGCTGTAGGGCATTCACCAGTAGGTGCTGGACTACCTTCTCCAGGGTAGCATTTCTCAGGGTTTCAGCTCCTTCTTGGCTGGCTCGGTAATCAGGCCAGTGGAGTGGTACTGGTCACAGGACATCCCACCCCCTTCTTGAATTCCAGCAGAAGTTTTCCATTGCCTATGAAAATAGGCACAGAGTCCTCAGGCTGGCATTGAAAGCTGAGGACTCTGGAAAAAAAACAAAAACAAAAACAACAACAAAAACAAAACATCAATGCAGGAGGTGTCAGCCTCACTCAGCTCTGCCCTGTACGCGCTGTGGCCCTTGGGTAACCACCACGCTGGGGTCTTACGGCTTCCGGAATATATGCCATGCTTTCCCTCTCTCAGGTCTCTGTTTGGTTCTTTCTCTCCACTGGCATTTACATCCACCCACATGCCACTTCTTTTTTTTAAACTTTTTAAGATTTTATCTTTAATTTTTTTATATTTTTTCAAATTTTTATTAACAACTTCCATGATTATAAAAAATATCCCATGGTAATACACTTGCCACTTCTTATTTTATTTATTTACTTGAGAGAGAGAGAGAGAGAGAGAATGGCAATGGCCGCATCAGGGCCTCCAGCCACTGCAGACGCACTCCAGATGCACGTGCCACCCTGTGCATGTGGCTTACGTGAGTCCTGGGGAATCGAACCTGGGTCCTTTGGCTTTGCAGGCAAATGCCCTAACAGTTAAGCCATCCCACCAGCCCCACATGCCACTTCTTTAGATGACACCCCAAGCCCAGGGTGTCTGGTCTCTGCCTCCACTCCATGTCTCTCCCTTTGTTTCTTTGCCAGGGACTTCCAGCCTTTACCTGCCATTTCCTCTCCCCTTCACACATGGCTGCCTGACATCTCTTACTTTGAGCTCTTCCACAAAGTGCAGACGCTCCTCTTAACAGAACCCTGGACAGCTTAACAACAAACAAACTGGGGCTGGAGACATGGTGTAGCAGTTAAGGCACTTGACTGCAAAGCCTAAGGACTCAGGTTCAATTCTCCAGTGGCCACATAAGCCGGATGCACACGGTGGCGCATGCATCTGGAGTTCATCTGCAGTGGCTGGAGGCCCTGGCGCGCCCGTTCCCTCTCAATCTGCCTCTCTCTATCTTTGTCTCTCGAATAAATAAAATAAACGCACTGAATGAAAATCCTCTCCAACTTTTCTCCAAACAAAACTTAGGAAGGAATATAGATGACACTTAGCCATACACAGAACTGAGAAGAGAGCTAAACCGCCTCTCCCAGTGTGGCAGTCAGGGCCGCTTCGCTGGCAGAAATCAGCCAACCAAGAGCAGCTTGTGGGGAAAAGGGTTTATTTTGGCTTACTGGCTCAAGGGGGTAGCTCCCTGATAGCAGGGGAAAGTGATGACATGAGCAGAGAGTGGACATCACCCTCTGGTCAACATAAGGTGGACCATAGCAACAAGAGAGTGTGCCAAACACTGGCAAGGGGACACTGGTTATAACACCCATAAGCCTGCCCCCAACAATACACTGCCTCCAGGAGGTGTTAATTCCCAAATCTCCATCAGCTGGGAATCTAGCATTCAAAACACCCAAGTTTATGGGGGACACCTGAATCAAACCACCAGCCCCAGCACGGAGGGTGATCTGCCTGACCAGCAGGAATATCAAAGTCAAGCATCACTACGTCAGCCGCAAAGCAGAGGTCATGTAAGAGCAGAACTATGGCAGAATTCTCCATCCTTGTGGCTGGAGAGATGGCTTAGTGGTTAAGGCGTCTGTTTGCCTGCAAAGCCAAAGGACCTTGGTTCAATTCCCCAGGACCCAAGTAAGCCAGATGCGCAAGTTGGTGCATGTATCTAGAGATGCGCCCATTCTTTCTCCTCTCTCTCCCTCTCTCTCCCTCTCTCTCTCTCTCTCTCTCTCTCTCTCTCTCTCTCTCTCTCTCTCTCTCTCTTCCTCTTTCAGGCTCTCTAATAAATAAAAACAAAATATTGAAAAACAAAAGAATTTTCCATCCGCCTAAGGAAGGCTGTCTGAGAAGACTATCACCCACCAGGTGTCCAGCTTCTAACTGGACAGTGACTTGGACCCCATACCAGTGGCTCGATTTCCCAGGAGGTTCACAAGAAGACTCTAGGTTCAGTCACTATAGTCAAGCAGGAAGTCCTTAAATTGAAAGAGGAAAAGGCGTCCAGGGCGCCCAGAATCAATGCAGAAGGGGGAATGAGCTGGGGAGGGGTCTCTGCGCCCACCCTCCCCCGCCTAACCATCACAAAGGCCCAAGCTAGGTCTCGGGCCTCAGCAGGTTGTAGCTCAAATGACACCATGTCTGGATATAGGAGCCACTGTGTGTTTCTCAGTGGCTTGAAGCTTGGGAAGTCTGATGGGCCTCTTTGAAGTTGGCTTTCGTGCCTGGGGACTGTGTGGATTTGAGGGACAGATAAGACCCTCTGGGCTCAAGTGTCAAGAGGCATTCCTTCTCTTTCCACACGCTGCTGGGAAGAAGAGGAAAGCTCACAGTCTGTAGGAGATAGTGAGGCAGTCAAATGCGGGCGAGGGGGCTTCTGCCCCTGCCAGCAGGAGGAAGCTTCCTCTCAGCGGAGGCCTTTTGCGCTCTCCCACGCTTGCGACTTAAACGCACCCACCGAGCACCGTACCCTGCCCCGCCCCTTTTACGTTCTCAGTCCTTCCCATCAAACGCCTGGCGCACACGGAACTGACCACACTCAAGCTGGCCTAGGCCAAGGAGGAGCCGGGGACACGGTACCAATTTTGGTGAGCCACTTAGCCACGGCGCCGTAGATCTCGTCCAGAATGAGGATGACCACAAGGTTGATGATGACCGCGGTCGCCGTCACTGTCACCCGGACGTTGGAGCGTGTGGCCTTGTTGAGAGACAGAGCGGCTGCAGTGGTGATCCGGTACACAATGACCCCAAAGACGATGGAGAATGTCAGGGCGATCTGTTTCAGCAAAGCAAGAAGAGCAGGCGGTGACTGAGCAGGAAAATACGAGCAGGCAACGATTGAGCACCTACTGTATGCTCAGCTGTCAGCACGGTTTGCCGTAGCAGCTGTTACTAAACTTGAGCCCCTTGTGGGCGGCAAGGGACCTACCAATACAGAGATGTCTAAGACTATCACTTGTTGTTGTTGTTGTTGTTAGGACAGAGTGTCTCTAGTTTTTGTCCAATTCCAAATGGCTTGTAAACACACACAAACATTGAAGATAACATTTTGTATACTGGTATATACAACGCACGTGGTGTCATTACTTACACCAGGGACCTTGCAGACTACATTGGAGGTTAAGTGAAGTCCTTTCACACTACAGAGAGAAACAGACGAGGCATGCGCAGGAGAATGGGCAGACCTTGCTGGGCAGGGAGGAAATGAACCTCACACTGCACTGGGATTGGGAGGATATAGGGAGCCACTGAAGATGTCTGAGCCCAGAAGGGACATTACAGCTTGACTGATGGAACGAGAAGGTCCAGCACACAGGACACAGTGGGACCCAGAGGGGCACTGCACACTCGCTACACACCAAGTGACTAAAATCAATACCTAAGTTCTCCACCAGGCAGCTGGAAGTCAAGAGCAGAAATATAGCATGTGGTACACAAATCTCTAGCTACCTTGCTCCCAAGAGATGTAGCAACCCCTGGACCTCCAACCTAAGAATAATGGAACCTCCCAGACCTGCAGGACCAGCGGCGCCACCTTGCCCGTGGCCTCACTGTGTTCATCCTCCCACCACAGCCAAAGAAGGCAGTTCTCAGGAAGACCGGGCTGCTGCGAGGAGAAATGCCTGCACACCTCTCCCTACCGGAGTAATCTAAATTAGCTGCAGTCAGGTGAGTCCTCCACACACCCTTCTGCAGATGAAGGCGCTCAGTCTGGTGAGTCCTCCACACACCCTTCTGCAGATGAAGGTGCTCAGTCTGGTGAGTCCTCCACACACCCTTCTGCAGATGAAGGTGCTCACTCTGGTGAGTCCTCCACACACCCTTCTGCAGATGAAGATGCTCACTCTGGTGAGTCCTCCACACACCCTTCTGCAGATGAAGGTGCTCACTCTGGTGAGTCCTCCACACACCCTTCTGCAGATGAAGGTGCTCAGTCTGGTGAGTCCTCCACACACCCTTCTGCAGATGAAGGTGCTCAGTCTGGTGAGTCCTCCACACACCCTTCTGCAGGGATCTGTTTGGGTTCTGGTTTCTCTCTAGGGCAATGTGATACTGACTGTGGAGGGCTACGTAGAAAATGTGGACAGGTGGGTGGTTCCCCTGAAACACACGTGTGCTGGACTCCACGGTCTGTCGGGGAGGATGGAGGAGGGCAGGCGGCAGTGCTTGGACCGTGTTTTGTCGCCATGTTCGTGACCCCGACAAAGTGGAAGGAGTGAAGGTCTCTCAGGATATGGACGCGTACAGACCTCTGGGGCGCCAGTGAAAGCGTGTCAGGATATGAACCCTTACAAACCTCCGGGGCCCCAGGGGGGCTGAAGTTGGGGCACTAGCGACAGCCTTGGCTGCCCATCCTAATGGGCTTGTCACTGTGAGTATTTGCCTTGTGGGCCATGGTGGTGAGAAAGGGAGGAAGGTGGTGTTTCTGGGAAAAGGCAGGGTGTTCCGTTGTATATGTCACATGAGTGTGTGTGTGTGTGTGTGTGTGTGTGTGTGTGTGTGTGTGAGAGAGAGAGAGAGAGAGAGAGAGAAAGAGAGAGAGAGAGAGGAGTGGAGTTCGGGGGAAGGCTAAGGGGAAAATTGTAAAACAACAACAACAAAAAAAAACAGCTTCTGCTTTGGGGTGGTGGGGAGGGGCCTCAGGGAAAGATAGGGAAGAGACTGTCTCCCAAGCTCTCTGAGGCCTGGCCGCTAAATATAAAGAATAGACACTCTGCTTCCTGCTCAGTGGGGTCTTGGCATAGAGGGCCGCACCTGCTTGAGGCCCGATTGACTTGAGGATCTGCAGAACTCCAGCCCACCTGACTGCGCATCTGCCCTGTCAAGTCCTGAAGCTCTGTTCTGCTCACTTGGGAGAGCCTCTTCCCCACCTTCTCTTCCCTCCAGCCTCACCTCCACCATCCCCAGCCTCTGCCTGTTCTCTGCAGCCTTACCCATCTCTTGTTTTGATTTTTCTGCCCTACAGTAGAAACGGGGTTCCGGAACTCTCCTCTGAGGACCTCTAGACCCACAGAGCTTCCAGGTTGCTCAGACTTGGAGGGCACCCAGCCAGATCCCTGAGCGTTTTGCAGACAAGGAAGCACACGTAGAGAAGAGAAGTGATTTGCTCAAGGCCCCCAAGGCCTGGCTTATTGCCCCCTAACCTCCTGGGTCATGGAAGGGATTAAAGAATTGTGGCATTCACGGGGTCATCTCCCAACAACTTTTGGTCTTATGCTGTACATAGGAATCTGAGCCCCAAGTGGCAGCAATCTGCTTGATCCAAAGAAGGCCCGGTGGGTTCAGAGCAGAGCTGAGATGTCCATGGGGACATCATCAGTAACAGCTGAGCCACTGTGCCCTCCCAATGCCATTGTTCAAGGTGTGTTCTCACTCTCACTGGCCCTTACAACTGCCATGCCTTCTGTGAGCCAGGTGTCTCAGGGATCCAGGACCGGACCCCGCGCCACGCGACCAAGCCTGCGTTCCCCTCTTGACTTCAGAGCTCGGGTTTCCTCCAGACATTAAACTCAGTGCCATCTCCAGCGCTTGGCTGGGTCAACTGACGGTGGTGTTTGGGTTCAGTATTTTCTGACGCCCTGTCATGTGAGCCGCTGCCTTAGAACGAGGTATCATTGCATCCAGTCTCCCATGCCTGGGCCAGAAGACGCTCGATCTTGTACCACGCTCTACGGCCTGTGCTAATCCCTTTGTAGTGCTTCACATGCGGAAGGAGCTAGGTGAAAAGTCATTGATCTGGGCTGGAGAGATGGCTTAGCGGTTAAGCGCTCGCCTGTGAAGCCTATGGACCCCGGTTCGAGGCTTGGTTCCCCAGGTCCCACGTTAGCCAGATGCACAAGGGGGCGCATGCGTCTGGAGTTCGTTTGCAGAGGCTGGAAGCCCTGGTGCGCCCATTCTCTCTCTCTCCCTCTATCTGTCTGTCTCTCTGTGTCTGTCGCTCTCAAATAAATAAATTAAAAAAATTTTTTAAAAATTAAAAAAAAAAAGTCACTGATCTTCGCTACAGGTCACCTACCTGTCCTCTCCCTGTGGCTTTTGGTATTTTCATCTCACAGCTTGACCCTTGAGGCATCTTTTTTTTTAAATGCCATGAATTTTGGTTTGAATGTGAAATGCCCCTCCTAAGCTTAAGTTTGGACACTTGATCCCAGCTGGTGGTATTGCGTTGTAAGACTAGGGAACTTTTAGGCAGTGACCTTACTGCAGGAAACGAGTCAGCAGGTGGGGGTGGGGTGAGGTTTTACATATTGTCTGGCCCCGTTTCCTATCCTCTCCCAGTCTCCCGACCTCAGGAGCGATAGGAGCAGTGCCTCATGCTCCGGCCACCGCGCCTGCCCTTCTGCAATGGGCTGTACCCTTCTTAAACTGTGAACCATAATCAACCCTTCCTCTCTCAAGTTGTGACTTATTAGGCATTTGGTCACAGCATTGACAAAAGTCTCTAGTACACAGTGTAAGCCAGGGCAAAGAGTCCGGTCCTATTTGACGCCATGAAAGAGACTGGAAGGAGAGACGTCCTGGTCCCCACGCTGCAGGACTTGCCTCCGGGGTTGAGAAAGTCCCTGGCCACATGTGACCGGGGCGAGCTCTAGCCGCTGGCCAGAGGCCAAGGCCACCCTCAGTTCATGAGCCTCGGATAGCTCCAGGAGAAAGGAAGGGATAGGCCAAGAGAACGCTGGAGAAGTGAGAGGCAGTTTCCTACGGGAATACAGGGAAGGAAGAACAAGGCAGGGTGGCCGGGAACTGGCCAGGGGATAAAACATTCACGGGGCCAAGCTCCAGTGTGGGGGTTGGAGTGCAGGTCCCCAGGACACTGGGAGGCTGTCACTGTCGGGAGTGTCTGTGATCCCAGCCCTCCTACGGCAAGACAGGAGGAGGAGACAGGAGAATGGCCTGGAACCTCACAGCCCAGCCATCATGGCAAACGCAGCGGTGAGTGGGAGACCCAGATGCCAGCAGGGCAGAAGCCCAGAACCAACGTCCTCTGAGCGCCTTGTGCATGTGCGGCTGACATCCACTCAATGCCTCCATTTTCCTAGTCACAGTGCTAGATGCTGGGGACGTAGCAGTGAGGAAACCAAGACAGACACACTAAAAGCAAAAATCAATGCTGCTGTGGAGTCCAGGGTCAGGGCGATGGGCAAACCAACTCCAGACGCGTGCGCCCCCTTGTGCATCTGGTTTACGTGGGCCCTGGGGGATGGAACTGAGGTCCTTTGGCTTTGCAGGCAAATGCCTTAACCGCTAAGCCATCCCTCCAGCCCTGCATTCCCTTCTTAACATTAGAACATGGGTCTAATATCACAGGGACACTAAAGAATCAGTCTTCAACCCAAGCTGACTGCCTCCTGCGGCTCCCAGACACTTGTTGGCATTGCGTGAACCGGCAGAGCATGCTAAGGGGCATCAGTCTCCTGGGGACGGTGGCCTCACCTTTGCCAACCCCTCATGATTCCACAGCACAAGGGAACGAAATACCCATAGCGCCCACACAACGGGATGGACATGTGCCAAGTCCCCAGCAAGGGGTCCTGGGAGGAAATTACCATGAACAAGATGGAGGCAAAGTTCATCAGGTACCCTGGGAAGCGATCTTTCCAGGTCAGTTTATCTTCATCATCCTGAGGAGAAACGGGAGAACAGAGATCGTCAGAATGCACATCCAGCAGATGCTAATTTAGTCCCACTTTACACAGATTTGTATGCCATTAACATTTACTCTATAGCTATTTCTATAGTCTAGTCTTCAGCATCCACAACAGCCTTCCAAATCATGTAACTGGTAGGGGAGCCGATACCGCCCACAAACACCTTAGTGAGAAGCAGATAAGATTTGATTCCAGGGGCTGAAGAGATGGCTTAGTGGTTAAGTGCTTGCCTGTGAAGCCTAAGGACTGGTTTGAGGCTCGATTCTCCAGAACCCACGTTAGACAGATGCACAAGGGGCACACGCATCTGGAGTTTGTTTGCAGTGGCTGGAAGCCCTGGTGTGCCCATTCTCAATCTCTCTATCTGCCTCTTTCTCTCTCTGTTACTATCAAATAAATAAATAAAAATGAACAAAAATATGTATAAAAAGAAAGATTTGATTCCAGCCTCCCTCTACGGTGAGAAAGTAGGGTTCACTGTTGATCACCCGCGTGACCCCAGCACATTGCCTCTCTTGCAGTGTGGAGATGCCTGGCCCTGCTCCCTATGATGAGTTCGTTATTCCACAATGAAAACACAATCCGAAGGCAAGTGGATACAACCCAGATGTGAGCGCCTATAAAGAGATCCTCCTTTGATTAGAGTGTCAACCACTAAGTCATTCTCTTCTGTGGCTTAGCCAATCGTTAAGTGATGAGAAAGATGAGCACAGTGAAGGCTAAGAGTGATGTGAGGCACATTTGATCAAAATGTAGTATTGTCAAAAAAAAAAAAAAAATTTAAAAGCCAGGTGTGGTGGCGCACTCCTTTAATCCCAGCACCCGGGAGGCAGAGGTAGGAGGATTGCTATGAGTTCAAGGGTACCCTGAGACTGCATAGTGAATTCTAGATCAGCCTGGGCTAGAGTGAGACCTAACCTTGAAAAGCCCCGCACCCCCACCAAAAACAAAGAAAAAAGAGATTTCAGTCACTGAGTTTAGATCCTAATAGTTATATAAATTTCCCACAATGTTTACTCTTCAAGGAGCCCTGCTGGAACCCTGGGTTTCTTCTAGAATGGCCAGGATGTTGCTTCACTGCAGATACAGACACTTTCGGACATAGATTAAGCTGATCTGCGCCACTGATTTGGTTTAGACATGATCTCTTCCCTCATTCTGGGCACAGTTCACACCACGTTATCCTGGGATGACCATATCACCAGGGGCCTCCTTTGGTAGGGTGATATCAGGAGCAATTTATCATAAGAAGCTCTGATGTGTCACTACGACTCTTAAAATCCCAGCACTCAGGAGGCTGAGGCAGGAAGGTTGAGAGTTCAAAGACAACCTAGGATACATGGAGAGATTCCGTCTCTCACCTTCCATCCCCCCAAAAATATGTGGAATTAAGATAGCAGTTATGGGCTGAAGAGATGGCTTAGTGGTTAAGCGCTTGCCTGTGAAGCCTAAAGACCCTGGTTTGAGGCTCGATTCCCCAGGACCCACGTTAGCCAGATGCACAAGGGGGCGCACGTGTCTGGAGGCCATTTGCAGTGGCTGCAGGCCCTGGTGCACCCATTCTCTCTCTCTCTCTCTCTCTCTCTCTCTCTGCTTCTTTCTCTCTCTGTTGTTCTCAAATAAATAATTTAAAATAATTTTTTTAAAAAAGATAGCTGTTATGACAAACATGGTGAAGACGATCTGAAACCATGTTCGAGAAAAAGTTCAAGGAAGATGGCAAAGTGCATGGTGGCAGCTAGCTGGGTGTCTGCTCGCCATGCCTGCATTCAGCAGGGCAGTAAGTACCCCAGGCGCCCTTCTCACGCTGGGATCTCCAAACACCACCTGACTTGGCTCTAGCAACACTGCCACCTAGCCTTTGAAAGCTTGTACTGTAAGCCACAAACTTTCTGGCCTAAAAAGCTTCCTAGAAGTGTGTGTGTGTGTGTGTGTGTGTGTGTGTGTGTGTGTGTGTACACATTCTGTGTACATTGCAAGAGACGATGAAGAGACAGAATTCTGGAGAGTCCCTATGATCACTGGCCTGGGGGGAGAGGGTCTTACAGCCCAGTGGAGAAGAGATGACACCCACCCACTCACCCACCCAAATTGTGAAATAATCACTTTTCAACTTAGGACTAAATCTATTTGTATTTATATTGCATGTTTGGGACAGGAATGGGGTTGAGCTGGCTTAACAGACAGTGCTGGAAACAGTGCTGCAGTTGAAAGTCATCTAGTGATTCACACTTTCATCCATGAATGATATAAAGAAACCACCTATTCAGGCTGTCATAATGACAACAGAAGCAGGTCTCTGGACTCCTAGCCATTCAACTTTTCATCACAACACAAGAACGGAGGCCATTCTGAGCGGGTATAAGCACAGCAGCTTACTTCCAATAGGATTGGAATAAGACTCGTTCATAATCTTCTAAATGTGGCCAAATCACAGAAGGGAGCAGAATTTCTCCTGTCTTCCTCCAGTATTCTGTATTCTACAGTATCCTGTATTCTCAGTTTTACTGCCTTCCTTTAAGATGTTGTTAAACTTGGGGTGTAGCTCCATTGTCAGAATGTTTGTCCAGCATGCACAAAACTCTGATCCCCAGCACCACATAAACTGGCAGTGGTGGGGTACACTCTTAATTCCAGCCCTCAGGAGGTGGAGGCAGGAAGATCAACAGTTCAAAGCCACCCTCAGAAAGCTCAAGCACTTTCTGGGAATATATGAAATATTATCTCAAAAATATATATATTGCTAAGGAAAGCTGAAGGTGGGTTGCAGATGGCTATTCTCCAAAGAGAAACAAGGGGGCTCAAGGAGGGTCTCTTCCCAAGACCTCCTCAGTCACAGGTAAAATCTCGATGGATGAGCCGTGGTTCAATGCTGCTCAACAGACAGTCTGAGCACCTATGATGGACTGCGCTCAGGGAAGGATTCTGAGGAGGGGGCTCAGGTGGCCCAGAAGGAGCACAGACCACCAGGAGCCAGAGGGAAAGGATGCCAGCTATGCCCAGTTAGAAAGGTGACAATACTATTTTGCATTAAAAAGAGACAGACGTAATTAAACAAGCAGTTAAACTGGATGTCCTCTTGAAGAAATGGTTATTTTGACGTAGATCTTTTGTATTTGTTCAAAAGTCATCCCTTTTGAGGTTTACACTGATGCAGTGTTATTTTAGAAGGCATAGGTTCTAACAAATACACAATTCTCATGCCTCCGGATACTAACCAAACAAAAGAAGCTGACAGAAAAACTAAAAAAAAAAAAGGTTGATTGCCTCCTGAGAGCCTGAAGTCACTAGTAAAGGTGACAGTAAAGAAAGGAGTTTGAGGGTTGGAGGGATAGCTTAGCGGTTAAGGCGTTTGCCTGCAAAGCCAAAGGACACAGGTTCTATTCCCCAGGACCCACGTTAACCAGCTGCACAAGCGGGCGTATGCGTCTGGAGTTTGTTTGCAGTTGCTGGAGGTCCTGGAGCACCCATTCTCTCTGACTCTCTGTCAAATAAATAAAATAAAATATTCTTTTTAAAAAAGAATGCAGTTTGGTTTATTTGTTTTCGTGTTGTTTTTGACATAGGACCTGGGCAGGAAAAGCTCTTTTTTTTTTTTACTTTATTATTTATTGAGAAAGAGAGAGAAAGAGGCAGAAAGAGGGAGAGAAAGAATGGGCGTGCTAGGGCCTCCAGCCACTGCAAAGAAACTCCAGATGCATGCCCCCTTCTACATCTGGCTTACGTGGGTTCTGGGTAATCAAACCAAGGTCTTTTGGCTTTGCAGGCAAACACCTTAACCGCTAAGCCATCTCTCCAGCCTTTTTTTTTTTTTTTTTTAATATTTATAATAGTTTGGCACTAACAAAGGAAGCCAACTGAAGTCCTCTTTTCACCAGTACATGAAAGAGGTGACGAATCATGGCAAATGGCCATTTACCTTGGTGCCTTCTTAAAATCTGCGTCAGCAGCACAAGGGGGCCACAGACAGGGAAAGCAACTTGAAATCGGAACATCATGGCTCTAGCGCTCTTGACTTTCATGCTTGTACGGAGAACGGCCTTGGGAAAAGTCTCAGAACTGCAGATTCTCTATCTGTAAAACAGGTATATTCTCCCATGCAGGGCAAGATGGTGTGGTGGGGTGAACGTGGACATGTGCCCATTGCCTCGAGTGTTTGTGGTTCAGACTCATACTTAACCCCCGGCTGGCTGGAGGAGGTGCGTCGCTGGGGGCAGGCCTTGGGGTGTGATAAAGAGTGAGCCCTGAGCTCACTCTGATTCCTCCCTGTTGATGCTGACATGCGGTGCCTGGTCATCTCCTGCTGCTATGCCTTCCCAGTCATGAGGAAACTTTCCCTCCAAACAAAAAGCTAGAAGCAAACCCTTTCCTTTCATAGCTGCTTTGTCCCAGCAAATAGAAGCAGACTGCTACAGACGGGGAACTACAGCACCCCAAACCAGCCCGCCTTTTCAATGAGCCCATTTGTGGGGAGGGCCGACCGAGACAACGCAAGCACATGGAGGTAAGAACTCTCAGCGTCTCCTCATCCTTCAATACGGCCCAGACCCTTGCCTCGCTGAAGCGGACGAGGCATTGCTCGGGTCTCACGAGCGGATGCACGTGGCAGAGCGTTATAAACTAGGCGGCTCAGACGAAAGCAAGAGCTAACCAGCAGGGGAGCGTGAAGCCCTTAGCTAACATCACCATGGTTCAGACACGACCACTGTCATCTGGGTGTAGTTCTTTGTCTCGGCCACCTGCACCCACGTCCCTGGACTGCAGCCTCCACCTATGGCTTCCCCGGCAGCATCGACATCACACCACATAGGTGCCCTCTTGGCAAACTGAGGATTTGGAAATGAGCACGCTCAAAAGGCAGGAGGTGAGACTGCTGTTCAAACGAAACCCTTGAAGAAAAGGGATTTGGGGAAGAAAAGGGATTTGGGGAAGTGGCAATCATCCCTGAGGTTGTTTTTTTTTTTTAAGTAAACTAACTGGTAATTTTATATTTGTGCAGTAAAATAAGCCTTTGTTACCATGCAATTCTGCAAAGTTCTATGTGCAGTCATGTAAATACAGCAACACAGATACGGAGACAGGGATTCTACAACTCATCAATATATAATCATTCCAATAAATATTCCCTCCTTCCTAGTTATTATTTTTATTATAATTTATTATATTCATTATTTTTTATACTTATTATTTATATAAAATATAATATATAATAAATATAATATTTAACTATATAATTAATTAATTATTACATAAAATGTTATATATTATACATATATACATATAATAATATATAATTAATTGATATGTTAACTATATATTACATAATTAATATATTATATAATGTGTAATTATATAATATATAATAATAAATATAAAAATTTTATTATATGTATTTATATAAAATTTAATATATTTTATTATAATATTTATTTGTATTATTATTCCTCCTTCCACCCCAACACCCGGAACCTGGCCAGGTCTGTTTATGTTCTTCTAGTTGTGTGCTCTCCAAAGTGTCATCTGAGCGTACTCATACAGTAGCAGCCTAAAATTCTGAGACCGATTTTGACTCGGCACAGAGAGTGTTTGAGGTTCACCCCCACTGATCCTTAGCTCAGCAGTCTGCTCCCCTGCACTGAGGGATAGTTCACACTTCTTTACAAGGCTGTACTGCAATGTGTTTATGTTTTCACTAGCAAGTGACATTTGGGTCATTTTCAGCTTGTAACAACTATGAATAAAAGCCATTCCAACTATCTGTGCATCAGTTTGGGTGTAAATTTAAGTTTTCTTTTCACTCAGACAAAAAAACAACTAGGTCTTACTCTGATTTTGTATTGGGCTTTGTAAGAAACTTCCAGGTTGGTTTCCAAAGTGTCTGAGAAATTTTGCATCTCCATCAATAGCATGATGGCTCCTTTCTCTACTTTTTCTCCTTTAAATGAATTTCACTTTAGAATAGTTTTATATTTCTAAAACACTTCACAAAAAAAAAAAGGCAAAGAGTTCCCACATACTAGGTTTGTAGTAGTTTCTCCTTTAGTACGTTTTTCACAACGAATGAACCAACATTGTACAACATTACTAACTAAAGTCCACACTTACTTTATATTGCCTTGGTTCTTTACCTAATGTATATCTTCTGTCCCCAAGGTTGCACTGAGGTACCACATTCCGTTTAGTTAAATCTCCTTAGGTGCTTTTAGACTCTGGAATTTTTTTTTTTCCAGATTTCCTTACTTTTGATGACTTTGTCATTTTAATCAAGTGTTTTGTGGATGACCCTCAATATGTTTAAAATCGGTGTCACAATAAGATTTAAGAGAAAGATTGTAGGGAGAAAACCACAGAGGTCAAGGACCATTTACATCACATCCTATGAAGGGTAGAGCATGTGATATACCCTGTCACCAGTGCTTCTAACCTTGATTTCCTGGTGAGCGGTGCTAGTTGGGTATTTCTATCATAACATTTCATTTTGCCCCTTCTTATACTTTTCTCTTTAAGAAGACATTACCATGTGCAATATCTACAGATGCTTATAGGCTTTTAAGCCACATTTTTATGTATTGAATATACTTAAAGAAGGTCAACAGAGATAATAAATCCTTTAAAAGCATGAAGATGATAAACGCTGATATGGAGCAAGCTTGATGCTGAACGCGTTTGGGCTTCAAAGGGAGAAGCCTGCGGCCCTCCTCATCCTCCCAGGAATCCAACGAAGAACGGGAGGACAAGCAGCAGCAGCAGTTGGGCTCATCAGCCTCACCCGCCTCCCCATCTGGAGAACAGAAGCGTCTGGAATGGGGCCTGAGTGACTTTTATTAGGATGATCATATACTGAACACATTCTCCTGTTGGTATTCTGTAGACAGTATCAAAAAGATGGAAAAAAAAAAAAAAACCACGATAGATTGAAAATATAATGCCTGGACCTTGTTCTCTGTCTCTACCTCTGTGTTAGCCAAGTAACTTTGGATATTCATTATTAGGTTTCTCTGTGCCCTCATGGCTTTGTGTTGAGCTTCATGTCAAATGGGACAACTGGTAAACCTGGCCTCCTGAGCCTTTGGCAACACTGCCCCACATGTGACAGTCTTTGGAGAATGACTGGGCTCTGGGTGGAGGAAATTATGGGTTGTATGACTCCTGGTTCTCTCCATGGGATGTTCCAGGTGCATTGGTGCTAAACCCACATTGCTCTAGCATAGACACTGGAGATGTAGAGAAGAGCTCACAGTATTTGCCCCAAGGAAACCCTGACTAGGAGAAGAAAGGAAGACAGAGAACATAAATTGTGACATGCTGTGACCTGTGGAAATAAAAGGATAGGTGAATCATGGGAAGAAGAGAAAGTGCCTGACTGCCTGCTCATATACAATGCAAGTTTCAGCATCAAGTAACAAAACCAAAAGTCTGGACAGAATGATCTCTCTCTCCATCAGGGAGATAGCCTGTGACCCAATGCTAAGCTGGCAGGGATCTTAGCAAAGAGCCCTCCCTTGTTTCTCAGATCAGCTTGTGGTATAAGGGAAGAAGTGGTACCCCTATGGACAGCCAGCTCCTTGTGTCCAGAGATGACTATGACGTGAAGATCATGTCGCTCATCTGTTGAGAAAGCTATTCTTGGCTGACTATTCCAAAATTCTTCCAGATTCTTAATTCTAAACACTACTTAGAGGCCTCTAAGCCATTAAGTTTGTTTTAATGCTGCACACGTTTTATTCTGACAGTGGTTAGTAGTAAAAGAAACTTCTGGGCTGGAGAGATGGCTTAACATGTAAAGCGCTTGCCTGTAAAGCCAAAGAACCCATGTTCAATTCCCCAGGACTCACATAAGCCAGATGCACAAGGGGGCGCATGTGTCTGGAGCTTGTTTGTAGTGGCTGGAGGCCCTGGTGTGCCCATTTCTCTCTCTTGTCTATTTCTCTCTCTCTCTCCCTTTCTCTCTCTCTGCCTGAATATTTCTCTATCTCTTTCTCTCTCTTTCAAATAAATTAAAATTAAAATTAAACATTTTTTTTAAAAAGCAAGTACTTATACATTCACTTCCATGCACTATTAGAAGGAAGGAGCTGAGGTTCCACCTGCCCATTATTTCTAAGCCTTTGCTCATCTGCATAGAAAATCCTCACATTTGAGATGTCTGCCTCAGCCTGATCATCCTTCAGCATCCTCATCTTCCTGTTCTGCCCAATCCTGCAATCCAATCACAAGCAACTGTGGCCCAGAAATTTAACTTAAAAAGTGATGCTGTGAGCTGGGTATGGTGGTGCACGCCTTTAATCCCAGCACTTGGGAGGCAGCGGAAGGGGGATCGCTGAGAGTTCAAGGCTGCCCTGAGACTCCATAGTGAATTCCAGGTCAGCCTGAGCTAGAGTGAGACCCTACCTTGAAAAACCAAAGAAAAAAATAAAAAATAAAGTGATGCTATAAGTGATGCTCAGGACAGCTCTGTCACCTTTAATGTCCTTAACGTCAATCCTACTTCACAGTGGCTGGCTATTCCTGAACAAAGTCTATGTAGCAAACACTGCCTCCCCAAAACCTTGCTCCACACAGAGAAATTACACACATGCCTCTTCCAGATGCCCCTAGCTACGTCCAACCTTCTCCTCTCTCTGCAGACACCCTCAGTACTGGACCTTCCCACACACTCAACTTCTACACGGAGGAAACAAAGACTCGTTTGAGAACCTCATTTCTCTCCTTGAAATCCAAAACTCTGGGCTGGAGAGATGGCTTAGTGGTTAAGGTGCATGCCTGGGAAGCCAAAGGACCAAGGTTCTATTCCCCAGGACCCATGTTAGCCAGATGCACAAGGGGGCACACGTGTCTGGAGTCCATTTGCAGTGGCTGGAGGCCCTGGCGTGCCCATTCTCTCTCACTCTCTATCTCTCTGTCCCTCTCTCTCTGTCTCTAATAAATAAAAAAAGACCTAAAAGAACTCTAAAATTCCAATTATTCTCTGACTTTCCTTTATTGGGAGAGACCCCTCCCACCCACCACTTATCTTTCCTTTTACCGTTGAGTCTCAGCTGCTGTTCAAGGGCTTGCCCTCCGTTCTCTTAAGCCACTGCTCTCAGACTTGGGCGTGCCACCTTCAGAACCAGCAGCAGGTCTTGCTGAAACACATCTATATCTCTTGTTGACACAGTCTCACTCAGTGGGTCTAGAATGGGGCCTGGGAATTCCAATTTTGTGTTGATTCTGCTGGTCAGGGACTGTGTGTGCGTGTGTGTGTGTGTGTGTGTGTGTGTGTGTGTGTGTGGTGTACACACAGCATGTGCCCATGTAGTGCCCCACACACTTGCCTGTGGTGGAGTGCACTCCCCTGTTGTGGTCAGGGCAGAACATTGGGGTTCTCCCTCAATCTCTTTTCTGCCCATTATTACTTCAACTGGAGTCTCTTACTGACCTGGAGTTTACCATTTTTTTTTCATGAGCTTCAACAATTCTTGGTTCTCTGCCCCATTACACACATGCATATGGCTGTTTCTGTGGGTCCTGTGGTTAGAAATCAAACACTTATCTCAGGCCTCCTCAAACCTTCATGCTTGCACAAGAAGTGCTAGGCCATCGCTCTAGGCCCCATGGGCCACATTCTTTCAGCTACGTGTTGCCATCCAGCCTCCTAAGAAACAAACAATTAGCCTTACACTTGTGGGGGTTTGATCCAGGCATCCCCCATAAACTCAGGTGTTCTGAATACTAGGTTCCCAGCTGATGGAGGTTTGGGAATTAACACCTCCTGGAGGGAGTGTAGTGTTGGGGGGCAGGCTTATGGGTGTTATAGCCAATTTCCCCTTGCCAATGTTTGGCACACTCTCCTGTTGCTATTGTCCACCTTACATTGGCCAGGGGTGATGTCCACCCTCTGCTCATGCCATTGTTTTCCCCTGCCATCATGGAGCTTCCCCTCGAGCCTGTAAGTCAAAATAAACCTCTTTTTCCCCACAAGTCACTCTTGGTTGGATGATTTCTGCCAGCAATGTGAACCTGACTGCAACAATAAAGTGGTACCAAGGAGAGGATTGCTGCCAGACACCTGACTGTGTGGCTTTGGCCTTTTGGGAGCTGATTTTCAAGAGGAATGTGGAAGGACTTGAAACCATGGGTCTGAGAGATGCCTCACAGTGCTGTAAGTTCAGCTTGATGGAGCATTGTGGTCAGAGCTGCAAGACCTGAAGGCAGTAAGAACTATGGACTGTGAGGTTTGGCTTATGAGGTTGAGAAAGAGCTTTGCTTGGACTGGGCTAGCAGTTTGTGTGAGAAACTTGCTCTTATGCCCATGTTCTGAGAAGTTGTGCAGGGTTGCTTTGTGTAGAAACGAACTGGAGTGAGCAGAGGGTGAACTAACTGCTGCCCATTCAGCTACAATTGAGAGATTACAACCTTTGAGATTGGGCCAGCTGACCTGCAATGGGGCAACAGGAAGAATGTAGACTCTTTTGAAGGGGCCTGAGTGCTCAAGTAGTATCCTGTTCTTCAAAAGTCTGCTTTATTCCCCACTGGATTAACAAACTGGCACCATACCTGATATTGTGGAGTATAAGAAATTCAGGAAAGAGAGGGTCATTGAGTTTGCAACACGGTCTTGTGTTTTGGAAATGGCCATGGGCAGTGTGCTGGATACCGACGGAGCCATGAGGATGAACCGTGGGTTGCAGTGGAGACCCAGTGGAGATGCCGGGACCACGAGATGGCTGCTAAGGAAAGCTGCCGGCCCCGATGAAGTTTTCCAGGACTGTGAGTAGCCTAGCTAGAAGGGCAGAATTGGAACTCCAGAAACTTGTTGCTGGTTAGAATTAATTAGACTTGGAGATTTGTCACTGACTAGAGTTGTTGTACTTGAAACTATAGAATTTGATGTTTGCCCTGGTTGTTTTAAATCATGTATTGCTTGAGTATTTCTTTGCTATGCCCAATGCCATCTTTTGCAGTGTGAATGTTTATTCTGTGCCATTATGGGTTTGCGGGGGGGAATTTTTGATATTATGGCTCAGTTAAAAGATCTTGGACTAGGGGGATGCTTGAACATCATTGTAATTGATTAAAAAAATCTATGGGGAATTTTGAAGTTGGATTAAAGCATTGCATTTAATATCATGTACGGTTATCAGTTTATGGGGGCCTGGGGCGGAATGCGGTGGTTTGATTCAGGTATCCCCCATAAGCAGGTGTTCTGAATACTAGGTTCCCAGCTGATGGAGGTTTGGGAATTAACGCCTCCTGGAGGCAGTGTATTATTGGGGGCGGGCTTATGGGTGTTATAGCCAGTGTCCCCTTGCCAGTGTTTGGCACACTCCCCTGTTGCTATGGTCCACCTGATATTGGCCAGGGGGTGGTGTCCACCCTCTGCTCATGCCATCGTTTTCCCCTGTCATCATGGAGCTTCCTCTCGAGCCTGTAAGCCAAAATAAACCTCTTTTCCCCCCCACAAGTTGCTCTTGGTTGGGTGATCTCTACCAGCAATGTGAACCTGGCTGTAACACCACTTAAATGGCTTATGGTGCAAGTGACAGTCAGCCAAGTGCTTTAGACGTGTCCATTTAAAAACTCTTTCCCTATCCCTTGAAGTTGCCAGGGTGATCCCCGTGCTAAAGCTGGGTAACTGAAGATCCCAGAATACTGGGGAACAGGGTCAGAAACAAGCACGCTCCAGCTCTGGCATCCAGTGTGTTGAGCCCACCGCCTTGTGATCTACGGCCTCCCACGTGACGCTGGCTCTGTCCTCTGTAAAGCACATCAGCCAAGGAAGTGAGAGGAGGCGTATGCTACCACAACACCAGGGGGGAGCCTTCAAGAAGGGACTCTGACCTTCTGGACAGAAGTCAAGAAAGGTAAGAGCAGTGAAGCACCTATCAGAGCTTGCCAACGGGCACCTAACGATAGCTAGAAAAATGAAGATGTCATATAGGCACATACACCACCACCAGATAGGTAGATAGGTAGGTAGGTAGGCAAATAGATAGACAGATAGAGAGATGATAGATATATGATAGGTAGGTATATAGATAGAAAGATACATAAACAGATAGGTAGATGATAGGTAGATAGATAGGTAAGTAGGTACATAGATAGACAGATATATAGATTATAGATGGTAGGTAGGTAGGTAGGTAGATAGATAGATAGGCAAGCAGGCAGACAGACAAACAGATAGATAGGTGATAGAGAGATGATAGGTAGATAGGTAGGTAGATAGATAGATAGGCATGCAGGCAGACAGAGAGATGATAGATAGATAGATAGATAGATAGATAGATAGATAGATAGATAGATCGATAGATCGATAGATAGATAGAATGACAGACAGATAGATAAATAATAGAGAGATAGGTAGATAGATAGGTAGGTAGGTAGGTAGATAGATAAACAGATAGATAGATAGATAGATAGATAGATAGATAGACAGATAGATAAATAGATGATAGCTAGATAGGTAGGTAGATATATAGATAGATGATAGATAAATAGGTAGGTAGATAGATAGATAGATAGATAGAAAGATAGATAGGCAGGCAGACAGATAGATGATAGAGAGGTAGATGAGATATTTTCAGCGACACAAAAGAATGAAATCCCACTGTTGGTGACAAGGATCCTAGAGGACATTATATTAAGTGAAACCAAAAGTCAGCCTGGCACAGGAAGACAAATACCACAGGATCTCGCTTATGCGTGGGCTCTTTTAAAAAGCTGTCCTCATATAAACCGAGGGCAAAATGCTAGCTACCAGAGACTGAGGAGGGGAGAAGCAAGGGAGAGAAAGGAGGTGGTCATTGGGTACCATGCTACACTTAGATAGGAGAAAGGAATGTTGGTGTTCACTGGCACAGGGAGGTAATTACAGCTAGCACTAATGCACTGTATCCTTTTCAAGAGCTAGAAGAGACGTTTTTAATGTTCTCACACACAAGTAACACATGTTCCAGTTATGAATGTGCTAATTATCCTGATTCGGTAATTACACAATGTGTACATATACCAAAATAGCATAGATGCCCCACAAGTGTGTACTATTATTATGTGTCAATCAAGTATGTGTGTGTGTGTGTGTGTGTGTGTGTGTGTGTGTGGTAGGAGATGAGATGTGGAAAGATCACTTCCAATCTGCTCTCTTAGGAAGTTGGAGGAACACAGGGTTGTCACCAAATCTAGCACTAGCATTCCCCTTGCACTTCCTGCCCTTCTCCCTGTCCTCCCTTTCTTGCCCTCGCTCAATCTGGGCATCACATCAGCCTGGCGGATGGGGCCAGGGAGACCGTGGGAATTCTGCAGCGCAGTCCAGTTTGCAGCCATCTGCCTGGGACCAACTCCAGCTCACACCCTCACAAACTGTGTGACTTCCAGTGTGAACAACTTCTCCACAACCCCACCTGCTCTTGTGATTGAGAAAAAGACACAGAGAGAGGTTGAAAACATTGTCAACAAGGCAAGACGGCTGCTGGGAAGTTGAAGTGAGTTCATGCACGGAACAGGCCACGTATCTAATGCGGGCACAGAGCAAGGATCCAAACCTGTCATCTCACAACATCCTTGTCACCACTCACCTGAGGAGCCAAGCCCTTAACCAGGAGGTGGTGAGAACGTGGCCAGGGCTTCCTGCAGCAGAGACTCAAGGGCCTCCGGGTCCATACAACTGTCCTGGGTAAGCTCACTCCTCCATCTGGTACCACTGACACCCAAACCCTGCTGCCCAGTGTCCTCTGCTGGGTGACCTCCCAAGACCTTCAAGAACTCTCACCAGTAGCACCTATCCAGTAGTAGGTTCTCTCCTAAAATACCCCTCCTCCGTGAGACGCTCATGGCCTGTGACCAGAAGAGTAAGGCTGACATTTGGCCACGTATCCAGCTTCGTGAGAATGCGCTCCCGGGCCTCCTCCTGCCCCAACACTAGCCCACAGTAGGTCACACACTATACATGGTTCAAGTCCACACTACCTCTCTACAGCCAAGTTTCCAGGTCCTGTCCTTTAGGCCTGTGGATTCGCCCCAAACTGGCCCCCCCCCCCCCCCGGAGCCTTCCAGAAAGAAAGGCTTTAAGGACCAGGATCTTAGTTTGTGAAGAAACTCTTGGCAAAGGGACTGGAGACAGTCACGTGGCCCGGCACCTACGCTGATAGGCACGCCTAAAGCCTAGTACAACACGCGATGTAATTTGTGGCTAAAGTGGAAAGCATTAGTTATTCCTCCCACTGCTCTGGTTTTCCCGGCAGCCACAGAAAACCACTCTGGCTCCCTGAGGTCCAGCTCATTTATCCAGATCCCCCAGGCTCCTCAGAGAGCTTTACTGCCTCATGGTCTGTCCCTCAGATGGTTGCCTGTCCATCCCCTATCTCTCCATTCCCCTAATGCCAGTTCCACTGGGGGCTGTAGCCGTTATTTTTCACTACTGTGACCAAGTACCAAGAAGAAGCGGTTGCGGGGGGCACCTTCCATCATAGCAGAGAAGGCAAGGCATCAGGAGTGGGAGACCAGCTGGTCACACTGCATTTGCCATCAAGAAGCAGACAGCAATGAAAACAGCTACTCAGATCACTTTCTCCTGTTTTAAAATTTTTGTTTATTTTTACTTATTTATTTGAGAGCAACAGAGAGAGAGAAAGAGGGAGAGAATGGGTGCACCAGGGCCTCCAGCCACTGCAAATGAACTCCAGATGCATGCACCCCCTTGTGCATCTGGCTTACATGGGTCCTGAGGAATTGAGCCTCGAACTGGGGTCCTTAGGCTTCACAGGCAAGTGCTTAACCACTAAGCCATCTCTCCAGCTCTTTTTCTTTCTCCCTTTCTTTCTTTCTTTCTTTTTTTTTTTTTTTGTTTGTTTTGTTTTTCAAGGTAGGGTCTTGCTCTATCCCAGGCTGACCTGGAATTCACTATGCAGTCTCAGGGTGGCCCCCCAAGGCTCCCAGCCCATGGAATGGTGCCACCCACAGTTGGAGTGTAACCTCTTCCATCAGTTAACCTAATCTATAAAGTCCTTCCCTGTCACTTCCAGAGATTTGTTTCTATGGTGATTCTAAATCCTGTCAAGTTGACAACCAGAGATTTAAACATCACAGGCGCCCTGCCTAGATTCCAGCTGGCAAAGGTTTCTCCCCACTCACTTTCTCAAAGGGGGACCCTTCCACACTGCAGCAGGGGTAAGGTGAGTCTCTGATGGGCAGCCTCTGATAGGGTGAGAGCCAGGGACAGACACACTTTTGTACTTCTCCGGGCCTTACATGTAAAACGATGTAGCTGGACTGAAGCCATCAGCTCCTCCCTCTGTTAATGCCACATGTATGAATCCTTGACTTATAAACCTGACCTACAGTATCACATAAGCTCAGTGTGCCAAATAGTGAGGGACTTAGACTATATCTGAACTATGCTGAGACACCAAGATCTGACACACTGTGGCTTCTCCACCTCGTCCATGCAGTCCTTTGCTTCGTCCATCCCAGTCACCAGACTTCCTTCCTGTCCCTTGGACCTCTGCAGGACTCCTCACCTGCCTCTTCACCCAGCCAGCTATTAGTTGTAAACTAATAGCAGATTCCACACTGGTTATATTCCCACCAGGTTACACTCCTTTGCAAATGCTCCAGTTCAGCCCACTTTGAGAAATAGTCTTCAAGATGGACCCCCTCCCTTATTGCTTTTGTCCCAGTGCCTACATCCCCGTGGCTTGTCCCTGTGTGGACGGATTCTCCCAAGGGCGCTCACCTAGGGAAAAGGAGTGTAGAGGAGGAGATAGATGGAGAGTAGAGTTTCAAAGGGGAAAGTGAGAGGAGGGAGTGAGTTACCATGGGATATTGCTTACAATCATAGAAGTCGTTAATTATAAAAATTAATGTAATAAAATAAAGAGCGTGGAGACAGTCCCCTCATGACGCAGCATCAACGCAGAGCCCAGCATGCCAGCTCGATCACTGGCCAGCATGCCAGCAGGCTCACATCCACGCCCTTCCCCTCCCCTCTCCCTGCCCTCCTCCACTGATTTCCCTCCACCCATCCCAGGGCCGGAACTGACACCGACTATTCCCAGTGCAGGAATGTAGTTCATAACACCGTAATAGAAGTTTGTGGAGCGAGGCAGGCAAGAACCGAAAGGACAGCGCCACGGCGGGAGGCCCAAGATGAAGCACCTTTCCATGCTCGGCACATCTTGTCCACATGGAAAAGAAGACTTTCACCTATTTATTTATGGCACATACGTGGTTGCATTGCATTAGGAATTTGGGGTTGGGGGGGGAGACTTAAAATGTCCCCACTACACACCAAGTGTCCTAACAGGCACCTTCAGACCTTGTACCGGAAGCAATGCTCACTGTCTCCCCTTCAATAGCCAAGGTCCCCTGCTTTGCAATGTGGGGAAAAAAAGATATGTCCATTTTAAACCGCGTTTGTAATTTGTATCTACAGGTTGTGCCCTTTGGAGTCAGTTCCGCATGTAAATGAATAAATCGTGAGTCTTTGCCATCTCCCACGTGTTCTGGTTAGAAGAGTAAACGAACATTGCTCATTGCTTTATTAACTACACCAGTCAGCTCCAGCCGCAGCCCACAGAGCCGTCGCTGTGAAACCAGGACGCAGACAACACCCGAGTCAACCAGCGCTGGCTGCCAACCAGGACGACAGAAGGACCCATCTTCAGCAACACGCAACAACCGTAAACTAACCCGGGTGCCGGGGCCCTTAGGCTTCATCGTGGTATCCGGTAACGCAAACCAGCCGGTGATGATGGCTCGCCGGTTTGCTTTCGGAGTTGGTTAACTTAGAGGGAATGGTAATTAGTTGTTCTACATGGAAAACAAAGGGTCGTCACACATGGCACAGGACCCCAAGATGTAAACTGAGTACAACTTGGGGAAGTATATTCTAGATCTTTGCCAAACCTAGGAGTGCCAGTCAAGGAGGAACCCACGATGCCATTTCAAGAAAACGCAGTGCCCTAGGCTGGGCCTGGCGCTGCAGGCACATACACTCAGCTGCTGTTACCCACTACGTGGCCAGCTTTGAAGTTCACAGATCCACAAATGACTCCCTCTCTCTGGCCTGGGCTACAGAAGAGGCAAGATCATACCTAGCCTCTTACACTTTTGTTTAGGGGTACACTCTCCATAGCCTGCTCTGCCCTGCTAGGCTCAGGGGTTCCTGCAAGAAGCTGTGGCAAATGGAAGAAGCCTAGTCCAGCCCCTGGCATTGGGCAGTATTGACGCTGAATAATTGCAACTATTTTCTTTTTTTTTTTTTTTTAATCTCGTCTGCATTATCCCCAAAATTGGATTTCCCAAGTACTAACAGACATTTCATACACAGAACGTCTGCCTTAGGAGACCGAATATGCCAATCCGTAGGAAAGAGCCTCACAGATCTGTAATACCGTCAGGCTGGGCAGCACACACAGGCATATCGAACTGGGATTTCTTTGGTACTACCCTGTCCTGTGACACTTCGAGAAAAGTCGCCTTGCCTCCTTTCGGACCTAGGAACAGAACCGTAGGGCTTCAGCGCCTCAACATGGCATTTTCGTTTCTAGAATTTTAGCCAGCAATAATGATTTGGTCTTGAGGCCATCCACAATCCATCCCTTCCCTCTTGAGACTCATAGTCTTCCTTCCCTGCATATTTTCACAAAGCACCGAAAGTCACCAAAGTTCCTCGAAGTGATGGATTTCATGTGCAAGGCCCTTCCCCGGCCTCACATGTCGGGTCCTTCTCATCCTGACTCTTGGCTATCGGTCTTGACCTGCTTAAGGGCTCAGGGTCAGAACCCATCTCCATAGATAAACTGGTTCCATGCCATCTACTTTCCTCTCTGCTCCCACCTTCAGACCAGTGGGCTTTCTTTTTCCACGGCTTCTCGACCCCAGCTTCCACGTCGTGGAAAGCACCTCTCCATCCTGATTTCTCTGCTCTCTAACTCCCTCTTGCAGTGCCCTTCCTATAACGTGGCAAACTGGCAAAACCAAGAGATGTGTACCCTTGTGTCCACAGGGACCCTCTCCGCCTGGAGCCAGGGGCCTGGGACCCTCTGCCGACAGGCAGTCTGCTGCTGCACGTTCCCGCCCTGCCACCCAGGGAGCCCGTTCACGCGCTCTGCTCGCCCCTCAGCCCTGACTCACTGCATTGCTGAGGAGTGACAGCCAGGGAATGTAGCCTCAGCTCCTCCAGCCAGACCCCGCTCTGCACCGCAGGCTACAGAGCCACCTCTCCGTGTTGCCAGCCAGGGGATTTTTTCCCAGTGATCTCAAGTCATTCCAGATGCTTAACACTCAGGAGTAGCTGGCATTGGCCCCCAGAACATGCCCAGGGCAGCTCTTTACTTAATGTAAAAATTGCACAGTCGGATCCAAGAGCTTACACTCCCTGTGGCCACATTACCCTCCATCTCCAGGCCTAGGGCAGAGGGCAGCCAGGGGTCTCCGGAATGCCACATGAGCTAAGTCAGAATGAACGGGTGATGGCAGCATTTTGACTTCTGATCTCACATCAGAACAGTGAAGGCTGGGACAGAAAGGGAAAGCAACCCTTTCCCAACAAGAATGGTAGGAAATTTGGACAAACTTGGCCAAGACCACAGATGCCTCAGAGAAGTAAGGAACGCGTTCCCCTCTCCCACCAATCCTCATCACACTTCTAATAGACATGGCCGGGAGAGACGGGGGAAGGCAGAAAGGAGACTCACGTTCTGTCATCTGCAAAAGGGGGCGGGGTCGGATTGTCCCTTTTGTCCCTTCTTGAGTCTGGGGAGGAAAACATGAGGCAATGCTTCTAGGGTCAAGATTCCGCTGCCTCTGGTCTGTGCTGAGAAAGCCTCTCGGGTGAGGGGCTAGCCTCAGCCCTGCCTCTGGTCTGTGCCAAGGAAGCCTCTCAATTGTTTCCGTGCTTAGAATAAGGCTCCTGTGTTGAACCGTAGCACCAACCAAAAGTGGTTTAGAAGCTGGAAACTGAATCCAACTGTGGTGCTTAGGAACTGGGGACTTGGGCAGGTTAGATATCATAAGTTATAAAGGTGGAGGTCCCATGACTGAATGATTCCTAAGTATGCATGTATTTACAGTAGACTTTAGAAAAGGGAAGAAGTTGGGGCTGGAGAGATGGCTTGGCGGTTAAGCGCTTGCCTGTGAGGCCTAAGGACCCCGTTTGAGGCTCGATTCCCCAGGACCCACGTTAGCTAGATGCACAAGGGGGTGCACGCGTCTGGAGTTCGATTGCAGTGGCTAGAGGCCCTGGTGCACCCATTCTCTCTCTCTCTCTCTCTCTCTCTCTCTCTATCACTCTCAAATAAATAAATAAAAATGAAAAATAAACAAAATTTAAAAAACAAACTGATGAACAAGCCCATGGACAGTAGCCCCTCCACGGCTGGAGTCCTGCTTAACTTCATCTGTTACCTGACCTCATAAATCTCAGTTTAGGGCTGGGGAGGTGACTCAATGGTTAGAGGCACGTACTTAAAGCCTATCACTGCCCTAATTCAACCCCCCATAAAGCCAGGAACACAAAGTGGCCCGTGTGTCTGGAGTTTGTTTGCAGGGGTAAGAGGCCCTGGCATATACATTCTCTCTCTCTCTCCCTCTCTCTCTCTCTCTCTCTCTCTCTCATAAATAAAAATATAGGAAATGTTAGTTTATGAAAACTTACTCAGATAAGCTGGGTGCATACCTTTAATACCAGCAAGTGGGAGGCTGAGGTAGGGTTGCTGTGAGTTTGAGGCCATCCTCAGACTATAGAGTGAACTCCAGGTCAACCTAGGCTAGAGTGAGATCCTACATCAAAAAGCCATTTAAAAAAAAGGGCTTGAGAGATGGCTTAGCAGTTTAGGCTAAGCCTTGCTTGGGAAGCCTGAGGGCCCAGGTTTAATTCCCCAGGACCCACATAAGCCAGATACACAAGGGGGCACATGTGTCTGGAGGCCCTGGCATGCCCATTCTCATTCTCTTTGTCTCTCTTTTCTCTATCTCTCTCTGCACATAAATAAGTAAAAAAATAAGCAAAAAAAATTCACACAGATTTATTTTTAAAACATATATTTATCTGCAAGGAGAGAAAGAGAAAGAGAGAAACAGTGGGCACACTTTTATTTATTTGCAAGGAGAGAGAGAGAGAAAGAGAGAGAGAGAGAAAGAGAAAACCGTGGGCACACTAGGGCTTTTTTGCCACTGCAAACAAACTCCAGACGCATGTACCACTTTGTGCAGCTGGCTCTGTGTGGGTCCTGGGGAATCGAACCCAAGCCACCAGGCTTTGCAAGCCAGTACCTTAACTGGTGAGCCCGCTCTCTCAGCCTCAGATATATCTTCTATGATTTGTTGGGGGAGGTGTGAGTGCCATAGAGCACATGGGGTGGGGAGTAAATAACTTTGAGGGGTGTGTGCTTCTCATCTTTGGGGCGGGGTCTCTTGCCCCTGCAAACTACCAAAGGGACAAATGCCACCCTAGCCGGGCAGTGAGCTTCACATTTCCCTGGCTTGATCTCCCGTTGTCCTCGGGGCATTGGGATCACAGACGTACGTGCCGCTCTGTGCCAGCGTTACTTCGACAAGTGCCGGGAAATTCAACTCCAGGCCATCGGGGTTTGCAAACGAGTGCCCTGAAGTGATGGTTTATCTACCCAGACCTCCGCGCCCGGTATCTGTAAAGCGAGCAGTCAGCTCCTGGGGTTGTGTGAAAACAGGTAAAGCCCGCCGGTGTCAGGGTGGCAATTTGGGGAAATGCTGAACGTCTTTTTTTATTTTTGATGGTGCACATCTTTATTCACAGCATTTGGGAGGCTGAGATAGGAGATCGCCATGACTTTAAGACTAGCCTGCAGTTACAGAGTGAGTTCCAGGTCAGTCTGGGCTACAGCGAGGCCCATGTTCAGAAAACAAAAAATTAAAAAAGAAATAAAATTATTATCACGTGCTATTTTATAGGGTAACATGAATCCAAGTTCTCTGACCATGGTCACTCGTATTTGGCTCCAGAATCAAACTTTTTTTTGTTTTTTGTTTTTTTTTTTAGATGGAACAGGCTGACCTGAAACTCTCTAAGTAATTGAAGCTGACCTTGAACTTCTCTCTCTCTCTTTTTCTTTCTTTTTTTATATTTTTGTTTTTGACTGACAACTTCTCCACTTACAGACAATAAATGATCATTCCCTCCCCTCCCCCACTGTCCCTTTCACAACTCCACTCTCTGTCATATCCCCTCCCTCTCTCCACCAGTCTCTCTTTTCCTTTGATGCCATCATCTTTTTCTCCTGTTATGAGGGCCTTGTGGCGGTATCTCCAGGCCAGTTCCTGCCTTGTTTTTTTTGGTGTTTTGAGGTAGGGTCTCACTCTAGCCCAGGCTGACCTGGAATTCACTGTGGAGTCTCAGGGTGGCTTCGAACTCACAGGGATCCTCCTACCTCTGCCTCCCAAGTGCTGGGATTAAAGGCATGCGCCACCACGCCCGGCTTGGTTCTGAGTCTTCCTGAGGCACGGCCTGTCCCCTGGGTCGGGCTGCCTGCCCACACGAAGAAATGAGGAGCGGTTTGTGTCCTTCAGCAGATCCACATCTCCCCTGGCAATCTTGCACCCGGCACTCACTTGCTTAGCAAACCTTCCCCTCGTAGATCATGCGCACACAAGCGGAGGCCTTTGCTTTTTAAATGACTAATGGACTTTCCTCCGCAGAAACCCTTGTCTGGTGCTTGGCGCATGGTAGCCACTTAATAAAATAAACATCAGTTGAATCTGAATGCTCGCAAATTTCAGCTGCAAGCACCTAGATTAAAGAGAGCCCTCATAAAGAGACAGAGAGATGGTCTATTTCTGAGGCAGCCCAGTGACAGCTGACTTTGGTAGCTCAAGCCTTTCCTAAGCTAGTCGCCACTTCCCACTTCCTTGTCAAAAAAAAAAAAAAAAAAAAGAAGCAGAAGTCAGGCTGGAGTGATGGCTTAGTGGTTAAGGCGCTTGCCTGCAAAGCCAAAGGACCCAGGTTCAATTCCCTAAGACCCATGTAAACCAGATGCACAAGGAGGTGCCTGCATCTGGTGCTCGTTTGCAGTGGGTGGACGCCCTGGTGTGCCCATTCTCTCCCTCTTTCTCTCTCTCTCAAATAAATAAACAAAAAAGAAGTTTACAGAAAGCTGAGGTCATAGCTTTCTGGCACTCCATGTCATCCTGGGGACCACGTGGGTTCTAGCGATGGGGTACTAGCCAAACCCACTGGACGTGGAGGGCAGCAGGGGTCAGGCGGGGATCAAAGGCCAGCAAGGATTGAGGAGGAATGAGAAGGTTGTCTTTCAGACTCTCCTCCTGGTTCTCCGAGGCTCTCTTGCTAACTTGAGCCTTTCTGGGCTCTGATTAGACAGTCTCGTGACGCTCATGTCCCCTCCCCCCCAGTCACATGCAGGGAAGAGTCTATGGAGGCAGAATGTAAAACTCTTAAGAATGAAAGAGAACTCACCAGGAATTTATGTTTTAGTCCCTCCTTCCTTCGTTTCTCCCACCTTCCTTTGCTCTTTCTTTTTTTTGGGGGGGGTATTTATTTATTTGAGAGAGAAAGAGGCAGAAAGAGAGAGAGAGAGAGAGAGAGAATGGGCGCGCCAGGGCCTTCAACCACTGCAAACAAACTCCAGACGCTTGTGCCCCCTTGTGCATCTGGCTAATGTGGGTCCTGGGGAATCTAGCCTTGAACCGGGGTCCTTAGGCTTCACAGGCAAGCGCTTAACCGCTAAGCCATCTCTCCAGCCCTCTTTCTTTTTTTTTTTTAATTTATTTATTTGAGAGCGATAGACACAGAGAGAAAGACAGAGAGAGGGAGAGAGAGAGAATGGGCGCGCCAGGGCTTCCAGCCTCTGCAAACGAACTCCAGACGCATGCGCCCCCTTGTGCATCTGGCTAACGTGGGACCTGGGGAACCGAGCCTTGAACCGGGGTCCTTAGGCTTCACAGGCAAGCGCTTAACCGCTAAGCCATCTCTCCAGCCCCTCTTTCTTTTTTTGAGACAGCAACTCACTACATAGTCGAGGTTGGCCATGACTTCACGGTGATGCCCCTACCTTAGCCTACCAAGTACGGAGATCAGAGGAGGGCATTGTGCGCCCAGCTTGAATTTGTTGCTTGAGGTGTAGACAATGGACATCCTCCAACCCACTCACACTGGTCGTTACTTGTGTCAGATAACAAGCAAATGTGCCCAGAAGTCACTTTCTAGATCAACTGGCCAGGAGTATATATATATTATTTTCCAGAATACCGAGTATCTCAGTTCAAGTAAATTTCGTTTTCATCCTAATCTTTCCGCGGGAGGCAACAGTCATCACGTCTTCATAAACATGTCAGCCCCACCCACAGGCAGGCATCCTGGGAACTCTCTCCCAGCCAGCTGCATGGGGGCCACTTAACGGCTTTTGGCAAGCAGCAGTGTCTCAAACACAGAGCGTGGTGGGCACAAGGCTCCCTCTCAGGTCACCAGCCTTCTGTAGGCGGTGGGGACCGTGTCTCTGAGAAGATGCCCTTGGCTCTGGAGAGGCTCGGGTCCTGAATTTCCCAATCAGGAAACTCCCATCCCCTTGGGGAAGTTATGAGGAATCGGTACAGTGATCCTTGCAAAATAGTTATCGCTGATTGGTGGGTTACTAGCGCCGAGTAAAGACCCCATGCCTTATCATGTCTGCCAGGGCTCTTGGGAACTCAGCCTGTGAGGTGGATACAGTACCCAAAGGTAGGTGCCTGAGGTCCCCAAATCCACTTTGCAGCCTTGGCAGAACGCAGGCGCCAAGAGAACAGGGGGTGGGGAGCACCTATTCCGGACCTAGAATGGCCCTTGGTGCTTCGTAAATGGACATAATGGATGTATGAACACGTATGATGTAATTGGAGAGGGTAGAAATTTGAGCGCACCAAAGTGTGAGTCAGAGTCCGACGTGATGTTCTACATAAACCTAGTTGGTTCTCCTGATCTCTGGGCTCTGATAGATTCAACCAGCCACAGATCAAAGACGTCCTTAAACCAGACTGAGCACGTACTGCCGTCCAATCTGAAATAGCAGCTATGCTGTGCATCGACGTACACATACACCACACCTTTTCCTTAGCTCCTTCCCCTCGCCTCCCTCCCTGACAGAGCCTTTCTAGCTTACTGGTCTCTCTGTTCAGATGGCAGTGACCACTGGGATGACTCAGAAGGCACCACGGTGCTGAGAAGTGACAGAGGAGTGCTCAGCACTGAAACGTGTCTATCACACCATCCAGTGCTCAGGGTCCATTGTGGAAGAGGTGGCAGAAAGAATGTAAGAGCCAAGGAAGGGTGAGATGGCTTATAATGCATTTGTTGCCATCAGGTCCTGATTGCTGGCAGAAATCACCCACCCTCCCAAGAACAGCTTGTGGGAAAACAGGTTCATTTTTGGCTTACAGACTCGAGGGGAAGCTCCATGATGGCAGGAGAAAATGATGGCATGAGCAGAGGGTGGACATCATCCCCTGGCCAACATAAGGTGGACCATAGCAACAGGAGAGTGTGTCAAACACTGGCAAGGCTGGCTATAACACCCATAAGCCCACCCCCAACAATACACCGCCTCCAGGGGGGTACTCCATCAGCTGAGAACTTAGCATTTAGCACACCTGAGTTTATGCGGGATGCCTGAATCAAAACACCACAGCACTCTTCCAGACACAAAATGGCCTGGATATCCATGACCTCACAGTACCTGGCACTACCTACGCAAGACCCTGGTAATAAGAGGAAAAGATGATGACATCAAAATAAAAGTAATTGATGGAGGGCAGATTTGTGAAGGGGAAGATGGGGAGACGGAATTATCATGGTTTATGGTCTATATTCGCATTTGTCAATAAAAAGGTTTAAAACATAAAATAACAGCTACTCACATAGCATTCACACTGTCATAGGTGTGGTACGTTATCTAGAGGACCTGGATAGTTCTATGTAAATTTAACACTGAAAAAAAAAAAAAAACTGTAGATTTGGGATCTGCAAGGATCTTGGTTCCAGTCATAGCTCATCATACACGCCTTTTTCTATTGTAATGCCACAACTCCCAAAGTCTCTGTCACCCAACAGAGTACTTCCTTATGTATTAAACTACTGGGCTTATTAGATTCAGTTTCAGCCTGAACCAGGCACTTGAGAGAGCCTTTCTGGTTGACCAGATTCTCTGGTATAGACAGACACTAGCCATCACCGACTTTGGTTCCCATATTCCCCAAGCCAGACGTCTCTACATGCAAGAGGATGTGAACCAGACTTCACTCAGCATTTGTCGAGGAGCCAAAATTGCCCTTGGCCACTCAACCCAATGAATTCGCCTCGCTATCCTCACATTTTTATTTTTATTTTCTAGAGAGAGAGAGCAAGACAGAGGGAGAGCATGAGAGAGAATTGGCATACCAGGGCCTCAGCCACAGCAATCGAATGCCAGATGCTTGCGCCAACTAGTGGGAAGGTTGGCCTTGCTCTTGCCTCACCTAATGTGGGCTCTGGAGAGTCAAACATGGGCCGTTACGCTTCGCTGACAAGCACCTTAGCTGCTAAGCCATCTCTCCACCCCCATCACCTTTTTATATTTACCCTAAGCGTGGGCTCTGTTGGTGGTTATGTCTTGGGGATCAGGAAGACAGCCTCTTTTATTACATGCACAAAAATTTCCCCAATGTTCTTCATAACTGTGCCGTGAAGATCGTGACGATATTTGCATTCTTGCTTACCTGGGCTCTTTGTGTAAATCACAAGCAGGCCCCCTGTGTCGGGCATGGTGAATAGAAAAGTTCTACTTGCGGGGTTAAACAATGCTTCAAAGGATGGGAGCTAAGCAGACAGCTCACTCCAAACGGCTCTTTCCTTTTACTTAACATTTTGTTGTTGTTTCCAAGGTAGGGTCTCACTTTAGCCCAGGCTGACCTGGAACTCACTATGTAGTCTCAGGATGGCCTTGAACTCACGGCGATCCTCCTACCTCTGCCTTCTGAGTGCTGGGATTAAAGGCGTGCACCACCATGGCCGGCTTTTAAAATATTTTTAATTATGTATTTGAGAGAGAGAGTATATATGTGCACCACGGTCTCCAGCCACTGCAAATCAACTACAGACATGTGCATCTGGCTCTACATGGGTATTAAAATGAAAACATGGCCACTGGGGATTAAAGCCTTGGACAGCAGGCTCGGTACACAAGCAAATTTAACCACTGAGCCATTGCCTCAGCCCCCTTTCCTTTCCAATACTGTGCCAATTTCTCCTTAGCCACTTCTGACACAGGGCTCCTGGACCAAGAGCCGCAGCCTGCCTTCCAGAGCAGCGCCTCTGTCTAGTGCATGGTCCCTTCCTCATGGGGACTCTTTCCTCACCAGAGGACAGACATGCTGATCTTTCCAGCCACAGGATCGAGAGGGGGCAAGAGGAAACCAGAGCTGTTTACAAGGGCAAGTCACGATGTGTGGAAGGGGAAGGTGACCTCCAGGACGTTAAAAACTATGACAAGCAATGTGGCTTAGAAGGGCGAGAAAGAAGAGGTTGTAGACATATGGAGAGACCTGGAAAGAACGCGGAGTTGTGGCTCCAGTAAGAAGAAACATACTGGGCGATCACTGTGTTCTGACAGGATAAACACGCAAGGACAGCACTCGGGTTTGAGAAGCATCAAGCCAAACAGCGAGGCTAAGTATGGTTCACTGTTTATGGTAATTACTGGGTGAAAAACTCAGGCCACAGAATGTACCGTACATCCCATCTTACTTGCACACACAGACGCTCAGACGCACATGAAGAGGAGAAGGAACTAGACCAGGTTGTCAACAGTGATCACATGAGCAAGGATTGTGCCGTGCTTTATTCCAAGACACTTATATGTGGTTTATTTTATTCTGGCAATGAAGAAGGGTTATGTTTTTAAAATTTTTTTGTTTATTTTTATTTATTTGATAGCGACAAAGAGAGAGAGAGAGAATGGGTGCACCAGGGCCTCCAGCCACTGCAAACGAACTCCAGACACATGTACCCCCTTGTGCATCTGACTAATGTGCGTCCTGGGGAATTGAGCCTTGAACTGGAGTCCTTAGGCTTCACAGGCAAGCGCTTAACCACTAAGCCATCTCTCCAGCCCAAGGATTTTTTATTTAAGGAGGAAATCCATAGTAAGTTTTTTTCCTAGTCTTTTTTCTTTGCTTGTGTGTATATACAATTGGGTGTGTGTATGCACGTGTGTGTGTGTGTGTGTGTGTGTGTGTGTGTGTGTGCATGTGCTCTGGTGCTGCTGTTTTTACTCACCTGCTGTGGGGGGTGCTCACCTCCAGTGGTCGAGCAGAACACTGGGAATCTCCATTGCTTTTCTACCCATTCTTCTTTGAGTTGGAATTTCCTTTTTGTTTGTTTGTTTGAGGTAGGGTCTCACTCTGGTTCACACTGACCTGGAATTCATTATGTAGTCCCAGGGTGGCCTCGAACTCACTGCAATCCTCCTACCTCTGCCCCCCCGAGTGCTGGGATTAAAGGCGTGTGCCACCACGCCTGGCTGGAATTTCTTACAGATACCAGAACTTACTACTTGTTCATGAGCCTGGGCAATTCATTGGTCTTTGTTCCCCTTTGTAAACTGGGGGTTGCAGGAACATGTGGCCATGTCCCAGCCATTTACGTAAGGTCTGGAAATCTGAACTTGGGGGATTTCAGGCTCCATCAGGCCCTGACGGTTGTGCCAAAAGTGTACCCATAAGTTATTATTTTTAAATATATTTTATTTATTTATTTATTTGAGAGGGGGGTAGAGAGAATGGGCATACCAGGGCATCTAGCCACTATAAACGAACTCCAGATGCATGCGCCCTCTTATGCATCTGGCTTATGTGGGTCCTGGAGGATCGAACCAACCGGGACCCTTGGCTTTGCAGCAAAGGCCTTAACTGCTAAGCCATCTTTCCAGCCCCCGTAAATTTTTTTTAAGTGTCCTACATCATAAGAGTTTCAAAACATAAATGCTAGAAGATTTCTTTTAAAGAAAAGGGATGGCCCTTTATCTTACGCAAGCATTTATGCATTACTGCAAAATGGGACTGCACACTCGTTACTTTTCTCATCACGGTGGCAAAACTACCTGACAGAAGCCACCTAAGGGGAGAAGAAACTCTGGTCCACAGCTTCAAAGGGCGTGCTCCACCGTGGTGAGAAAGGCATGGCAGATCAGCGCCAAGCTAAAAGCAGTGTGTTGCAGAGCTGCCCACGTGGCAGCTAGAGCAGGAAGCAGAGTTTGGCATGAGCCGGAGGTAGAAGGATCTTCCCTCAGGAACCCTCCTCTGCTAGCTAGGAAACAAATCCCAAAGATTCCATAAACTCCCCAAACAGCACCCCCAGCTGGGTACCAAGTGTGCCAACACATGAACCTACGGGAGGCGCACTGTATCAAGACAAGCAGGACACAAGCTGCTGGTCCAGGAGAAGAGATGAGGATGGGGTCCTTGGAACTGAGGAGCAGGAAGCAGAAGAGGCTCTCTGGGACATCCTGGAAGCCATGGGCTTTGCTCAGAAGGCCTTGGTGCCCACTGGAAAGGAGAAGCATCAGAAACTAAGAGGGGGCCAATGTCAAACACGGATCAACACATCCTCAGGACAACAGGTCAAGTCCATCACTGTTCCAGCCTGTCTCTAGAATCTGGAAACTACAAGGGGTAAAGAGATGGCATGACCCACGTGGATCCTGGAGAAAGAAAGGTCCCAGCGTCTGTCACCCTCTTCCACCCTTCCTACGCTCTCCCTGTAACAAAAGCAACTTTGCAGGAAAGGGAGCCCATGGGAGCTTCAGCTCTGCTGGGTCCTTTGATTAAGTACCCGGGAATGCGCTGGAGGACCTGAAGGGCAGAGGGCACAAGAGTCATGCCCACCTTGCTTCCTCACTACACCACTGTGCCATGCACAGGATCCTGCTAACTCCTTATGGAACAGGGAGCAGGGAAGGGCTTGGCATCCCGGAGAGAAGTACTGCCCAGCTATGGTTTACACCTTTCAAAAGGTGCATCTTTTCTGGGGGTGAAAAGGAAGAAAGCCCTCCCAGCTGATCTATAATGGAAAGGGGTCTTCTTGGATGCTCAGGAACTCCTTAAGTGGGTTCCCACATCTCCCGTAGTTGACAGCACCCTGGATGGATGAGCAATATAGGGAGTGGAGGGGCCCATTTTGATTGGAGAGGAAGAAGCGATGTTTCAGAATTAATGAAAGGCTGTGAAAACAAAGCCACACTGTTGTGGTCTAGATAAACAGGAGGGAAGATGAGAAAGAGAGAGAGAGAGCACACAAGCCAGAGCCAACTTCCAGAAGGAGTGAAAACACAGACATAGTGCCTCCCTTCCAGGCCATCACACCCTTCACCTGATGGGGAGGCTCTCCTCTGAGCAGCTCTGCTTCTCAGTACTAGTTCAGAGGTAGCGCCCCCCGCCCCCCACGGATAATTGAAGCTGGCAGATTTGACATGCAGTTTCCTGGGGTGGCCTTGAAGATGTTCTGATGGTAATTTATGAAGACTCCGTTTGGAACACTAGCCGCATAGCTTGATCGCTACAAATCCACCCTCCACCAGATGTGACAGGATCACTTATGTGAGGAATTCTGAAGGGCTGTCCAACCAGAGTCCTGGACGGGTGCCTGGAAGTTGAGTCAAAGAAGCCCATTTTTGGGCTGAAATCCTCAAGGTATCAACTGTGTGGCACCAAGGAGGCTCTGTATTCAACAGCCAAAGTGTCAGCCCTCAGTAGGCCAAAGCAAAGACTGTCACCTGGGTTGCCATGGAGTCCATGTAAAATGACACAAACAGGCAGAGAGCGGTGGCTGAGCTTAAGCTTCTCCAAAGAATTTTCTGGAGTGTGTCGCTGAGATAGGCTGAACACCATCTCCCCAAGGGAATGGGGGAGGTCTTCTACACTGTGGAATGAGATGGACTTGAGGGACACCTGAGGACATTGATTACTGAAATCAAGAAGGAAGAGTCGGACTGGAGAGATGGCTCAGCGGTTAAGCACTTGCCTGGGAAGCCTGAGGACCCCGGTTCGAGGCTCAATCCCCCAGGACCCACATTAGCCAGATGCACAAGGGGGCGCATGCATCTGGAGTACGTTTGCGGTGGCTGGAGGCCCTGGCGCACCCATTCTCTCTCTCTATCTTCCTCTTCCTCTCTCTGTCATAAACAAACAAACAAACAAACAAATCCTGGAGCTCCTCCTTTAAAAAAAAAAAGAAGGAAGAGTCATAGGGTACCACTCACCTTTGATTTTCGTAGTCATTTGTTTAATTTTTTTATAGTTTTTTTTTGGGGGGGGTTCAATTTTTTGAGGTAGGGTCTCACTCTAGCTCAGACAGACCTGGAATTCACTATGTAGTCTCTGGGTGGCCTCGAATTCATGGCAATCTTCCTACCTCTGTCTCCCGAGTCCTGGAATTAAAGGCGTGCGCCACCATGCCACAAGGCTTACACAGGGAAAGACTCTAAAAACAAGCAAACCAATGACAAACTTAAACAGACCAGTCAAACGCTGGAGGGAGTTGAATGCCATCTCTGGGTTGGCAACATGCACTGGATTCTAGCAATGTTTGATCACATAGCCTAACTTCTGATGTCACCCGCTAAGAGGGGGGAAATGCTGAGCAGTTAAGGCATTTGCCTGCAAAGCCAAAGGACCTCAGTTCAATTCCCCAGGACCCACATAAGCCGGATGCACAAGGGGGCACACACGTCTGGAGTTCTTTTGCAGTGGCTGGAGGCCCTGGCATGCCCATTCCCTCTCTCTGCCTCTTTCTCTCTCTCTCAAATAAATAAAAATAAAGTAAAAGAATGTAAGAGCCAGAGGAAAGGTAGGACTGCCTACCATGAAATTGTTCAGACACACATTTCCCTGGATACCCATGACCTCACAGTACCTGTATAATAAGAGGAAAAGATGATGATGACCTCAAAATAAAAGAGAGACTGGGGCTGGAGAGATGGCTTAGCGGTTAAGCGCTTGCCTGTGAAGCCTAAGGACCCCGGTTCGAGGCTCGGTTCCCCAGGTCCCACGTTAGCCAGATGCACAAGGGGGCGCACGCGTCTGGAGTTCGTTTGCAGAGGCTGGAAGCCCTGGCACGACCATTCTCTCTCTCTCCCTCTATCTGTCTTTCTCTCTGTGTCTGTCGCTCTCAAATAAATAAATAAATAAATAAATAAATTTAAAAAAAGAGAGACTGATTTGAGAGGCGGAGGGGATATGATGGAGAGGAAATTTGTGAAGGAGAAAGAGGGGGAGGGGAGGAAATTATCATGCTACATTGTCTATCGTCATGGACATTGTCAACAGCAAGTTTCAAAGCAAGTTAAGGAGGACAAGGAAGAGGAAGACAGGAGTGAAGGCCGGGTGGGGCGCACACCGTGCAGCCTCGCGCTCCATAGCTCTGCGTCTGAAGCATTTTGTCTCTAGTCATACTGTCCACTCTTTCAAGTCCACTCCACATGGGTTCTCCCTCTGCCCAGTCAAGGCAGCGTCCCGACATCCGAAATCTTCTATGGCCGATGTGTGCAGGGTCAGAAGGGAGTGGCAGGGCAGCGGAAATCTCTCCTCTAACGCTCCAGTTAGCCTCAAAGCCAGGCAGGTCCAGCATGGGCCCTGGGCCTTCTATGCCAGATGTCCCTCCCACAACTCTGCCAAGCCCGGGGGCTCCCTGGTTCATAATGGGGCACCAAGAAACCCCAGCCAGAAATGCCAGCTGCACTCCGGTCTTAGCAGCTTGGGCCGCTGCCAATGGCAGGGCCACTACTCCTCAGAGGGACCAGAGCCCAACTTCATGAGGACTCGTTGAGTCACCAGCATGGGCTCCACAGAGGCAGTCCAGTGATGCAAACGAGAGAGGTAACAAGAAGTCAGCGGGGAGCCTGTGGAGGGACCACAGGGCGACATTGGTTGTGGTTAAAAGCAAGCAAGGTCTGGGGGGATGGCTTAGCGGTTGAGGCATTTGCCTGCAGAGCCAAAGGACCCAGGTTCGATTCCCGAGGACCCACATTAGCCAGATGCACAAGGGGGCGCACATGTCTGGAGTTCACTTGCAGTGGCTGGAGACCCTGGTGCGCTCATTCTCTCTCTCTCTCTCTCTTTTCTCCCTCTTTCTCTGTCAAATAAATAAGCTAATAAATTTTTAAAATTTTTTTTTTAAAAAGCAAGCAAGCTGCCAACCTGGGCATGCCACTCTGCCACAGGGCACAGGTGCTTCCCTACAACTCTGCTGGTGGTAAACGAGCCTCACAAGTGTTGCTCAAATACACTGCTTCTAGAAAAGCCTACCCTGGCCAAGCATACTCCGCGCCAAGCTCCGGTGGACCTTTGAGCCCACGGGCCATGACATAGGGCACCTCATCTGTGGGTACTTTTCCTGGTGCCATTCTGTGGGTGCCGTACTTGCTTCCATTCTGATCTTGACTTCTCAGAGGATAAGTGCAGGTTGCTTACCAATGCCCCCCCACTTCCCACGGACAGCCCGGGGGGGACTAGTGTTGAAATACGGCTCAGCACACAGGCTCTGAGCCAGAGACCCTGAATACAAATATCTCTGCTATTTGTTAGCCTGGAAGGCTTATGCACTTTACCCAATGGTGATATGGGGGTTAAATAAAATAATCTAGGCAAAGGGTCTAGTTCTGAGGCAAACGATGGGTTCTCCTGTGCCAGGGCTATATGCAATGGGGATTCATGCAAGTGCGTACTTCCTGTGCCCACCTGGCAACTCCTTCCCACTCCTAGCCACCTCTGTAGAAAGATAAAGAAGGCTTCCCTGGAGGAGTGTCTGGCCTTCATCATAGTCAGGCTTAGGCGGGCTGAACTTGGCCTCTGAACCTGGACATGAAGCAGAGGACTGGGAAAAAGTACAGGGGCAGCTGGGCACAAACACCCCAAGAGTGTCCAGAGACACGGCGAAGGAAGAAAACAGCAAGGGCGGGTGGTGAACCCATCTCCCAAGACCGAGCCCCTTCTCTCATTGCTGGCCTTTCCCTCCGTGTCCCAGCATCCCATAAGTGGAACACAACACGGGCCCCAGGGAGGACCACAGACTGGGTAGTGCAGGTGCCTGATTTGTCCCACAGAGTGGCAATCGTGTCCTTCCCTCACTGGCCTGGCTTCTGGAAACACACTCTGCCCACAGAGGAGTTGGCCCTGTCCCCGGTCCTCTGCCTGGAGCAGCACCCCCCTCAAGTGGCAGAAGAGGTTACTCTGTTGAGCCTGGCACTGCCCAACCCCGACAAGCAGTGGGTATGGTCTCGGGCAGCAGAGACAGGCCAGCCCAACCCTGCAGACAAGGTGGGCAAAGCTCTCCGAAGCAAGCAGGTGGGCCAACCCCCTTCCTCCCCCTAATTGAACAGATCCCAGGGTGGCTCTCTGGACTTTACCATGTACTGCAGCTGTCTCCATGAGACAAAAATATAAAATAAAATAAAATCACACCTTTTATCTCCTTGGCCATCAGGCAAAGATTTTTTTTTTTTAATGTATTTGAGAGTGACAGACACAGAGAGAAAGACAGATAGAGGGAGAGAGAGAGAATGGGCGCACCAGGGCTTCCAGCCTCTGCAAACGAACTCCAGATGCGTGCGCCCCCTTGTGCATCTGGCTAACGTGGGACCTGGGGAACCGAGCCTCGAACCGGGGTCCTTAGGCTTCACAGGCAAGCCCTTAAACGCTAAGCCATCTCTCCAGCCCCAGGCAAAGATTTTGAACCCTACAATACCACTGCTTATATCATGTGGAAAGAAACATTTTTCTTTAAGTCCTCTTTAAGGTGCTGGCTAGGTGTCCCGGATAACATCTTCCAGAGCTCTCCTTACGTGGACCTCAATATACAAAATCACCGTTTTCCTCTTCCTTTCCTGAGTATCACTAAGCACACGCTATGTGCCAGGTGGGTGGAGGGACAAAAGGCAGCTGGCTGTGCACCTTTTGAAGAGGGGCGAAGCTGCCCCTGTAGACAGTGCTGTGAGCTAGAACGTGTCACAGAGGTGCTGCGACAGAAGAGGAGGGGCCGATGCCACTGCGGGCCAGAGACCCTTAATGACAAGCTGTGGGCCTGTGGTTGTGCGTTCTTATGGGCCACGTGACTGAATTCGGGTTCACTTAGGAGGCCGAGGCACCCTCCTGTCAGGGTGTCTGAGAGAGGATTAGCCGTAACTGAGGAAGAGAGGTCCACCTGAGAGTATTTATTAATTATTTTATTAATTAGTTTTGGACTCAGTGAATACAGCCAAGTTGGTACCATGGTTAGCCTCCTCCCTGCCCTCCCCCTCCCCCTGGCTGAGGCTGTAAATGGAATTGAAGAGGCAAAAAGAGGAAGCTGAGCAAGGGCGCTCATTTCTCTGCCTCCTCTTTTGTTAAGACATGAGCTAGGAGCCTCACCGCCGACACACATTCCTGTCGCCTACACCCTCGCTTCCACGGTGAACCAATTCCCCTCAAACTGTGCGCCAAAAGAAATCTTGCCTCCCACAGGTTAACTTCTTGTCAGGTATTGGATCACAACAAGATAAGGAGAGGATACAGGGCCCCTTACACATGAGGCCCTCTTTCCCTCTCTTGGGGTCCTCTGGGAAGCTGGCCTGGGGCACAAAACCTGGGTAACAAGCAGGACCTTCACCCCAGGGAGCTAGCTGCTATGACTTCCCCCAGGTGGGAATGGCTACCAATGATAGGAACACTGTTTTCCTGAGGATTCACAGCGCCCCTTCAACTTTAAAGATCCTCGGGATCCTTCCATGGGCAAATGAGAGAAATGTGACTATCCAGGCTGCTGGGATGGCTTACCAGTCAAAGGCACTTGCCTGAAAAGCCAAAGGACCCAGGTTTGATTGCCCAGTACCCACATAAAGCCAGATACACAAGGTGGCGCATGCATCCGGCACTCATTTGCAGTGGCAAGAGGCCCAAGCATGCCCGTTCTCTCGCTGTCTCTATCTGCTTCTCTCTCTCTCTCTCTAATAAATAAATATGGTTTGCCTGTATAGAACTGAAAAGCTCCACATAAACTGCTGGGAGAACATGGTCAACAGTGTTGTGAGCAAGCAGGGGCCAGCCTGACAAGACGGACACCTGTGCAATAGTGGCACACAGGCCAGGTGGGCAACCAGTGGCTCTTTGACTGGCCATGAGATCTGCTCAGTGGAAAGGAACCCATAACTGGAACTAGGAACCAAATCAGAACCCCATGGAGACAATGAGAATGGAATCCAACGAGAAGCACCCACTGGCCTTCATCCAAAACGTGAGGCTATAACCATCAAAATCTCTCTAAATTAACAATGCTTAGCCCCTTTAGCCTATCCCAGTCTCACTCTCTGGTCAAGGATCTGTCATTTTTGTTTGTTTGTTTGTTTGTTTGTTTGTTTGTTTCCATAAAGCATTGAGAACTGAGGACAACCCTAACCCTCCAAGGCAAGAATAGATAGATGGCTTCTATATTTTGATTAGAGATGTTCTGCTTCCCTTTTTCAGACAGACGCAGATCCTAAGGAGAGAGCCGCCCCATCAGACCTCAAAAGGGCCCCGGCTGAAACCAAGAATAATTGGCAAAAGAAGCAAGGGCACTGTTTTCTTGGTGAACTGGGTACCAGCACGAGGGTGAAGGAGATCGACACAGAGAAAAATCAAATCCTACCAAATCAGATATCCAGAGACCCAGAGGCCCCCAACACCTCATCACTGAAGCAGACCAAAATTGAACCCAACATGGCTCAGGGAAATTTTGCAGAACAGGGAGTGGAAAGAATGTCAGAGCCACAGGTTGGGTCATGATAAGCAGAGACGTTTCCTCCTACCCATAACTGTGGGCTAACCCCACAATGCATGACCCATATACCCTAACAAGGAGGGGCCGGGGGAGGGGGAGGACAGGGAGGAGGCTAACAATGGTACCAACTTGGCTGTATTCACTGAGTACAAAACTAATTAATAAACTAAATTAATAAATTTTAAGAAAGAATAGATAGCTGACTCTTCCCTGGCAGGAGATGAACCGCCTCTCACATAACTGTCAGGGTCCAGAAGAAACCACAGAGGAGCTGGTGAGGTGAGCAAGGGTGCTGCTTCCACGGTGAGAGCCTGGGCCAGGGTGGCGCAGACAGACGCTGAGAAATCCAGAAGCTGCTGACATCTCAGCGCTAAGGCAGAATTAAAGCACACCCACCAAGGCCCAGGGAAGTTTTTCAGAAGAGGGGCCAGAAAGAATGTTAGAGCCACAGGGTGGGAAGGAATATGGAGGCACAGCCCTCCTCACAGTGACAGACCGCCGCTGTCCCAACTCATAGACTACGTACAACTCCATGGTGACCAGCAGCAATCCCACCGGGCTCTCAGTGAACGCAGGAGAAGGGGTGGTACCAACACATGATGTGTCCATACAAAGTTTCTACTTAATAAAAAATAAATTAACTAAATTAAATTTTAAAAAATTAAATTACTAAAAGAAAATGTGATTATCTTACTTTGTTGCCTTGGCTCATTTGCATCCACTAGGTCCTACTTCATGTGTCTGAAAACCTGTGTGTTTGTGAACATATTCCTTGCATGTGGTGGTTTGATTCAGGTGTCCCCCATAAACTCAGGTGTTCTGAATGAAAGGTTCCCAGCTGATGGAGATTTGAGAATTAACACCTCCTGGAGGCAGTGTAGTGTTGAGGGCAGGCTCATGGGTGTTATAGCCAGTTTCCCCTTGCCAGTGTTTGGCACACTCTCCTGTTGCTATGGTCCACTTTATTTTTTTTTAATTTATTTGAATGCAACAGACAGAGAGAAAGAAAGAGACAGAGAGAGAGAGAGAGAGAGAGAGAGACAGAATGGGCATGCCAGGGCCTCAGGCCACTGCAAACGAACTCCAGATGCGTGCGCCCCCTTGTGCATCTGGTTAACGTGGGTCCTGGAGAATCGAGCCTCGAACCGGGGTCCTTAGGCTTCACAGGCAAGTGCTCAACCGCTAAGCCATCTCTCCAGCCCTATGGTCCACTTTATGTTGACCAGGGGGTGATGTCCTCCCTCTGCTCATGCCATCATTTTCCCCTGCCATCGTGGAGCTTCTGCCTCGAGTCTGTAAGCCAAAATAAACCTCTTTGTCCCACAAGCTGCTCTTGGTTGGGTGATTTCTACCAGCAATGGGAACCTGACTATGACATCACAGAAAGGGGCTCAGATGTAAACTGTAATAAAGAATGCTCCAGAATGTGAAGGTGTGTGCACACACACATCCAGCGTGGCTGGAGGGAGAGCGAAGGGCGCTGGGCTGCATGAGGAAAACCTGAGGGAGATAGAGAACACACCTGAAAACCGCTTTTTAATATTTTATTTTTAATTATTTATGTATTTGACAGAGAAAGAGGGAAGGAGGGAGGGAGAGAGAGAGAAAGGGCGCACCAGGGCCTCCAGCCGCTACAAACGAACTCCAGACGCATGCGCCCCCTTGTGCATCTGGCTAACGTGGGTCCTGGGGAATCGAACCTGGGTCCTTTGGCTTTGCAGGCAAATGTCTTAGCCGCTAAGCCATGCCTCTAGCTCCTGGAAACCATTTTAACTAACGGAGCTAAGCACTTGGCTTGGCTTTGGCTGAGGACCATTGCTCTGTCCAACTGAGTGGACCTAAGAGATGATTGTACGAGCACTGTCTCCTCCAATCACGTGTATGCATACTTGTCATACACTCTATTAACTAGCCTTCTCGCGAATCCTCAGATCCTTAAGGCTCTATGCTCTCACCCTTGCACCCAGCAGCTGGCTGGGTTGCTATGAAACACGGAGGAATGACCTTCGCTTTTTTTTTTTTTTTAATTTCCACCCCATCAAATAGAGGAACAAGAGGAAGCGAGAGCGAGCCTGAGTCCACACTGGGAAGGCCGCGCTGCAGGGGCGAATTCTGGGGCTCCGGGACACGTCTGCAATGACGCATGCACAATTGCCTTTCTTAAGACTCTACGGCTCGGGTTGGTAGCCATCAGTCTGGGTTGATCAGGCGGGGGACATCCGGTCCCCCTCGTACGCTACGGATGGCGTGACTCCACGCCAGATGCTGGCGGCATGCAAGGTGTCCGGCACGAGGCACCGTTCTGTGAGAACTTGGAGTCCTGAGCAAGTACCCGCCATCTGTGAATTTCCACAGTGCGTCTCTCCGAGGAATTCAACACACGTACAGACATGACCTCATCCATCCCCTCATTCCCTAGGAGGGGGGAGGAGGCAGCAGCATGGCCTGCACTAGGCATAGGGGGAAATGAGGCACAGAGATGGAAAGCCTTTCTGTGCATACCCAGGACTGTCCAGCAGGAGGGTAGGAGGTCCAATCCCACCCGGTGCCCGCTCCTGGCCTGGCACTGCATGGAGAGGGAAGAGTACTAAAGGGAGGAGCATTTACAAGAGCCATCCCACCGTCATCCTGAGTCCTGGCAATATTCAATGTACAAATCATCACTGCAAACTCTTCTTCCTCCAGGCCCCTATTCCAATAACCAAGACCCTGTGGGGGAACAGACGTGAAGAATAACATAAACCCCAAAACGACTGTGGTGGGGAAAGAGGCAAAGCACAGGGGATTGGAGCCCAAGGAGTGGCTGGACCACGGCCGTTCTTGCGGGGTGGAGTGGCTTTGGGAAGGAGGCCTAGTCTGAATGGAAGCTCAGGGGTCACCGTTCAGCTAAGTACTTCGGGAGGCTTACAGCAAGGATAACCCCACAGGAAAGGGCAGTTACCCTCCTCCGCTTTACTCCGAGGGTCCTGACGGCAGGGAGCTCAGAGCCACGAATGTGGCCGTCACAGAGAACGCCCCTCCTGCCGGTCCTTACCCCCCCCCCCAGCTGCCTCTAGTGAGAGGCCAGCTGCATTTCTACATGCCTCTTAGAGGGAAGCTTTGAGCACTGACTGATCCAATGTTTTCTGCTCTCCTCACTGTATTTCCAACCTAATGGGCTAGGGCTCAACAGGTGTACATCTCGATCAGGTAAATGTCACTCTGTCAAGCCTAAGGGACAACGGCACAGGTAACTTAGGTGTGCCTATGACTGTGCAAATGGGTCACAGTGGGATGGAGTTTTGTGCAGCACTCGGCTTACCTGAGTGTGGCCTGCCACTAACTTGTTCCTCATTCCTTCCCTTTGCCAAGATGAAAACCCTGACCTCTAGGAGGGAGCAGCCCTCCACTCTGAGATTCCCCACACACACACCAGTCAGTCAAGCCAAGGAACACCGTGTCCCCCACTTCCACCATTCCCCGATGATCCACACGCCCCCTGGGTTCTTCCCCTGTGTTCTGTACAAGCGCAGGTCACCCCTGGCAAAGGTGGGTGCCGTGCATCTGCACATGTGACCTGGGGTTCAAGGAAGGGTTTAAGAGAAAATGAAGGCCAGAATGGGTTAATCGGGACAGTGATGAATGATCATTACAGAAACCACTTCAGGAAGATTTGGAGAGGAAGGCAAATTACAAGCTTGTTAAAAGGGAAAATGAGCTTGAAGAAACACAAGAGAATTTCAAGAATGGTACTGGGACAAAGGGAGAGATTGGTGCCAAAGCAAGGCGACATGAGGCAGGTACAAAGTCTTTAGGAAGGCAGAGTCTCTGGCCTGACTTGGAGGAGGGAACAGGAGATATTGAGAAGTCAGAGATCACAAGTATGAAAAATACAAAAACAGCAACAACAAAAAAAATTCCACAGGTTGCCACAAATTCTCAGCACAAGCTCTAATGGTTCACTCAAGTCACTCCTCCATGGTGTGGCTCAAGAGTTGCCATGTCCAGGCCTGTGACTCGAGTGTAGGGTCACATTCAGACACCAAGAACCTCAGGTGTTCCAGTCCTGACAGAACCTGGAGCGCCATGTTCCTGGGGTGCAGTTTGCCTGGCACAGAGAGCTACCCAGTTCGGAAGCCAGATGCCAAGAGCCTTGGCAGTCTGCGAGTCATGAAACAAGCCCTGGGCCTCGTTGCCAGGCCCTCAGCTCACAGCAAGAAGTGACAGGGGAGATCTCCTTCGATGGAGGAGAAGATGGACTGAGGGAAGCGGGGGGGGGAAACTGGGGTTGATGAGCATGAATCCGCACGTCTCGTCTCTCGGCAACCATGGATGCCACGTCCAGTCTTTCGGCAACCACGGATGCCACGTCCTGTCTCTCAGCAACCACGAATGCCACGTCCAGTCTCTCAGTAACCACGGATGCCATGTCCTGTCTCTCGGCAACCACAGATGCCATGTCCAGTCTCTAGGCAACCACGGATGCCATGTCCTGTCTCTCAGCAACCACAGATGCCACGTCCAGTCTTTCGGCAACCACGGATGCCACGTCCTGTCTCTCAGCAACCACGGATGCCACGTCCAGTCTCTCAGTAACCACGGATGCCATGTCCTGTCTCTCAGCAACCACAGATGCCACGTCCTGTCTCTCGGCAACCACGGATGCCATATCCAGTCTCTCAGTAACCACGGATGCCATGTCCTGTCTCTCAGCAACCACAGATGCCACGTCCTGTCTCTCGGCAACCACAGATGCCATATCCAGTCTCTCAGTAACCACGGATGCTCATATCTTGCTGGCTACATTTTCAGCACTGGACAAGTTGTTTTGTCATCTCAGTTTGAACAATCAGGCCTTGCTCTGGGGACATCTGCTTTCTGCGTACACTGACGCCCTTGGTGAGTTTACACCCTCTCATGGCTGAAGGCAGCTCCATGCAGGTGACTGTTCAGATTGAATATCCCTTTGAGTCGCCTTCTCCCTGCCTCCACATGGATGCATAGATGGTGGCAGAGATGCGACGCGCTCTGAATCACCTCACTGCCCCCCCCCCCTTTCACTGTTCTTTCCAACCCTCTTGGAGTTGTCCTTGACTTCCGTCTCAGACTTTATACTCACCCTACATTTTATTTGCCTGCAAAACGTAGCCAGTGTCTGAACATCGCTCGCCTTCTCCGTGATCGCAGGCCCTTGCCCCCCGCCCCGTACCACTACCTCAGCCTCCCGCCGCCCCCTGCTCTGCCCTTACCCTCCGTGATCCAGTCTCCACTAAACAACCAGGTCAACACACAAGAATGCCAGTCTGCTAAGAGCCCTAGCGACATCTCATTGAGTATTCAGAGTCCTGTAAAGGTCCCAAGGCCACCGCAACCTTGCTCCGGGCCCCTTCCGGCTTCTTTTCCATACACTTGCTCTCCCAGCTGTCACCATGATCCGTTGGCCTTTCCGCTGTTCCTTGAACATGGTTACTGTGTACCGGGGCCCTTGAACTCGCTGCCTGCTCCGCCCTTACTGATGCCCGGCCTTGTCCTTACTTTCCTCAGGTTATGCTTGGAAAGAGCATTTCTGGAAGCCAGCCCGCATGTATTCTGTCTGCATGTCTGTTCGCGGGTGCGTTGGAGGAACAGAAACGCGAGTAAATGTGTCTCTCTTGACTAAACTTCAAGCCACTTGAGGGCAGGAGCATTCCGTTTCCCCGAGGCAGCTCCTGAACCCAGACCTCTGCTGGCACGGAACGGGGCTTCGATCAGTAAATGCTGTTGCTGTTTTTCTTGGCACTGTCACTGCTGTGTACCAGGCACTTTCCAAGTAGGCTTTCGCGTACCCAAAAGGTAGGTGCTGTGCCTCTGTTCATCAGTAAAATGAGAAGGAACAGGTGACAGCCAACATGACAAGGCTAGAAGGTAGTGGCCAAGGAGGGGCTCGATCCCAGCATTCCTGGCCCCAGGGGCCATCATACTCACAACCTGTTCGCCATGCCCTGGGCTCAGCTCTCACTAAAACCACATGGTCAGCCGGACCTGGTGGCTCGTGTCTATAATCCCAGCACTTGGGCAGCAGAGACAAAGAGGATTCCTGTAAGTTCGAGTTTACATAACAAGTCATAGGTCAGTGTGGGATTCGAACCTGTTCTATCTGATGCTAATACTCTGCCTGTCACAAAAGAACAGGGGCCACCAGCCCACGCTGAGCCCCAAACATCCAATGAAAGCTCTTCTTCCATTACTCAGAAGAGGAGACAGACAGAGACAAAAAGAGGGGAAAGACTCAAATAGACTCACAGTTGGAGATAAACAGACATGAGAAAGAAGGTCTGAAAGAGGTACAGCGGGGCTGGAGAGATGGCTTAGTGGTTAAGCGCTTGCCTGTGAAGCCTGAGGACCCAGGTTCGAGGCCCCATTCCCCAGGACCCACGTTAGCCAGATGCACAAGGGGGCGCACGCGTCTGGAGTTTGTTTGCAGTGGCTGGAAGCCCTGGCGCGCCCATTCTCTCTCTCTCTCTCTCTCTCTCTCTCTCTCTCTCTCTCTCTCTGCCTCTTTCTCTCTCTGTCACTCTCAAATAAATAAATAAAAATAAACAAAACAAATTTTTTTAAAAAAGAAAGAGAGGGTTGGAGAGACGGCTTAGTGGTTAAGCGCTTGCCTGTGAAGCCTAAGGACCCCGGTTCGAGGCTCGGCTCCCCAGGTCCCACATTAGCCAGATGCACAAGGGGGCGCATGCGTCTGGAGTTCATTTGCAGAGGCTGGAAGCTCTGGCGCACCCATTCTCTCTCTCTCCCTCTACCTGTCTTTCTCTCTGTGTCTGTCGCTCTCAAATAAATAAATTAATTAATTAATTTAAAAAAAAAAGAAAGAGGCACAGTGATAGAAAGCAGACCACACGGGCCCTCTGTGAGAAAGATGAGCCCTTCAGACCCATGATCATGTGATGAACCAGGCTTGCTGACAATACCCTGGGCTCGCCACGCTCTCCCAAATCCTCACACAGGAGCCTATGGGGGGGGGGGGGAGATGAGTTTCAGGTAACCAGAGTTCTCCTTCACATGCCATGAACTAGTGAACTAGTGAATGCGCCTGTTCCCTGCCCTCAGTTTCCCCTCAGTTTCCCCATCTATAAAATGATAACAGCTAGACAGTGGTTCTGAAACCTGACATTAGGTATATGTGTATGTATGTATCATAATCAGTCTGGAAACGTCAAGAATTCAGATGTTAAAAAACGATGTCTGGGGGGCCGGAGGGATGGCTTAGAGGTTAAGGCATTTGCCTGCGAAGCCGAAGACCCACCCCAGGTTTGATACCCCAGGACCCAGGACGTGAGCCACATGCACAAGGGGGCGCACGCATCTGGAGTTTGTTTGCAGTGGCTAGAGGCCCTGGTGGACCCATTCTCTCCCCTTCTCTAACCCCCTCTTTTTAATTAATTAATTAATTTAAAAAATTGTCTGAGGGTATTCTGATTCAGGAAGCCTATATGGAAAAGGGACTATTTTTTTCATTTTGCTTTTGAGAGAGAGAGAGAAAAAAAGAGAGAGAGAGAGAATTGACATGCCAGGGCATCAGCCACTACAGTCAAATTCCAGATGTTTGCGCCATCTGGTGGGCACGTGCCACCTTGAGCTCGTCTCACCTTTCTGTGTCTGGCTAACATGGGATCTGGAGAGAGATCGAACATGGGTCCTTAGGCTTCGCAGGCAAATGCCTTAACTGCTAAGCCATCCTTCCAGCCCAAGAAGGGAGCATTTTCATGGGTGGGTTATTATATTAAAATGTTTTGTTTTATTTATTTGGTTGGGTTTTAGGTAGAGGGCTGAAGCAGGGACACATGTAGCCCTGACTGACCTGTGGCTTGTTCTGTAAACTCGAAGTTACAGGAATCCTCCTTGTCTCTGCCGCTCACGTGCTGGGATTATAGACATGTGCCACCTGGTCCAGCTGACTGTGGTTTTAGCGAGAGCTGAGCCCAGGGCATGGCGAACGGGCTGTGAGTATGATGGCTCTCGGAGCCAGGAATGCTGGGATTGCACCCCTCCTTGACCACTCATGGCTCGTAAGCTCTTTATAAGCATCTCCCTGTGCTTCAATTCCTCCGCCCCCCCCGCCACCAGAGAAGCAGGTGCAACCATGCTAACCTGACCAGGATGGCTGTGACAATGAGTGAGTTGGCACCTGTAAAAGCACTCACAGCAGCTGCAAAAATGCCAGCTACACACTGCTCAAGTGGCTCAGCTGCGGCTGGCCAGAAGCTAACATGGTTGTTTTTTATTAATTTAATTTTATTTTTTCATACTCCATGTTTCCCTGCCCTACTGCTTGCTCCTGGGCAGAAGAGGAAACGGTCCTCACTAAGTACTGTGTCAGGGCGGCCGGCACTTCAAACACCACTCCTGACTGGCTGTGGCCCAGCCTCAACAGGCATTAGGACCTTTTGACTGCGGCTTTGAATGGTGTTGCCTGGTTAGCCAGGGTGATTCGACTTTGACGTGGCACCATCGCACTGCCAAGTTAAAAGAACCTTCAGATCCTTGGCTGGCATTCTTTTCAAGCACAAATGGAACTTTTACAAATAATAATAATAAGAATTGCATTCCAGGTTACAAAGCAAATTTCAAAAGCAACCCCCCCAAATCAATAACAGACATGCCACATCTCCAAATAAATGCAAGTAACTTAGAAATAGCCAAGATACAAACCTCCCTACCCTACAGTAATAGAAATATAAGAATAGGGCTGCAGAGATGGCTTAGTGGTTAAGGCGCTTGCCTGCAAAGCTAAAGGACCTCGTTTCGATTCCCTAGGATCCACGTTAGCCAGATGCACAGGGGGGCGCATGCAACTGGAGTTCGTTTGCGGTGTCTGGAGGCCCTGGTGTGCCCATTCTCTTTCTCACTCTGCCTGTTTTCCTCTCTCAAATAAATAAATAAAAATAAAATATTTTAAAAGAATTTAAAAAATCTTCTTAATAGCTCATGGAAAAATAATTCACAATAAACATTTCAATGTGAATATAGGCAGGTATTGTACACCTATACACACCTATAATCCTAGCATTTGGGAGGTGAAAGCAAGAAGATCAGAAGTTCAAGGCCAGCATGGATGGGTTACATAAGACCCTGTCTCAAAAAAAAAAAATAAAAAAAAATAAAAATATATATATATATATATATATATATATATATATATATATATATATATATATATTACTATGGATTTCAATTGTTTCTTTTGCTCACTGGGAATCCACAGCACCTAGAAAATAGCTGGCCCCTAAATGTCTGTTGAATTAAGTAGGACAAAGTGAGTTAATGAACCAAATGATACGGCATTTATTTACATGTTTCTGTTAGAAAAATATGAAATGGGGAATTAATGAGTCTAGTGCTCAACAACAAAGAACAACAGACAGGAAACAAAAGCCAAAAATGCACACAAGAGAAGGAAGAAGTTACAGAGAAGATGAGCATTAGGACAATACAATTAAAATATGTTGTTTTAAAATAAAGTAATGAACTAGGTAACCTGAAGTCCTAATCAGAATTATACAAGAAAAAAAGACACAGTACGTGCAGTCACAAAGGCAATAAATATTACTGTAACCACAGCAAAGACTACCTTCACAAGATAATTCTATGACTAACAGCTTATCAATGACTTTAAAATATGCACAAATGGGTAATTTCCTAGGAAAACATGTTAGCAATATGGAAACAAAATGAAAATAAAATCCCAAAGAATACAAAAACCACAAAAATTTGCTGAAGTTCAAATCCTACCCACAAAATCCAGCAGTTGGCCCAGACTTTTTGAAAATGAGTTTTATCAAGCGCTGGAGAAATAAACAAGGCTGCCCTTCTGTAATGTGTTCCAGAAAACGATGGAACACTCCAGACTCATGCCATGCGGCCTGCACACCTTGGCACCAAAACCAGACACAGCTCAAGAAAGGAAAACTTTAGGTCAACTTCACTAATCAATGTAGACACAAAAATCCCAAATAAAACATAAGCAAAGCAAATATAGAAATACCCTGAAATAAGAACAGGCTGACCGTGCCGAGTTTCTGTCAGGAATATACCTATCCATTACGAGCTTTATTAATAAAGTTCACTCAGCCCATCCAGGGGCTGGAGATGAGAAAGCTACAGGATTATTTAAATTAAGATAGAAAAAATGCTCTGAGAATTTAATTTAAATTATCCTAACAATACAGGAAGAGATGAGAAGTCCCTTTAATTTGAAAACGGTATCAACAAAGAAAATAGGGCACTTGCTTACAAAGCCTAGTCGTCTGGGTTCGATTCCCAAGTACCCACATAAAGCCAGATGCCTAAAGGAGCACATGCGTCTGGAGTTCGTTTGCAGTGGCAGGAGGCCCTGGAATGCCTATGTTTACCACTCTTTCTGTGTCAGCATCTTTTTCTCTCTCTCTCTAAAATAAATAAAATATACAAGAAAATAGAACAAATATCCAATTTATGGACAAAAGCTCCAAAGCATTCCATTGTAAACTAGGAGTAAGAATTAGGACAGCTAATGCCTATTCAACACTGAACTCAGGACACGAATTATATATGCAGGGAAACATAAAACAGAAATAAAATATAAGAAGACGAAAGAAAAAAAAACCCGAAATTGTCATTGCTTATAAGAAATGTGATTGTCTACACAGAAAACGTAAGAGGTACTTGCATTTTTGGCAGCATGACAAATTGCATGTGGGAAAAAGGCCCTCCTTTAGCATACAAACCATGCTAGTGCTCATAAGATAAGGGAAACAACATCTGCTTTAATCACAACAGAACCAGAGTAAGAAGGGGGAAAGAACCGATTCTGAATCAATGAGCCTACGGCGTGTATGCAGAAGGGGGCTTGTGGGAAAAAACAGAATAAGCAGAATGGGGGAAGAGAGACAGAAGTAGGAACTAGGAAGCAGGGTTTCAAAGTACAAAGCATGTACGAAAATGCCAAAATGAGGGTTGGAGAATTGGTGTAGTGGTTAAGCGCTTGCCTGTGAAGCTTAAGGACCCCAGTTCGAGGCTCGATTCCCCAGGACCCACGTTAGCCAGATGCACAAGGGGGCGCATGCATCTGGAGTTCGTTTGCAGAGGCTGGAGGTCCTGGGGCACCCATTGTCTCTCTCTCTCTCTCTCTCTCTCTCTAACTTCCTCTTTCTCTCTCGGTCTATCACTCTCAAACAAATAAATAAAAATAAACAAAAAAATATTTAAAAAAAAAGAAAATGCCAAAATGAAACCCATGACTTTGTATGCCAATTAAAAAAAAAACTAAGAAAAAAAATGAATGTATCAATCTACTAGTTTCAAACAAACAGACAACTAATACCAATGATAAACTGAACTACTGAGTCAGAGAGATGGCTTAGCGGTGGAGGCACTTGCCTGCAAAGCCTAAGGACTCAGATTCGATTCCCCAGGACCCACGTAAGCCAGAAAGTAGAGTGACTTTGTGATTGTATGAGGTAGAAAGGAATTTTGGGGGCTTTTTGGCACTTATACTGGCATATGCTTGCTGTGCATACTGTTGGGTTTTCTACAATTTCCTTCAAGTACATCATGAGGTACTTTGAGCATTTTCAGTCCTTCTCTCCTTTCTCCCTTCTACGAATGTCCTTCCTTCCTCCAGTCACCCCACTACACACACACACACACACACACACACACACACATGGTTTATGTTGAAGACAAAAAGACCAAATCAAAAGGAAAAGACCTACCTTTAACTTTGTTTAAATAAAATGCTATCATGAAATGCCACTTCTTCACCAATTCATCAACTAGCCAAAGTGAAACTGGCCATCAGCAAAAGCAGGTAGAAAAAAATAAGAATTCAGGGCGGGAGAGATGGCTTAGTAATTAAGGCGCTTGCCTGCAAAGCCAAAGGACCCAGGTTCAGTTCCCCAGTACCCATTGTAAGCCAGATGCACGAGGTGGCACATTCACCTGGAGTTCATTTGCACTGGCTGGAAGCCCTGGCCTGCCCATTCTCTCTCTTTCTCTCTTTCTCTCTCTCTAAAATAAATAAATAAAATTTTTTTAAAAAAGAAAAATAAGAATTCATACAATGCTGGTCGGAGTATAAATTAGTTCAATCATTTTCAAGTACAATGTAAGCCAGGTAAATAGATAGATACATAGATACACAGATAGATAAATACATAGTTAGATAGATAGATAGATAGATAGATAGATAGATAGATACATACATACATACATACATACATACATACATACATACATACATACATGGATAGGAGAGCATAGGACAGGACAGGACAGGACAGGATAGGATTTGTGTACCCTAAGAGTGAGTATTTTCATTCCCAGGGGAATGCTTACTGAAATGCTTCCTATAGCATGTATAAGATTCTTAATCCTATTGCTGGCAATAGAAAACAAGGAATCAACAGCCTCAGTGCTCCTGAAGAGAAAATTGAAGGGACGAATGTGAGCATGTTTATATATGGGATATGATAAGTCATTTGAAATGAAGGTACTTGAGCTATAGATATGAAGTGGGTGTATTTAGAAAGTAAGCTCCACAACAATATTACAGTCTGGTAGATTTTTTTATTTATTTGAGAGAGAAAGAGGTCGAGAGAGAGAAAGAGAGAGAGAGAGAGAGAGAGGGAGAGAATGGGCACGTCAGGGTTTCCAGCCACTGCAAACGAACTCCAGACGCCTATGCCACCTTGTGTATCTGGCTTACGTGGGTCCTGGGGAATTGAACCAAAGTCGTTTGGCTTTGCAGGCAAGCACCTTAACTGCTGAGCCATGTCTCCAGTCCCCAGTCTGGTAAATTTAAAGTCTGCAGTCACACAAAAAGGCCTGTGTAGCAACTATGTGCATAGATGGCCAATAAAAATGTACCCGGGAGACACTGGGCACAAGGTCAGAGGTGGCAGCTCTCAGGAAGAAAGGGGACAAGGGAAGAAAGAAAACCAATGCTACACATAGGCTACGATTACATTATTTACAACGGCATTTAAAAAAAGAGGACCTGCTGGGCTGGAGAGATAGCTTAGTGGTTAAGCGCTTGCCTATGAAGCCTAAGGACTCTGGTTCGAGGCTCCATTCCTCAGGACCCACGTTAGCCAGATGCACAAGGTGATACACACGTCTGGAGTTCATTTGCAGTGGCTGGAGGCCCTGGCATGCCCATTCTCTCTCTCTCTCTCTCTCTCTCTCTCTCTCTCTCTATCTATCTGCCTCTTTCTCTCTCTGTCTGTCGCTCTCAAATAAATAAAAAAAAATGAACAAAAAAATTTAAAAAAAATAAAGAGGACCTGCTGCAGTGATGATGAACCGTTCTTCAAGGCAAAGCTGTATACTGGATGCAGGGACCTCTTCTGTATGCACAAAATAATGCCTGCGCGTCTTATTGGCTTCCCCTCGCCACCCAAAGTGGACCCTCTTCATCCCTGGATCCATCCGGCCCCCTCGTTACGACGGAGGACAGCTAGTCCGTAATGCCCAGAGTCGGCCCAGAAAAGGATGAGTGCTCTTTCAGGACGTTTTCAGTCTTAGAACGCCCTAAACCAAAAGATGGCCAGGGAAGATGGGAGACACATAGCAGAACCCTTTTATGAAACTGCAATTGAGCATCTGAGACACTTGCCCAAGTGTAGAAGGCTCCAGGCCCTCACGGCTACTGACACGGCCACCCATCACAAGACTGTGACCACCCGCGCATGTGACCTCTCCGCCATCCCCAGCCCGCCGCGTCACGTACTCCCCATGGGCCACAGAAGCAACTTGCTCTCCCTTTTTTTTTCATTATAATACCGTGGTTTTGAGACGGGCACACAAGAAAGAACGTGTTTCTTATAGAACAACCGTGTCACAGGAAGCTTCTGGTATTTGTAGAGTCCTGGAAAAGAAAACCTTTACTGAACTTTAGGATGCAGCCAATTCTGTTCATGGGCAGATTTGACACTGAAAAAAAAAATAAAAGCTCTTCACCAAAGAATCTGAAATCTGTTGCCCCTGAAGTTTCTACTGTTCAAGTCTGATTCTGTGCCCCCTGGAAACTCTAGGAGAGTTTCTCTAGCAAGATAAAAAAGCACAGGGGTTGGGGGGCAGGCACACACGCATGCATGTGCATATAAGTACACAACGCAAATCTCCTATGCATCTCTCCAACTGCGTCCTATATTTTCTTGGGATTAAAATATATATATATATATATATACATATATATATATATATATATATATATATATATATATATATATATCTTCTAATTTCTAAGTTAGCCAAGATTCTAAAATGGAGAAAGTATAGGTAAAGTCACACAAATTGACAGATAAATGGATCAAGGCAGCTCTGCTCTTCAGCCTATCTACTTCAAGTAGATAAAACAGGAATACCAACCGCGTGCCATTTCTGGAAAAATTATACCTTAGGGTAGGAAACAACTTTACAAACAGATTGTACACCATTATGGTATTTCTATAGTTGGAATTTAGAAAAAAGTTTCATTGAAAAAAATTGTGACATTTAGTCTTCTTAAGATATATGACTTCTGGGCTGGAGAGATTGCTTAGCGGTTAAGCGCTTGCCTGTGAAGCCTAAGGACCCCGGTTCGAGGCTCAATTGCCCAGGACCCATGTTAGCCAGATGCACAAGGGGGCACACGTGTCTGGAGTTCATTTGCAGTGGTTGGAGGCCCTGGCACGCCCATTCTCTCTCTCTCCCTCTCTGCCTCTTTCTCTCTCTGTCTGTCACTCTCAAATAAATAAATAAAAATGAACAACAACAAAAAAGATATATGACTTCTGACTTGGTAGTCACAGAGGACATATGTCTTAGAAGCAGAGATCCCATAATGATATATCTTTTAGGTGGTAGAATCTGGATGTTATATATGGACAGTAGTCTTATGAATAATTATAAATATGATGGAAAAAATAGTGTCTTCTGTTCATGTCAAGAAAGAAGAAAAATGAAAAATAAAATATGTTTTTTATTTATTAATTTATTTCTGTTTTTCGAGGTAGGGTGTCACTCTGGCTCAGGCTGACCTGGAATTCACTATGTAGTCTCAGGGTGGCCTCGAACTCATGGCAATTCTCCTACGTCTGCCTCCCAAGTGCTGGGATTAAAGGCGTGTGACACCACACCCGGCTAAAATATGTTTTAAAAACTGAGAAAGGGGAGGAAAGATGGCTTAGAGGCTAAGACTTAGCCTGCAAAGCCAAAGGACCCAGGTTCGATTCCCCAGGACCCACGTAAGCCAGATGCACAAGGTGGCGCATGCATCTAGAGTTCATTTGCAGTGGCTGGAAGCCCTGGTATGCCCATTCTCTCTCTCCCTTCCCCCCTCTTCAAATAAATAAATAAAACTAAGATATTTTTTTAAAAAGAGAGAAAAGAGGGCTGGAGAGATGGCTTAGTGGTTAAGTGCTTGCCTGTGAAGCTTAAGGACCCTGGTTCAAGGCTCGTTTCCCCAGGACCCATGATACCTAGATGCACAACGAGGTGCATGTGTCTGGAGTTTGTTTGCAGTGGCTGGAGGTCCTAGCATGCCCATTCTCTCCCTCCCTCTCCCTCTCTCTCTCTCTCTCTCTCTCTCTCTCCCCATCTGCCTGTTTCTCTGTCCATTGCTGTCAAATAATAAATAAATAAAAACAAAAACAAAAAAATGATAGAAAAAAAGTGAGGTAAACACAGGAAGAGAAGAGGACAGACATGCTCTGGTGAAGAACCCGCTCGCCCGTGCTTATGGAGGCAAACCTAATCTAACTCAGTGGTCAGTGGGCCACAGAAAAAAGTAGGAAGAGAATTAGTTAGGAAGAAGGGGTTTAGCAGGAGTGGGAGAGAGGAGAGCGTAATAGAGGTGAATATGACCAAAATGCACTATTAACATGTATAAAATTGTCCAGAATAAAGAAAAAGAGGAGGCAGGGAGAAAAATGCAGGAAGAGAGTGAACATAGCCTATCTTGAATTCACAGCAATGGTACAAGGGCCGGAGTCCATTCCTGGGCCCCCATCAAGAACCCCAGCCTGGCTGCCCCTCTTTGCCCACCTACATCACATGAGGCCAGGCACACTGAGAGCCAAGCCCATGCCAGGGTCCAATGTACCTACCCATAGCAGCCCAGCCCCCAGAGCAGAGGGTACCCAGCGCAAGGTCTGGGTGCCCTACTTTATGCGTACCTACATCTTCCTCTGAGTCTAGAGCTGTGAAAACAACCCCGGGTTCTTATCAATTCTCTCTCTCTTGCTGGTGGCTACTCGGTGGCTTCCCAACTAGGTACGGAGGGAGTGATCCAAAGCCTACTGTGGCAATCGACTTTTCCTCTTCATCCCTAATGGCTTAGCTGTTCTAGTTCAGCTCTGAGCAGAGAAGGTCTCTGTGTGTAATTCATGACCACCTCTATTGCCCAGGAAGGAGCAGCCTCTTGACATTCCGGTGTCCTAGATCCTTGCATTGACAGCCACAAGTTCACGCCGCTCCTCTGATACCAAAGCTGCCAAGATGATGGGGCTCACAAAGCCCAATGGCTGCGGCGGAGGAAGCGGCCTTGACCTTGCTTGAAAGTTCAGCCTATTTCTTACTGGGGGACGTCATAGACGGTGAGGTCAGGGCCAGAGCACTGTTCTGACTCTGAGACGGCCTCGCCAAGTATATGCTTCTGGGGATAATTTCGAACCTAACGTCCTGCTTTGTAAAACAACTTCATAACCATAAGCTAATGTGTGCCTTACAAAAAGTCTACCAACAGGACACACACACACATACAAAATCATTTGTCTGTTCACAGCCCATCTCACTCATAATAAAATCAAACTTCCTGTTGTGGCTAAGACCCCATATGACCACGTATTTAGCCAGCCTTCAGGCAGGTCCCTTCTATTCTTTCTGTTCCGATCACAGGGCCCTTCTGACTGTCCCTCGACTATGCAGAAAGGAAGCCTTGCCCGGGGTCTCTGGACTTACTGCTCAGTCTTCATGGATCCTCCTTCCCCAGACAGCAGTACTCTTTGCTTCCCAAGTTCGCAATGGTGTCTGCGCAAGTGCTGCCTTGTCCGAGAGAAAGTCCCACCACTGGGCTCCATCTGTGCGCATAGTACCTCCACCTCCCGCCGTGTTACGCGTGGGTTTAGTTGTCTGCCTCGGTCACTGCCCGTCCTCCCCGCTATGGCAAGCTCCTTGAATGCGGGCGCCTGGCCTCGCTCACTCTCTTCCCCCATGGTCCAGAACAATGGCTGACACACAGTTACCACGCACGAAGCATCGCACTGGGGAGATGGCTGAGCCGTTAAGGCGTTTGCCTGCGAAGCCTAAGGACCCAGGTTCGACCCTCCAGGTCCCACGTAAGCCAGACACACAAGGTGGCGCATATGTCTGGAGATCATTTGCAGTGACTGGAGGCCCTGGCGCGCCTATTCTCTCCATCTTTGACCTAACCTGTTTCTTTTTTAGGCTCCCGTCTCTGAAAATAAAATTGGCATCTACAAGTGACTCAAAATAGATACCAACACAAGGTTCTTTTCTCTTTCCTTAGCCAAATGCAGCAAGCTCTACCCTCCCACTCCTGATCTCACTATTTCCTGGTCCCAGACATGCTTCCTGGGTCTGCTGGGAGACTCTCCACCGACGTCTATGAACTTGGCATTACACCACAGAGAGTTTTCAGTGGGAAACTGACTACACGCTTGTGCACCTTATGCATCTGGCTTACGTGGGTTCTGGGGAATTGAGCCTGGGTCCTTTGGCTTTGCAGGCTAAGTCTTAGCCTCTAAGCCATCTTTCCTTCCCTTTCTCAGTTTTTAAAACATATTTTAAATATAAACATATTTTAAATATAAACATATTTGGTCATATTCACCTCTATTACGCTCTCCTCTCTCCCACTCCTGCTTTTTTTTTTGTCAAATTCTTCAGTAACTTCCAAGTGGTCTTAAGAAAAAGGTCAAACACTACTACTAAGTCAGGACATCACGCTCTGGGTGACGCGGCTCCCCTGAACTTCACCCACATCCAGAGCCATTTTCCTGCATCTCTGCGCCCAGCGTGGTAGCATCCTCTCACTCCTTGCCCTTCCAAACATGTCCTTGTTCCAAGTGACAAGTAGAATGACCGAAGCAAAGGCAGAGGCAGGAGGATCGCCGTGAGTTCAAGGCCACCCTGAGACTCCATAGTGAATTCCAGGTCAGCCTGGGCTACAGTGAGACCCTACCTCAAAAACCCAAAAAAATAAAATGTGTCGACTAAAGTCAGATGGCATGGACATCGAGCCAGCCTTGGCCACCAACGTCCTGTGCCCTGTGAAGTAGATATGCTGAATGCCCTCATCTGCAGGAAGAGGGGGCTGCCTTTGAAGTCATGTGTCATAAGAACTAAAACCGCTTCCTACAGGAACTGACACTCAGCCAGGCACATAGCACCTGCCCACAAGACTCAGGTCCTCGCTTCTCTATGCCTACAATATCTAGTCAGTCTTGGAAGTTTAGGTTCAGCATGTACTCATCCACAGAGCCCTCCTGTGGGGGGTCTGATTCCGGTGTCCCCCATAAACTCAGGTGTTCTGAGTGCCTGGCTCCCAGCTGATGGAGATTTGGGAATTAACGCCTCCTGGTGGCAGTGTGTATTGTTGGGGGCGGGCTTATGGGTGTTATAACCAGCTCTCCAAGGCTAGGGTTTGGCACACTCTCCTGTTGCTGTTGTCTACCTTATGTTGGCCAGGGGGTGATGGCCACCCTCTGCTCATGCCATTGTTTTCCCCTGCCATCGTGGAGCTTCCCCTCAAGCCCATAAGCCAAAATAAACCTCTTTTTTTTCCCACAGGTTGCTCTTGGTTGGGTGATTTCTACCAGCAATGCAAACCTGACTACATACACTTCCTCAATCTGTTTTTGTTTTGTTCTGTTTTGTTTTGGTTTTGGTTTTTTCAAGTTAGGGTCTTACTCTGGTTCAGGCTGACCTGGAATTCACAATGTAGTCTCAGGGTGGGCTCAAACTCATGGTGATCCTCCTACCTCTGCCTCCCGAGTGCCGGGTTTAATGGATGGAAAGGAGAGCTCTTCAATGCTGTCTTCCAGACACACTGTGGCTGCTGTACTCATTATCTCACAGCAGCTATTGCTACTAAAAAATAAATGCATGATGCAAGGGCAAAAACATTAGGACATCAAGTTTAATTAAAGAAAAAGGAAGACATGGATGAGGGGCAATTCTATCTGAACACAAAGGAAGAGATGGATGAGGGGATGACTACGTGAGACAAAGGAAAAGATGAATAAAGGGATGACTACGTGAAGACAAAGGAGGAGATGGATGAGGGGATGACTTCCTGAAGACAAAGGAAGAGATGGATGAGGGGATGACTACATGAAGACAAAGGAAGAGATGGATGAGGAGATGACTTCCTGAAGACAAAGGAGGAGATGGATGAGGAGATGACTACATGAAGACAAAGGAGGAGATGGATGAGGAGATGACTACATGAAGACAAAGGAGGAGATGGATGAGGGGATGACTTCCTGAAGACAAAGGAAGAGATGGATGAGGGGATGACTTCCTGAAGACAAAGGAGGAGATGGATGAGGAGATGACTACATGAAGACAAAGGAGGAGATGGATGAGGAGATGACTACGTGAAGACAAAGGAGGAGATGGATGAGGAGATGACTACGTGAAGACAAAGGAGGAGATGGATGAGGAGATGACTACATGAAGACAAAGGAAGAGATGGATGAGGGGATGACTTCCTGAAGACAAAGGAGGAGATGGATGAGGGGATGACTACATGAAGACAAAGGAGGAGATGGATGAGGGGATGACTTCCTGAAGACAAAGGAAGAGATGGATGAGGGGATGACTACATGAAGACAAAGGAGGAGATGGATGAGGGGATGACTATGTGAAGACAAAGGAGGAGATGGATGAGGGGATGACTTCCTTAAGACAAAGGAAGAGATGGATGAGGGGATGACTTCCTGAAGACAAAGGAAGAGATGGATGAGGGGATGACTTCCTGAAGACAAAGGAGGAGATGGATGAGGGGATGACTACATGAAGACAAAGGAGGAGATGGATGAGGGGATGACTTCCTGAAGACAAAGGAAGAGATGGATGAGGGGATGACTACATGAAGACAAAGGAGGAGATGGATGAGGGGATGACTATGTGAAGACAAAGGAGGAGATGGATGAGGGGATGACTTCCTGAAGACAAAGGAAGAGATGGATGAGGGGATGACTACATGAAGACAAAGGAGGAGATGGATGAGGGGATGACTATGTGAAGACAAAGGAGGAGATGGATGAGGGGATGACTTCCTGAAGACAAAGGAAGAGATGGATGAGGGGATGACTTCCTGAAGACAAAGGAAGAGATGGATGAGGGGATGACTTCCTGAAGACAAAGGAAGAGATGGATGAGGAGATGACTTCCTAAAGACAAAGGAGGAGATGGATGAGGAGATGACTACATGAAGACAAAGGATGAGATGGATGAGGAGATGACTTCCTAAAGACAAAGGAAGAGATGGATGAGGGGATGACTTCCTGAAGACAAAGGAGGAGATGGATGAGGAGATGACTACATGAAGACAAAGGAGGAGATGGATGAGGAGATGACTTCCTGAAGACAAAGGAGGAGATGGATGAGGAGATGACTACGTGAAGACAAACGAGGAGATGGATGAGGAGATGACTACATGAAGACAAAGGAGGAGATGGATGAGGAGATGACTTCGTGAAGACAAAGGAAGAGATGGATGAGGGGATGACTTCCTGAAGACAAAGGAGATGGATGAGGAGATGACTACATGAAGACAAAGGAGGAGATGGATGAGGAGATGACTACGTGAAAACAAAGGAGATGGATGAGGGGATGACTACGTGAAGACAAAGGAGGAGATGGATGAGGAGATGACTACGTGAAGACAAAGGAAGAGATGGATGAGGGGTTGACTACGTGAAGACAAAGGAAGAGATGGATGAGGAGATGACTACGTGAAGACAAAGGAGAAGATGGATGAGGAGATGACTTCCTGAAGACAAAGGAAGAGATGGATGAGGGGATGACTACGTGAAGACAAAGGAAGAGATGGATGAGGGGATGACTTCCTGAAGACAAAGGAAGAGATGGATGAGGGGATGACTACGTGAAGACAAAGGAAGAGATGGATGAGGGGAATTCTACATGATGACAAAGGAAAAGATGTATGAGGGGAATTCTGCATGAATACAAAGGAAGAGACAGATGGGGTAAAGGCTATGTGAAGACAAAGGCAGAGATTGTCGTGAAAGTGTCACACATCAAGAAGGGCTGGAGCCACCATGTGCCGGAGCAAGATCTTCCTGCAGAGGTCTATGGCCCTGACCACACCTTTATTTTGGACTCCTAGCCTCCAGAATTGTTAGTGATGAACATTCTTACGTTGTTTTAAGCTGCTCATTTTGCAGTAATTTTTTTCTGTGTCCTTAGGAAATAAACACAAGGGCCCATAGTTATGTCTGCCCTGGCGTGAGGGCTGGTCTCACAGAGGAGATGGTGTTTTCCCAATGTGGAATATAGGACAGAAAAGGGGGAAGCGCACTGTCCGCTGAGACCCACAGGTGCAAACCCCCAGATGCCTGAAGCAGCAAATGTCTTCAGAGACGCATGGGGCCGTGGACACGTTTGGCAAAGAGCGCCGGCTCTGGGAGAGCTGGGAAGTGAAGCTGGCACTTCTGGAGAAATATAAGAAATTTGAAAATGAGCTCTTAAGTGCTGAAGAGAGAGGATTTTAAACAAGGGAACATCATCAGATTGGGCGTCTGGATGGAGCTCTCCTACACAATGGACCATGTGCTAGAAGAGGAGTCTGGCAAGGGGTGAAGAGGCCAGTTACCGTCCGCAGGACAGTCAAGCCAGGAGTTGAGAAGGGCCTGACCTCTAGGGATCAAGAGGAAGGAATGAATACAGTAGGTGTCAAGCAGATGTACCCTGACAGTTCTGCGGCCCGTTAAGAATACATAGTTGGGCCCGCTCCCACCGCCCAGGTCTGAGTTCCCTGCGCGGTCAGTGTGCAGGCGGGCGTGCTGAGGTCTGGAATGGGAACTTGGACCTGAGGAGATAAACGACCAGCGCATCCTCCCCAGGCCCAGCTGAAACCGCAGAGGAACTAGGGAAGTGAACAAGAGTGCTGCTCTCTCAGTTAAGCTGACATCAGCACAAGGGTGATGGAGAAAGACACTGAGGACACTCAACACCTGCCAAATCAGGCAGCTAGATGCTCCTAAGTGCCCATCACGGAAGACGTAAAATGTTCCCAGCACGGCTCAGGGAATTTTGTAGAAGAAGGGGGCAGACAGACTGTTAGAGCCACAAGTTAGAACATTTTACACAGAGACATTGCCTCTCCCCCATAACTGACCACTGCCCTATAAGGCATGACCCACAGTCCCCATGGGGTTGACTTGCATCCCCAATGAGGAAGGCCTCTTCGGAAAAGAGGCAGGAAGGAGGCAAAGGATGGTGCCAACATATGATGTTTACATACAAAATATGTCCCTACCTAATAATAAAAAATTGAAAGTAATAAAAAATAAATAGTTTGTTGAAATTTAAAAAACGAAGAGATGGTTGGCTCTCTCATGAGTGGTACCATCTTCTCAAAGTGAAGGACATGCGTGTCTTCTTATTTCATTTATTGTTACAGATTTTTTTTAACCCAAGGGCACAGGTATGAGGTAAACTTTCATGTTTTAAATTCTGTCTGGGTCTCATAGCACTTTCAACATTCCTTCCCTGAAAGGAAAACGTTAAAATGCATTCCTGTTTGGGACAACGCTGGCAAGAGGCTGAGGGGAATGATAAATACCTTATAAGTTAAAAAGAGTATTACAATAGTTTTTCTAGGAGATGAAATAATTGATGACTTACTTTTCTTCTTTATGCGTTCTTCTTCAAATTTCCTACACTGAACGTGGATTATTCTTTTTCTGCCCACCACCAGCATTGTGACAAAACTGGAATTAAATGGCAAAGTGGGGTGAGCACAAAGAGAGAGAGAGGGCTTTTGGGTGTCCCTGGAGGAGGAGGGGAGCGCGTGAGGCTGCATGGTGAGCTCTCTAGGGAACCGGGAACTCCCAGCTTATTTATGGAATTGCAGTCCCCGAGTCCCCTGTGGAGTGAGTCAAACTGGCCGTTCCGCTGTCTTGTAGACTTCAAGTCATCAACTTGTCTGCTAGATCCAGAGCGAGCAAGCCCAGCTGGCTCTTGAACCCGACTCCCGTCCTCCAAGACACTAGGCTGCAAGGGATGGAGGGAGAGGGAATGTTCCCATCCTCTCCCTCCGGACTCCGCTGGCCCATAGACACGAATCTAATTTCCTTGGTGACCCATCTCCGGCCTGTCCTCTATCTGCCAGCTCCCCAGTTCTGTCAGAGAGAGGAAGCAGCGGAGGGATGTCAAAAGTGGAAGAAATGGGATCCAATATCAGGACCTGGCCCAGAGTCGGTAATTCAGAGCAGCCTCCCTTCTTCTGGAAGGCCTGCATTCACTCTCTTAACTCCGCCTGTTTAAAGTCCTGCCCCTTGTTTCCCATTGCCCCACCGGGAGGTTATCTGCAATGTCACCACGTCTCTCCAGGTGGTGCTCCTTTGGCAAAGGCTCAAAGGACAAGAAATTCCAGCCAAATTCACACTGGTCCCTAATCTCCGCTTATGTGACAATTAAAACCAAAGTCAAAAAGGGGCGGGGGGGGGGGCTCAGGTAAAAGCAGTGTGTTCCCTTTCTTGTGCTCTAAGCGTACATGAAACAGGGACAGAGAAAACCAGGAGAGGCTGGCTCCGTGGCCTCTAATGGGGGCTAATGACATGAAGGCCATATACCAAGCCAAAGAATTGCTTAAGCACGGGGTCTAACAAGATCAGTGTCTCTGCCGGCTTCGTTTCCTGCCTGGGTCTCCGGAGAGCTGGATGCTTCCTGGAACCCTACATTTTTAGTGAAAAAGGCTGTGAAATACTGAGAACTGGACTTATCCACGAACACAGGAATGATTGTCATCCTTTTAGATCCCTTTTTTTTTTTTTGCTTTCCTATACAATGAGGTCTAGTTACTTTAGCTCTGATCAAGAACGGACATTTTCAGAATTTGGAAGGCACTAGCCAGGAATCACGGGCTGACGGCAGTTGAGAACCAGTATCCTACACTAGACATGGCTGGGCAAACAAACGTCCCAAAGTCAAAGGGCCCTGCGTGGGGCTGGAGAGATGGCTGAGTGGTTAAGCGCTTGTCTGTGAAGCCTAAGGACCCTGGTTGGAGGCTCGACTCCCGAGGATCCACGTTAGCCAGACGTACAAGGGGCACACGTGTCTGGAGTTTGTTTGCAGAGGCTGGAGGCCCTGGGGCGCCCATTCTCTCTCTCTCTCTCTGCTTCTTTCTCTCTGTGTCTATCTCTCTCAAATAAATAAACAAAAAAAAAATTTTTTTAAAGAGCCCTGTGTGATGTGCAGGCTAATACTGAAACTTGATGGCTCATCAAGAGTGTGAAGGCACATTCTAGAAGCTACAGCAAGACATCATGACCATGGATGAAGAACCATCGTATGGAAAACGGTGCCAAAGCAAAGCACATGATACTGACACATTTACCAAGTGCTCTTCCGAGGATGAATGACACTTTGCACAGGTAAGTCTGTGTGTGCAGTTTTTTCTTTGTTTGTTTGGTTTTTCGAGGTAGGGTCTCACTGTAGCCCAGCCTGACCTGAAATTCACTATGTAGTCTCGGGTGGTCTCGAACTCATGGAGATCCTCCTACCTCTGCCTCCCGAGTGCTGGGATTGAAGGTGTGCGCCACCACGCCCAGCTCTGTGTCTATAGGTTTTAAAGCTAAAAAGGAAAAGTATAACCAGAACAACAACAACCAAAAAAAGCCTTCCCTTTTTGGTTAGTTGGACTGACTGACCCTACTTATTCCAGAAATTATTTCCAGAAGTTATCAAAAAGTATTTCATCCTTTTTTTTTTTTTTTCTTTTTGGAGGATCATTTACCAACAGGGACACATTTCCTTGAAGCTAAATCCACAGGTCACAACTGGTCCCACAGATTTCCTTGCCAAAACCTGGCCTTCGTTCAAGTGATGAAAAGGTCATCAGGGAGGAGCCCTCGCGATGTGGCCACTGCCCCAGAATCATTTTTCCACATTCGTGGTGGGGTGGGAAGAGGTTCCAGGATTTGATCCATGTAAGCCGTCCGTTCCCAGAATGAGATAATGGATCCCTGGGCAGATCCTGGGCCCCAGTGCCTAAGAGAATGACTCACCTATTCTCTAGGATGCCGGCTCTCCCCCACCCCACACGAGGGGCACCCTCATTCACGGGGAACCGCTGCGCGACAGGAAGCCAGCAGAGCCTGTAAGTTTCCCTCTCCCTTCTCGTCACGCGGCCCTGTGGCTCCCTCACCCACAGCACAAAACACACGCACACCAAAAGCGCATTCATGACAGGCTGCAGAGTTGGTTCAGGAGACAAGGGCACTTTCTGTGTGACCCTGGAGGCCTAAGAGACCACTTGGCTTTGGTCCCCAGGACCCACATAAACATCTGGGTGTGGCCACACACGTTTGTAACCGCAGTCTCACGGGGCGCAGGGACCCACTACCAGAGCTCTCGTATAGACAGCAAGTTCCAGGCTGAGTAAGAGATGCCAGCTCGGATGAAAACAGGCAGAAAAATCCATGGAGCAAGAGACCCAGGGTTTTGCTCCTAGCACAGGTGAGCACAACCCACTGTGTGTGAGTGAATGGGGGGACCACATAAGCACACACACACACACACATACACACGCATGCACGCCCAAAGAAATGAAGAGGAAAGAAAAGACAAAAAAAAGAAAGCACATGGGCTGGAGAGATGGCTTAGCGGTTAAGCGCTTGCCTGTGAAGACTCAGGACCCCGGTTCGAGGCTCAATTCCCCAGGACCCACGTTAGCCAGATGCACAAGGGGGCGCACGTGTCTGGAGTTTGTTTGCAGTGGCTGGAGGCCCTGGCATGCCCATTCTCTCTCTGCCTCTTTCTCTTTCTGTCTGTTGCTCTCAAATAAATAAATGAAAATAAACAAAAAATTATTTCAAAAAAAGAAAGCACATAACTAAAGACTGGACTTCCTATAATCTACCGTGCCAATATGGCCTTCTGACATAATCCAGAGTTCATAAAAGAAACAGTATTGTAAGTCCAAGAGTGCTCATCAGCTGACCACTGTGTATGAACCAAGAAAGCTGCACCATATCCACTATGTTGTACTTTTACACAACGACTGAAATGATGATATTCACACAGAGCAGTAAGCTTGGGAAGTTCTTACGTGCTAATACCCAAGGAACCATCATGATCCAAGATTAAGTATGTAGCAGGATTTTTGGCTACTACAAAAGAGAGTTGCAAAACTGTGGAACAAATGGAAAGGGATAAGGTGAGAAAGGGAAAAGGCAGCGGGCTACTGGGGGATGTGCTCAATGCACATCCTTCATGTGCATGAAAACTGGGCTGGATGGGCTGGAGAGATGGCTTAGCGGTTAAACGTTTGCCTGTGAAGCCTAAGGACCCCGGTTCGAGGCTCGGTTCCCCAGGTCCCACGTTAGCCAGATGCACAGAGGCTGGAGGCTCTGGCGCGCCCATTCTCTCTCTCTCCCTCTATCTGTCTTTCTCTCTGTGTCTGTCGCTCTCAAATAAATAATAAATAAAAATGAACAACAACAATGAAAATTGTAAAACAAAAGAAAAAGTGAGCTGGAGGGATGGCTTAGCCATTAAGGCGCTTGCCTGCGCAGCCTAAGGACCCAGGTTCGATTCCCCAGGCCCCACGCAATCCAGATGCACAAGGTAGCGCATGCATCTGGAGTTCAATTGCAGTGGCTGGAGTCCCTGGCACGCCCATTCTCTCCCTCTCTCTCTGTCTCTGTCTCTCACTCTCTCTCTGTCACTTGACCTTGCTCTCTCACTCTCTTGCTCTCTCATTAAAAAACTGTAAATTTAAAACAATGAAATAATGATTTACCTTTCTACTTTCCTTTAGACTTTTCTACACTTAACTCGTATTGCTTTCATACTCTTAAAAATAATGAGGTATTTTGAACGCATGGAATTTAAGTAAGAGCATGTTTTCCCAGTCACGGTGCCCATTGCTGGCCCCACCCCGATCGATCCTCGAGCCCTGGAGGTAGAAGAGCAGAGAGTGGCTCTGCTCCGTCCACCCCGAGCCCAGGCTCTCTGGTCATAATCACGCCCTTTGGTGACTACCACAAGCCCCTGGGCTGGTCACTTCCCTTAAGATAAGCCAGCTGGCAGACAGCATGCGGTGGCGTTGGGAGGACTAATTCGTCCATGTTTACAGACAAGCTGAGCAAGATTCTTGGCCGGGAGTCCTTCCATGCTACAGAGTGCAAGAAGTCAGCTGAGTACACTGTCAGGCAAACTTCCTGCCCCAAACTCTAAACTCAGTGCAGATGCCCAAAGTCTGTATACAATTTATGTGAGCTGGCTGATAGACCATACGACGTTATAATAAAAACGAATCGGATGTCAAATCACTATAGCCAGGTTCACACCGTCAACTCTGGCCATCTATACGAATCATGGAAACAAATCCAAGAGAGCGGGAGTGGCGGCCAAACTCCAGGTCACTGGCGAACGAGAGCTCTTGGCCCTATGCAAGTGGCAATATCCCCAAAGCTGCGTACCTGTCACACCGCAGTCACGTAGGTGATCCGAAGGTGCCATGGACATCAACATGCACTCCCAAGCCCTACCCAAAGTATAAATAAAACTATAATGCCGGGAATGGTAGGGATGGCAACGGGACCAACCTCCAAGATGAAGAGCTGACTTTGGACAACGTGTGGCTAGAGAAAACCACCCCCTCTGTGAAGGCCAGCATCGATCCGCATGGTGCTGCAGCCAGTTTCCGTCAGTGGAAGACAACGGGCATGAAGAAAACAGAGAAAGGGCTGGAGAGATGGCGTAGCAGTTAAGGCGCTTCCCTGTGAAGCCTACAGACCCAGGTTCGATTCCCCAGTACTCACATAAGCCAGATGCACAAGGTAGCACATGTGTCCGGAGTTCGTTTACAGCGGCTGGAAGCCCTGGAGTGTCCATTCTCTCTCTCAGTCTCTGTCTGCCTCTTTCTCTCCCCACTCCCCACTCTGTCTCAAATAAAGAAATAAACTATTTAAAAAAAAAATACAGGGAAATTGTGCAGAAGACCCCAGTGTTCACATATACCGCCTCCTTCTTTCCTTCCCAACGGGCCAATGCTCATTTGCCAGAGAAACTGGAATGTCCAAATTCACTCAGAGGACATGAAATTTCATTTCAGAGTCTCTTATTAACCACACTCCAGGATCTGTAGTTGAAAGCCAAGACAAAAAAAAAAAATAACAATAATAATAAGGAAGGCCCCAAGGGAGTTGGGTTGGGACATTATCTGTCAAACCTGGTTACAGATGTAGAAACCAAGTTAAACCCCAGATGGTCTCCTTCCCTACACTCGCCTGCTCTAGAAGCCCAAGCTTAAAGGCTAGGGAAGATGCATAACTAGCTTAAGATCTTCTATTTACTCCATCGTGAAGAAGAGAGCCACCTGGGCCTCGAGACACACACCCCCACTGGGACCATTTCTGGTCTACGGGTCACCTTGTACTCTGGACTCCCACGGAGTATGTCATAGCACGCGGCAGCCCCGGACACGAAATACTGATCTGATGCTGAGTGTTTAAAAATGTTACAAGTGGGCTGGGGAAATGGCTTAGCGGTTAAGGCGCTTGCCTGCGAAGCCTAAGGACTCTGGTTCAATTCCCCAGGACCCACGTTAGCCAGATGCACAAAGGGGCGCACGCGTCTGGAGTTCGTCTGCAGTGGCTGGAGGCCCTGGTGTGCCCATTCTCTCTCTCTCTCTCTCTCTCAAATAAATAAATAAAATATTTAAAAGAAAATAATACAAGTATGGGGGCTGGAGAGATGGCTTAGCGGTTAAGGCGTTTGCCAGCAAAGACTAAGGACACAGGTTCTACTCTCCAGGTCCCACATAAACCAGATGCACAAAGGCAAGGCAAGGGCAAGGTCACACATGCCCACTAGGTGGCGAAAGTGTCTCAAGTTGGATTGCAGTGGATGAGGCCCTGGTGTGCCAATTCTCTCTCTCTCTCTTAAAAAAAAAAAGCTTAAAATAGTAGAAGTATTGGATCATGTATTCTTGGGCACAGTATGGAATTATTCCAACCTAAATCTCCAGAAGTGATCCAGGGAAGCAAGACTGGCATAAGCTGGACTCTGGGCTGCCTCCAGTGGGAGAACAGGGGACTACACAAATATATCTTTCCCCAGAAATGTTGGGAAGAGAATGAGGAAAGCACAGAATGTGTGGGACGCCCAGGGGTGGGGACAGGGATGGTCCATGCTGTCATTCAGATTGCTATTTTTAGTATCCCCGACATTTGGGTTTATGGGAAAGACGTGTCTAAATGGCAATAAATTCAGAGAAACAAAGAACACAATCAGGTCCCAGCTTCCAGAATGTGTTCTTCAAAAATATAAGGACACTCGCCTCTCTGAAACAGCAAAACAGAGAAAAAGCAAAAACAAAAACAAAATCTAATCTTGGCAAGCTGGAGAAGGCAGTCAAAGGACATGATCAAGTCAGAGAATCTGAGGTCATCCTGCACAACAGAAGGGCGCAGGGAAGAGAGACACCCCTGGGGTACTCAGAACACAGGGGAACAGAGGCGTGGAGTTACATTCCCCATTCCGTTATCCGTCCCTTCTCGGAGTTGGTTCATCCAAGCTCCACAGAAGTTCCCACAGTCGGCTTTGAAGGTAATGAACTCAGCTCAGTCACACGATGGAAGGAGCGAAGGAACTTGGGTAGAAACCCGAGTTCCCATCAGGTGAAGGATTTTGACTAGCGCCCAGACTGTTCCTGTTTGCTCCCGATATGCCGTTTCCCCCTCTGCTGCACCACTTAGCGGAGCGAGCTCTGAGTATGCACTTGCTACGCTCCATTCCCGGCTAGCTTCTGGCTAGACCCAGCCAGTGGGAGACAGTGGGGTGTGTTGCAGTCAGCTCCACGTCGCTGGAATTAAATGGGTGCGTCTCAGGCACCGGGCTGGTTGCCAGTTGCACCATAAGCCGTGTAAATGGTGTCGCGGTCAGGTCCGCCCTGCTGGTGGAAATCACCCGACCAAGAGCAGCTTGTGGGAAAAAGAGGCTTATTTCGGTTTACAAGTTCGAGGGGACACTCCACGATGGCAGGGGAAAGTGATGGCATGAGCAGAGGGTGGACGTCACCCCCTGGCCAACATCAGGTGGACCATAGCAACAGGAGGGTGTGCCAAACACTAGCAAGGGGATACTGGCTATAACACCCATAAGCCCGCTCCCAACAATACACTCCCCCCAGGAGGCGTTAATTCCCAAATGTCCATGAGCTGGGAACCTAGCATTCAGAACACCTGTGTTTATGGGGGACACATGAATTGAACCCCCACATGGTGCAAGACCAGTGGATACCTGAGAAGGGTACTCCAGAGCACCTCTCGCCTCCCCCTGCTTCCCGCCGTGGCCGCTCTTGCACAGTCCCATCACCTGCTGCGCTGTCCCTCTGGCTGGTCCTGCCGTCCAGTCCGCATCCGCCGTGGCTCTGGCCACCATCCACTGCCTTCCTGCTGAGTTGCCCAGCTCAGGTCGCCTCGCCGCCCTCGGGCAGCTTGCCAGCCCGCCTGGGAGCTTTCTAGTCAGTTCCCGCGACTAAGTCCGTGCAGGTCTGATTTTCTCACTACATCTCCATGCATGCCTGCACTTGAACACGTGAGGACACTGGTATTGTCACCACCCACCCCTGAGTCCCTGGAATGCTGTCATTGTGATTTAGAATCCAACTGCCAACTACTAGCAAATGCAATTCTCTGTTGGAGTGAGTTTTGGTTCCCTAAACCTTCTAAGCCCAAATAGCAAATGCAATTCTCTGTTGGAGTGAGTTTTGGTTTCCTAAACCTTCTAAGCCCAAATGTATGATCAAGGCAGATTAGAAGTATAGGAGAGTTCACATACACACACACACACACACAGAGAGAGAGAGAGAGAGAGAGAGAGAGAGAGAGAGGGAGGGAGAGAAAGCTGGTACATATTCAGATCTCTCATTGCTCTGTTTTCATTTTTTTGTTTTGTTTTGGTCTGGTTTGGTTTGGTTTTAACATTTTATTGGGTAAATGGTTTTAAAGGTAATAATAATACTCTCAAAACTACTTCACTATTTTTCTTCAGCCATACCTTCTAGACCTACATAAACCTTCTCATATATTTTTTTCTTTTTACTGATTTTTAACATTTTAAAGCCATACATGTCAGATAAAATGCCCATTTCCAACAGCTTCTTCAAACTATTAAGCAATTAAATATGGAGGGAAGGAGGACCTAGTTATACTGGAAGGGGCTTTCAGGTATTCTATGATGTCTTACTGTAATCAAAACACAGGTTACTAAACCAGGCGTGGTGGCGCACGCCTTTAATCCTGGCACTCGGGAGGCAGAGGTAGGTAGGAGGATGGCAGTGAGTTCTAGGCCACTCTGAGACTACATAGTAAATTCCAGGTCAGCCTGGGCTAGAGGGAGACCCTACCTCGGGAAAAAGAAAAAAAAAAAAAAGGTTACTAAGAATAAAGGAAAAGAAGAACCACTCCAGGTAGCTCTTTGCTCATTACAAGCCTCACCATTGCATCACCGAAACCTTACTATTCTGGTGACTGATTCAAAGTAATTTGGGGGAACATATAAAACACTAAAATAGCTTTTATTCTGCTCTGGTTTGAGTATGTGTCCCAAATGCACGTTGGAACTTAAGACCTAAGTTACCAGTGGGAAAAAGTGAGTCCATTAGGGAAGTGACTACATCACAGGGGCACAGTTCTAGGATGCACTCATGTGCCCCCAAAATTAAGCTTATGGGAGCACTTTGGTGACCTTCCACCATCATGGGGGGACTCAGCAAGGCACAACCTAACAAGAAAAGAGGAAGCCTTGAAGACAACATCCGCTGGCCCCTCAGTCCTGAACTGTGAGCAAGAAGTTTCTGTTTCTTTTGTTTTTTTTTTGGTTTTCCGAGGTAGGGTCTCACTGTATCCCAGGCTGACCTGAAATTCACTCTGTAGTCTCAGGGTGGCCTCGAACTCACAGCAATCCTCCTACCTCTGCCTCCCGAGTGCTGGGATTAAAGGCGTGCGCCACCACGCCCGGCAAGAAGTTTCTGTTTCTTATAAATCCCCAAGACTGTGTTGTTTTGTTATAGCAACAGAAGCAAGCGAAGACTGCCTGGGACAGCGTACCAGCTCCCAGAATCCTCAGCAGAGCTAAGTTCCCATTGTCCACAGTGGCAGCCCCTCGCTGCTGGAGTCCCATCTCCCTCTGGTTTCTCACTCCCCTGCTGGCCTTCCAACCCCCGCATAAAGCTTGCACTTGAATCATTAGCTCGGGTTCTACGTCTGGAAGATTCTAAACCAAAGTAAGACCTCCCACGCACCTTTTATTTATTTATTTTCTTTCTAGTTCCTTCGTGGACGTGAAACAAATCTTAGGACCAAGAACCCAAAAGTACTGGAGCTCTGGAGCCTGTGGACCATGTGGACCTGTCTCACCACCACAGCACACTGGGGCAGGCCGTGGTGAGAGATCAAGAGCGATGTTCCTGGGGCTGGAGAGACGGCTTAGCGGTTAAGCACTTGCCTGTGAAGACTAAGGACCCTGGTTCGAGGCTCGATTCCCCAGGACCCACGTTAGCCAGATGCACAAGGGGCGCACACGTCTGGAGTTCGTTTGCAATGGCTGGAGGCCCTGGCACACCCATTCTCTCTCTCTCTCTCTCTCTCTCTCTCAGTCTCTCTATCTGCCTCCTTCTCTCTCTGTCTATTGCTCTCAAATAAATAAATAAAAGAAAAAAGTTTTCAATGAAAAGAGCAAAGTTCCTACAACATCCTCTAGCGTGGGCAGGGCCACCTCCCAAGGCCTCTGCTTCCCAGCCCACGAAAGGGCAATGCTGCCAGCTTTCTCTGAAACCTTCTTTCGGCCGTCTCGTCAAAAGAAGAGCCGAGAGCCAAGCACTTTTTCGACTCCAGAGCAACGTTTTCAACCAGCACTTCTGAGTTTCTGGCACGTGCAGGAAGAGGGGACGAGGGAACCTGAGGGGGTCTGCGTAAGTTTCCAGTGAATTCTAGGGCAGTGAAATAATGATGTTGGCCTCCACAGCAAAAGACAAATTCAATTTACATGTTTCAGGCCGTATATGGAAAAATCATTCAGACTACAAGAAAAGACTAAACTGTAGGGCAATGGTGGCTAACATCACACATCCCAGTGGTATGTCAGGGGCTGTGCTGTCCCGACGTTCTCAGTCACTGAGCATATTTGGCTGTGTGTTTTCCGAGGAGCTCTAAGGGTCTTGTCTGAAGTACCCCCAGTCTCAACTCGGAGGCCAGACTGTGCTCTCGTTTCATGGACTGCTCATCTCTCCAGTTTCTCTTCCCTGACTCAGGCCTTGGAGCGCTCCTTATTTGTAACTTCTTAATTTAGACACAACTCAGTAGAAATGTATACAGTGAACAGAGAAGGTCTTATTTTAGCCAGAACTTCTCATGCTGAGAATGGACTTGTCAGCTGAAAAGGGCCAGAGCCCACATCTGATGGCCTGGGCCACCCGAGAAGTCTCTACTTGGAATGAAAATGGTACATGCTCCATGCGGGCGGGGGGGGGGGGGAGAGGGGGTGTTTTCGGACGTAATCTACACTTCTTTGACAACCCTTCTCCACGAAACCCAAGCCACCACAGAGACTGCAAGTAAAGCAATGCTCCAAGATTTAAAGAGATGTCCATGAACAAAACCTCAACATTGCCTCTCTCCTCTTCATCCTTACACACACACACACACACACACACACACACACACACACGTGTGTGTGTGCACGTGTGCACAAGGAGAGATGGTGAAGTGGGGGGGCATGCCATAGTGGCTGACTTCAAGACCCAGAGTCAACTCAGTGACAGGCCGGGAAGGAAGGTGCAAAAGATGCCACTTGGCACTTTACCAATCCCTAGGCTTACCACACACTCTTGCCACCTCCAAATCCATTTCTGCGGTGGGGAAGCCCGCTGTTTATCTGCGTAAGCTTTCCAGCACCTGGCTAGTTGCGTACTTTTCTGTGAAGTCTCTGTCTGCTGGCTATAGAAAGTTCTTTATGCAGTCACTCCCAAACTTCCCTGGTTCAGTACCTTTTTTGCATGGCCCCTAGGCTGAAAGAAACACCTGACAATTGTATTTACTAAGTAGTTAAATCCAAACAGCTAAATAAGTATTTATGTCCTGACAACTTAATGGCCATGGAGAAAAAATATGCGTAAGTGGAAATGCAGATTGGTATTTTATTTCACCCTTAACTCTAGCGACCGACTTAATGGCGTTGGGCACCTGTCGGATACTCTCCAGGTGGTCTACCCTTGGCATCCGATGGGAACCACTGTGCTGTTTGTTACACGGGGGGGGGGAGGGGGGGGGTGCTGAGCGTGGTTCCTACGCCCCCTACGCTGGGAAGTGAGCCTCACTAAGAGACCGTGACATTGACACATCCAGCATTGCATCGTCTGACACTGAGGCTGCCCAATGCTGCTGGGTGGTGTCTGTCAGCTACTGCTGTGCTTCCCTCAAAAGAAAAAAACAGGGCCGGAGAGATGGCGTAGCGGTTAAGCACTTGCCTGTGAAGCCTAAGGACCACGGTTCGAGGCTCGATTCCCCAGGACCCACGTTACCCAGATGCACAAGGGGACGCACGCGTCTGGAGTTCGTTTGCAGTGGCTGGAGTCCCTGGTGCGCCCGTTCTCTCTCTATCTGCCTCTTTCTCTCTCTATCACTCTCAAATAAATAAATAAAAATGAACAAAAATAAATAAAAAAAAAAAGAAAAGAAAAACAAAAAAATTAACACCATGCCTATGACTTCGCCATGTTACCTCGGGGTGCGGTGGAGTACAGTTTGGGATCTGCGGCTTGATGAAACCACTTATCTGTGTGAACCTACCACAAATCAAATCTTTGAATAAATATGAAGAAAAACGTACAAGATCAAAAGTATGGAAGGGATCAAACCAAATGTAAGAACGGTTATGTCTAGGGAGACAAGTAACGTGGAGGGGAGATAAGGTCTGGGGAGAACTTTGCTCTCTCATTGTTGTCAGAAATTTCTATAGACAAGGATGCTCTTGCGTATTACTTACATAGTTGTAAGCAGCAGCTATAGACAAACAATAATTTCAGTGCACCCAAACACAATAATGTTACCTTCACGGCCATGAGGAATAGCCCTGAGTTCTGTTTGGAGAGGTGGGCCCCAGGCTCCCCTGAAGGGCCTTACTTCCTGAAGGAGACGGTGAGGCGCTGTGGCTCAGCGTTTCCCCTGATCTGTGACTCCTGACATCATGGTCCTTTCCCATTTCCTATCACAGTACCCTCCTGTCACCTCCCAGCCTTCCCACTAAGGCTCCTGTCCAAAGACTACATTTCCCAGCATTCTTTTCGCCAACATGGATCCCACAAGCCAACGATGGAGATGAAGAGTCCAAGTCCTGGGCTACTCCTAGAAAGGCCTACGTACGTCCCACAATCAGCGGGACTCGCCACCCCCGGCCCTGGTTCCTTTGTTCCGTCCATTGCTCTGCTCCCTTGTGTGGCCTTTGCTCTTGGCTAGAACGAACCTGTGGAGAAGGGTTCGGACGAGAAAACACTGGAGGCCACTTCCATGAGAGATGGCAGAGAGGGGTAGTCAGAGAAAGCGAGGGTGGGAGACAAAGGCAGAGCTAGAAACGATAATTTTAAAAGAAAATTAAAACCAAAGTGTAAAATTGCCTAGGGATCGCCTTAAGCAATAGTTATACTTTGTAAGGCCCAAGTCTGACGCCAGTTCCTCCTACGCATCACCAGCTACGAGGAAAACAAGGTGAGAACCAGTAGATGCCCTAGAGCCAAAGGACTCCAGACCTCATCAAGACGCCCAGGGACAGGTCTGGGAGGCACAAGCCATGATGCCACCCAAATGCCCTTCAGCTTGGGCCAGAAGCCAGGCCTCTCCTCCGCCACCACCCCTCAGTGCGTGAGCCAGCCTAGAAAATAGCAAAGGTCCAGGATGACCTCAATGACGACAGTCCACCTGACACTCAGATCTGACAGGTGAGGACAGACCTCAGGGACAAGTGCAGAGGGAAAGATCTACCGTTGCTCCTCAAAATGGCAAGCTTTGACACAGAGGTCTTTTCTGTGGCCCCAGATGGTCTCTTCACCAACGAGAAAGCTTCTGGACCCGCCCGCCCCCTTCCCCAAGAAGAGCCTGAGAATTCTATTCTTGATCCTCACGTGGTCAGTAAGTCGTTTAGTGCTTTCAAAAGAGCGCCCTGGGGAACTTGGCTCTACCTCCTCACAATCCACCAAAAGCTTGAGGGGAAAGATGGCCCAAGTCCTCCACGACCCACAGTGAGTCTCAGACGGGACCCTCCATCCTGCCGCCGGAGCCTCCCTCCTCCCCTGCAGCCCCCGGGCTCCTGGCCTCCCGCTGCTCTTGCCCTGGCCCTGTCACGGGCTCTACACTTTCCCATAATTTACCGCACGCTCTCCTTTGTTGTGTGTGCCACAGGCATCTGTGGTACATGTTTCAGGGCCTTCACTTTAGATGAGTGTTCTTTTGAAATAGTTGTCCCCAGGGCGGCACAGGGAGCAGTAAATTACCACCCACCTATCCACGGGCCTCATGCTGGCACGGGTCCCCTCGGCCTTGACACTCCCCATAAAACATTCACAAACCGGAGCATCATGAGCCGTGCCAGGCAGGGCTGGGGGACTCGCCAGGGCTGAGTGAATATTTGGGTGACCACAAGATCCGTGAGGTAACCCCGAGGACTCATCCAATGGGACTTGGTCTTAGAGTCCTTTTAGTAAATTGCCTCTTAGGAAAAACCAACAGTTCCCACCCCACTCTCAGCTTGTTTTGGGCTCTTTGAATCTTGGCAGAAATATGGTGGGCTCTTTTATCTTATTTTATTTCATTTTATTTTATTTTATTTTATTTATTTGCAATCAGAGAGAGAGAAAGAGATAGAAGAGAGACACACACAGAGAGACAGAATAGGCATGCCAGGGCCTCCAGCCACTGCAAACGAATTCCAGACACATGTAACCCCCCACCTTGTGCATCTGGCTTACATGGGTCCTGGGGAATCGAACCTGGGTCCTTTGGCTTCGCTAAGCGACTTCTCCAGCCTTCGGCTCTTCTTTTGAAGGCTCCAGTTACCTGACCTCACTTCTAGTCCCAACGTCTCTCTCCTCGACGTCTTTATTCATGTCAGCATATAAGCTCAGGCTTTTCTCCAGGTTTTTTTTGTGTGTGTGTTTGTGTTTGTTTTTATCCCCGCGTCTCAGCCATCTCTCAGCCGTCCGCCCAAACAGGAGCCCCTGGGCACTGGATCTGTGGCGAACGGATTCTGCACTCAGACTGAGCTGTCTGTGGACCTTCGTGCCAATCCTCTGCCGCCGTTCTCAGAGCCACTCTTTGCCGTCGCTTCTCCTGTTCCCAGCTGCAGAGGACTGACCCCTGAGAGCCACAGTCCCCAGAGTAGCTCATCACCTTGACCTCTGGATTTGTTTTTCGAATGGCAGGCGCCGTTGGCAGTCTGGAGGGCAGGGGGCTGCGGGATTTGGGCTATTCCTTCCCAACTCTCAGCCCACCTCAGGCTCTGTCTGCAGAGAGGCCTCTGCCTCCAGGGTTCCAGTGCCCTGCTGGTGGCGCTGGCTCTGGGTTCTGGGTGCATCGCCTCCCTTTGTGGCCTCCACTCCTGACTGGTAACCCATCCTTGCCTCAGTATCCCATTTGTGAGATTCTCTGTAGTTAGTTCATTGCTCTACATGGAATGAGCTTTTCCTAGAAATACCCTAATACAAATCTTATAGAAGAAAAAGAGGCATGGGGCTTGAATTAGAAAGGGCTGGGACCCGCGCCAGAGGGATGACAGGCAAAGATCAGCTCAACTTCTCAGTGGTGCCATTCACCTCTGGCTTCTTGCCTTAATTTCAACCAACTTATACGAGCAGAGGAAAAGATTATGCTGGGAGTAAGGACTTCATCAAACCTCTAAACTTGCTCTGGATAGACCATCCTAGCGAAGATTCCTTCTGACCAGGAAAACAGACCTGACCTGTTTTGTTATTAAAAGTTCCAGCCTCAGGCTGGAGAGATGGCTTAGCGGTTAAGGCGTTTGACTGCACAGCCAAAGGATAACGGTTCGACTCTCCAGGACCCATGTAAGCCAGATGCACAAGGGGGCGCACATGTCTGGAGTTCGTTTGCAATGACTGGAGGCCCTGGCATTTCTCAAATAAATAAATAAAAATAAACCAAAAATTTTTTTAAAAAATATGTATGTATGGGCATGTGTGTGTGTATAATTTACATTATGTATTATTTATTTATTTATTCATAAGCAGAGAAAGAGAGAAAGCATTGGTGCATTAGGGCCTCTAGCCACTGTAAACTCTATATGCATGTGCCTCTTTGTGCATCTACCTTTATGTGGGTTCTGGGGAATCAAGCCCAGGTTGTTAGGCTTTGCTGGCAAGCATCATATTCTCTGAGCCACCTCCCCTGTCCCAAGCCCTGCTTTTGAGTCTGCCTGCCTGGCACACACCCTGGCTCAGCCGCATATCAGACTAAGCAAATGACTTTCCTCTGTGGACTTCAGTTTTCTCATCTGTAAATCACTAGAAGGGCTCCGAGACACAAATAAAATAATAACTGTAAAGCCTTCTACATAATGAGCACTCCACAAATATTAACTATCATTGACATTTCCCCCATGCCAACATCCTTAAAAGTCATTAGAAGCACATATAAAGGCTGGAGAGATGGCTCAGTGATTAAGGTACTTGCCTGTAAAGCCTGAGGATCCAGGTTTGATTTCCCAGTACCACCCACAAAGCCAGATGCACAAGGTGGTACATGAGTCTAGAATTTGTTTGCATCGCTAGAGGTCCTGGCATGCCCATTTTCTCTCTCTCTCCCTCTCTCTCTCTCTTTCTCTCTCTATCTTGCTCATAAATAAATATGTACATATTTTTTAAAGAGTTCATATAAAAATACTCAAATCGGCTGGCCATTGTGGTTACCCCTTTAATCCCAACACTCAGAAAGCTAAGGTCAGCGAATCTCAATGAGTTCAAGTCCAGCCTCTGCTACAGATTGAGTTCTAGGTTAGCCTGGGCTAGAGTCAGACCCTGCCTCAAAAAAAAATCCAAAGTATAATAAGAATATTCAAATTAATGCCATAAAAGATGGATAATCCAAAAATTAAAATGAATAAAATAATCCCATTTAGAATAGCATCAAAAAGAACAAAACAATTATCTATTAGCATAACAAAAGGTGTTAAGAGGTATGCACCAGAAACTAAAAATATTGTAGAAAAAAAAATATATATACGAAGTAAATTTCAAACCATACCATGTTCATAGACCAGAGGTCAACTACTGTTAGGATGGCAGTTCTCTAAGTGAGAAATCTCGAGCACCCTTTCCCAGGCCTGGGGACCATGGCAGAAGAGATGGCAGAAAAAAACCTGAGTCAAGGGAAGGGGCAGAGTGTTTTGCAATGCTGTCCTCCAGACACAGAGCGGCCATGGTACTCACGATCTCACAGTGGCTGAGGCTACAAAGCTTGCATAATAGAAGGGAAAACATACCAAGATAGAAGAGAGACTCGCTGGAAAGAAGGGACTACGTGAAGGGGAGATTCAGAAGGGGGAACGGAGAGGGGGTGGAGGGGATTATGAGGATGGCATTTGTCTGTATGTGTGGAGGTTGTCCATAAAAAGTTTTTTAAATAATTTATTTTATTTATTCATTTATTTGAAAGAGAGAATGAGCACGCCAGGGCCTCCAGCTGCTGCAAACGAACTCCAGACGCGTGCGCCACCTTGTGCATCTGGCTTATGTGGGTCCTGGGGAATCGAACCTGGGTCCTTTGGCTTAAAACGTTTTAAAGAAGATGGCAGTGCTCCCCAAGTTGATAGACTCAACTCGATCTTATCAGATTCTCACCTTCCCCCCCCCTTTTGCTTTATTGATTGTTTTAAAGCTATTCACAGGTTGACCATGAAATTCATATGGGAATGCAATGTGCCCACAATTGTCAAAACAATTTGAAAAAAGAAAGTCAGGCTGAAGAAATGGCTTGGTGGTTAAGGCGTTTGCCTGTGAAGCCAAAGGACCCAGGTTGATTCCCCAGGACCTACGCTAGCCAGATAAACAAGGTAGGGCATGTTTCTGGAATTCATTTACAGTGGCTGAAAGCCCTGGCATGCCTATTTTCTATCTCTCCCTCCCTCTCTGCCTCTTTCTCTCTCAAATAAAGGAAATAAATTTTTTAAAAAATTAAAAAATAAATAAAGTCACAGGGGCTGGAGAGATGGCTTAGCAGTTAAGCGCTTGCCTGTGAAACCTAAGGACCCCGGTTCGAGGCTTGTTTCCCCAGGACCCACGTTAGCCAGATGCACAAGGGAGCGCATGCATCTGGAGTTCGTTTGCAGTAGCTGGAGGCCCTGGCACACCCATTCTCTCTCTTTCTCTGCCACTTTCTCTCTCTGTCTGTTGCTCTCAAATAAATAAATAAAAATAAAAATAAAATATTAAAAAAAATAAAGTCATAGGCCTTTTGCATTTTCAATGGCATTTACTACACAGCTTCAACCATCAAGACAGGAAGCTACTGGCATATGGTCAGACATGCAGGTCCATGGAATGGAGCTGACTTCTAGGCATAAACTACATGCATTGGTTTTTGTTTGCATGTGTCTGGGGGTGTGTGTGGTGTATGCACATGTATGTGCTGATACGCAGCCTTGTGCATCCACCTGCAGCAACCAGAGGAAGACAGAGGGAGTCCGCCCCCACCCCCCACCAGCCTGTTTTTAATTGCTAGGGATTCTCTCGCTGATTCTGCAGCTTGCCGCATGTGAGCCCCGGAGATGATTTGCTCATCTCCACTTCCTGCCAAACTGTACACAGGGGCGCAGAGCCACACCCGGCTGCTGCCGTGAGTGCTGTACGATTCGAACTCAAGCAGCCCCGGGTCCCATCAGAGCCCGAGGCTTGCCTGAGGAAGAACGCTCGGACACTTAACCACTGAGCTATCTCTCCAGCGCTCGTCGGCTGACTGTTTGACGAGAGCACCGAGATAATTCAGTTGGAAAAATACTCTTTTCAACAAATACACATTGGATCGTCCAAGTGGAAAAATAAATGAAAGTTACACACAAAATGAACTCGAATGAATCATAAACTTAGCCATAAGAACTACAAATTTTCTCATGGCATTGGGTTATACAATACTTTATTCAAAGATTTTTGTGAGACAAAGAGAACTGGCATGCCAGAGCCTCCAGTCACTGCAACTGAACCCCAGGGCTGAGTGCCGCCCCGTAGGCATGTGCAACCTTGCGTTGCTTGCGTCACCGGGTCTCTGGCTTATGTGTGACCTGGAAAGTCCAACCTGGGTCCTTAGGCTTCACAGGCAAGCGCCTTAACCACTAAGCCATCTCTTCGGTCCTACAACACTTTATTAAACATGATTTAAAACAACAGTTGGGGAAAAGGAAAAATAGGTAAATTGAACTACGGCAAAATTTCAAAACTTTTGTACCTTAAATGATAGCACAATAAAATACAATTTACAGAACTAGATTTTTTTTTAAAAAATGCTTATATATTATGTTATCTGATAGGGAACTAGAGCCTAGAATATATTTAAAATAAAAAACACCACTGATACTCTGTCCATAAAAGGCCAATTCACACACAATTCACGCAGTTTTTCAGGTGAGTGAAAGATTTCTAAAAACAGACATCCAAATGGCCAGTAGCATGCGAGCAGATGCTGCACATGACTATTCAGAAAGGAAATGCAAAGAGTAGCAAGGAAATACCACTTCATATTACTAGCATGAATAAAGTCTCAAAAAGTAACAAGCGTTGAGGAGGATGTGGAGGTATTGGAACCACGGATTGCTGGTTGAAATGTAAAATGTCAGTCCTTCAGTAGGTTGAACACAAACCTAACATATGACGTAGCAATTCTTCTCTTGTATATAAATGGAAACTTACCCAAACAAAAGTCATACACGAATGTTCATATAAGTGCTAGGCGTTTTTTGTTTTTATTTTTGTTATTTTTATTTATTTGAGAGAGGAAGAGGCAGATAGAGTGAGAGAGAGAGAGAGAGAGAGAGAGAGAGAGAGAGAGAGAGAGAGAGAAACAGAGAATGGGCACACCAGGGCCTCCAGCCACTGCAAATGAACTCCAGACGCGTGTGCCCCCATTGTGCATCTGGCTAATGTGGGTCCTAGTGAATCGAGCCTTGACCAGGGTCCTTAGGCTTCACAGGCAAGTGCTTAACCACTAAGCCATCTCCAGTACTAGGTTTTTCTGTTTGTTTGTTTGGTTGGTTGGTTTTAGTTTTTTTTCAAGGTAGGGTCTCACTCTGGTCCAGACTGACCTGGAATTCACTATGTAGTCTCGGGATGGCTTCAAACTCTCGGTGATCCTCCTACCTGTGCCTCCCAAGTGCTGGGATTAAAGGCGTGCGCCATCACACCCAGTGTATGCAGTACTAGGGCTTGAGCCCAGGGCCTTGTGTGTGCTTGGTACACCTCCCGCCAAGTGACCTACATGCCCATTCAACAGTACTGCCCATGATAGCCAGAAATGCAGCTGAACATGTATCCACAGCTCTACGATTTTTGTTTGGTACAATAAAAATGTTTTAAAGTGACATTGCGGGGACAGCTGCACAAATCTGTGGCTGTATTGAAAACTACTGAATTTGTGTCCTTGGAAAGAGTAAATTTGATGTTTTGTTTGTTTGTTTGTTCTGTTTCGTTGAGACAGTCTCATATAGCCCATGTTGGCTGTGAACTCACAATGGAGGCACCGTGGAGATGACATTATACTCTTCATCCTAAGCTTCAGCTTTCCAAGCGCTGGAATTACAGGTAGGCATCACAATGCCTGGCCCCAAACCAGTTGAATTTTAAAGGAGAAGAATTAAATCTTGATTAAAAAACATTGTTTAAGGGCTGGAGAGATGGTTTAGCGGTTAAGCGCTTGCCTGTGAAGCCTAAGGACCCCGGTTCGAGGCTCGATTCCCCAGGACCCATGTTAGCCAGATGCACAAGGGGGCACATGCATCTGGAGTTTGTTTGCAGTGGCTGGAAGCCCTGGCGTGCCCATTCTCTCTCTCTCTCTCTCTCTCTCTCTCTCTCTCTCTCTCTCTCTCTCAAATAAATAAAAATAAATTTTTTTTAAAAAATTGTTTAAAAGTGAGCTGCATTAACCTTAAATTTCAAAAGAAAAACTACATGTGATGGGGCCTTGGGAAATAAGTAGAGCCAAATTCGATGACTGTTTCCTCCACCAGTAGCTGTGTGTCCCTGGGAAGCCGTTTGTGCCGCTCCAGGCCTCAGTAAATGGTAGCCTTTTTAAATTGTAGTTTATTTATTTGAGAGCAACAGACAGAGAGAGAGCAGAGAGAGAGAGAAAGCAAGAGAGAGAGAATGGGAGCACCAGGGCCTCCAGCGACTGCAAGCGAACTCCAGACACGTGTGCCCCCTTGTGCATCGGGCTTATGTGGGTCCTGGGGAACTGAGCCTCGAACCGGGGTCCTTAGGCTTCACAGGCAAGCACTTAACCACTGAGCCATCTCTCCAGCCCCAAACGGTAGCCTTTTATCACTGGACAAGAAGGAAAGTGAGGTGGGAGGATGGAGGGATCCTCAGGGTAGCAGCGAGGGGAGGATCCAGGTGACCCTCTGGGGTGTGGTAGCACCTGGGTTCTTAGTCCCTGTCTGTTCTCCAGACGAGGTGCCTTTCCTAAATGTCCAGTATTCCATGGCGTCCTAAAGCCATGTTCCAAAGTGGGTATGGACCACGACTCTGCCCCCAGAGCACACCAGCATGCTCCCATCTGCTCTGGGTGGAGAAACCTGTGCTCCACCAGCACCACCCATCGATTGCGAGACCGACAGCAAGAACAGAAGCATTTACTGCACGGCGGGAACTGACGGTGCAAAGAAGGACCCTGACGATCAAGTTCAAGTGTTCCTCTTACACACAGTGCACTGGGAAGGTCATTTCCTCCCGCTGCCCAGAAGGCATTAGATGCTTTGCATTCTCAACACTGGAGTGAAAATAGACGGTGAACACTAAAACGTAAACACATGTATCATGCATAATGCATTCAGATGTTTCTTAATTATTCATGGTTCCTGAAAGTTATTTGACGTATCATGCACATATATGCAAACCGTGTTTATATTTGAACCACAGCCCTAAATGTCTGCAATTCCAGCTCCCTGGCCTTCCCGTCGATGGAATTAAAATTAAATGAGTCAGTGGTCAGTAAAAAGTTACATGTGATTTCCTTAAAATCATCCATTGTATATTGCTGTGGGGTGGACAAGGAGGATTGTGTGGAGTTCTTAAAGAACACAGAATGTTTGCTCCCTGGTGAGGGTGGCCGTGCTGATGTTTCTCTTAAGGATGAATTCATAATTTCTCTGAATAGCATGAGGGCCTGGATTTGCTCTTCTAAAAAAAGAAACACAAGCTTCTTTCTCTCTCTCTCTCTCTGTCTCACCTGTTTAAGTCTTGATTTTTCTTTTTCTCTTTTTCAATGCTAGAACTCTAGTCTCAAAAACACTACATTCTTCTGTTTTGATACCTGCATACATTTGCATGTTAGCATGAACATTTGCAACTTTAAGAACGTAAAGTAAAATGAAATTTCAATTCGTATCCAAGATGGAGAAAAGACACATTGAAAAACAACAGATTTTTCAATCTTGTTGATTTTTTTTTTTTTTTCAGAAATCAGATTTAGGAAATGACTTAAACACACACACACACACACACAACCATGTTGATTTAAAGGAAGGGTGCTGCTCAGAAACAGGTGCTGCCAACGAGGACCCACAGGCCTCCACTCAGAACAACCTGTATTGACAAATCACAAAAACCCTTAAGCTCGGCAGGATGCGGCGGACAGCAAGCTCACCATCGCCTCCTTCCTTCGCCCAGCACAATGGCACATAAAGAACACTGTGTGAGCCCAAGTAAAGATGGCTATGAACTTGCCTCTGGTGGCCCGAATGAAATTTTAATTCGTACCCAAAGTGGGGAAAAGACACATTGAAAAACAACAGATTTTCAATCTTGTTGATTTTTTTTTTTTTCAGAAATCAGATTTAGGAAAAGACTTACACACACACACACACACACACCCGTGTTGATTTAAAGGATTTCCTGCTTGATCTCTTGATTTCCTCCGGGTGTTCCGAAGGCAGTGTTTCATAATGGTAAAACGCACAGGCTGGGATCCCAGGCACCATTCCGTGTAACCTCCGACCACTGATGCCCCCTATAAACATAACTTTTCCGTTAACTAACAACTTCCCCAGCCTCACAGATTTGCTCTGAGAACAAGGTACAGTACACACACCAGTGGCTAGCGTGCAGCAAGTGTCCAGCAAGGGCTGGGGTTGGAATTGAAGGACTCAGGAACCAGATGGAGGCCATGACAGGCTTCAGAGTCCTCAGTAGGCCTAAGTTTCTGTTTTCCGGCAAGGTCTAAGTTATTTTCTGGTAAGGGTGGGTTTAACACTTACTGGAAACTGATTACGCCATACATTCCTGTAGTCATAGGTAAGTTCAATTCCCCTAGCCCCAGCCCGCCAAAATCCTAAGCCAATCAGAAGAGTGCACTGTTTAAATCAACCAATCACGTGCCCGTCCCTTTCTTCTATGTTCTAATACCTATAAAAACCCTGCCCTCCCGCTGCTCGGGGCTCTTGTACTGATCCACTGCGTTGGTGAAGTCAACAGACCAAGCTTAAGCCCGAAATAAAGCTCCTTGCCCTTGCATACGCGTTTGGTTCTCCTTGGTGGTCACTGGGGGTGCCAAGAACTGGGCAGAACAGAATCATGGTGGGTACTTAGTCACGGGCTCCAGAGGAACCACCAGTCCTGAACCGGCTTCTTCTCCCATCTGCGCATCCACTTTGCCCTGACGGTGCCAACAGGACAGCGATGGACGCAGTGGCTGGGCCACCTCTGCCTGCCCTGATGGTCCACTTTGTGTCCTCACCACCCCGTCCCTCTCGCAGCCAGGCTCGCTTCATTAAGGTGACTCAAAGAACGGGACAAGCGACGGGCGTAAGGAACAGGGCACGGGGCGACGTGCATGCAGCCTCCTACCTCATCGTCGTGGTCCGCTGAATGTGCTTCTAACTTCTGGACCACCGACTTGCCACTCTCCTTCAGCAGTTTCTCTCGGACTTTGGTCTCGTACTCGGGCCGGGAGTGTTCCTGAACCAGAGATCAGTGAGAGGTCAGCAAACAGCAGGAGGAGCGACCTTGGCCTCCCAACACTTGGAACCAAACGCTACGGAAACACTGGACTCAGGGTTTGGTTAGGATTGGGCCACTATCGGACACGAATTGCCACATGACCCACAAGCACAAGGCATCTAGACCGAGAGCAGGACGTGGAGGGGGTGGGCGGGAGAAAGGAGCCACAGGACGTTCGTGATCACACAGCACCGAACCTGGGAGCGCTCCTGGGGGTGGTGCCGGTGTGGAGAAAGGAGAGAGGAGACGTTAACCGTGCAGCCGACACAAGAGCCGCCGCGTGCTCTGCCGAGTGGCTTTACCCCACACAGGGGCCTTGAACCTGGACACCCCACCAGCTACTCAAGCTCACTTTTCAAGGCCCGATCTCAGCCGGGAGGACACAGCTGTGCGCCACAGCTGGGAGTCAGGTCAACAACACTTCTCCCCTCCCCACGCCCGCTCTCCTGCGAGCCAGAACGGTATCCGATGAATAGCAAAAGTCAAGGTGGCCATGAGAAAGCTTAAAACTCACCTGCCCGCGCCTGTCTGTTTTGTTCAGTGTCCCTCCCGCCCCCCGCACCCCCCCCCCACAGCTTAGGCGAGGAACTCAGAGACATCACTGGGCCATTCGGCCACGCAAGCCTGAAAGGTGAGTCGCTAATCAACAGGACCACGGTCAAACCCAATCAGGGCAGACGCTGGCACGGGAGGAAGGCACCTCACTCACTTCAAAAGGAATCCAACAGCGTGCACCTGGCCTCGCTGGCAGGCCTGCCCAATGGTGCCCACCTTCAGGACAAATGCCTCCAGGTCTGAGGATTTCACACTCCCGCACCACCGACTGATGCCAATTCCGGTGCTGGTTGGCAGTGCCAGTACTGCCCAGAGAACACATTTCCTTATCACTGCCCGGGCTAGAGACCCCAGAGGCCAAGAGGCCACAGGCACTACTGGTCCCTGGCTTTCTAAAGACAAGCCATGGCATTGCAGAAGCCACCCGAGTGGTAAAGGTGCATCATGTATGACACCAGTGCTTCAAGTCCTCCATCATCACACAATCCTGCGGTGGGGGAGAGGGGGCGGTGTTGGCACCATCCCTTCCCGGGAGTCCTTTCCTGACCTGCACCGTCACCACCAGGTGGGAATCTTTTCCAAAGTTCTGCTCTCTCTCATGACTCACAGCACGTACGGTAGTCCTGTCCACGCTGAGCTCTGTCCTCGGCTGCTCTACGTGACAGTCTACTTCCATGGAAGGACCGGCTGCCTGTTCTGTGTTTGTCACAGTAATTGGTACCAGGCAGAACTTAATAAAATCTCTTTTGTTGTTTTTTTGTTTTTTTTTTCGAGGTAGGGTCTCGCTCTAGCCCAGGCTGACCTGGAATTCACTATGTCGTCTCAGGGTGGCCTCGAACTCTCGGCGATCCTCCTACCTCTGCCTCCCGAGTGCTGGGGATTAAAGGCGTGAGCCACCATGCCCGGCCACCAAAATCTTTTAATACTGTTGGCATTCGCTTCATTTTGTCTTTCATCATTGTCCACTTTCTTAAGGGGTGTTCCAAGAGTTTCAGCTAAAAAAATATATAAAATTCCAGGGCCTAAAATAACTGGATTCTAACTCCCAAGGAATTACCCTGAGGCAATGAGCACACTGAAAGCTCTGTTATAAACCTTTTCTAACTTTCTTAAGCTGACCATTTCCCACAGAACAGCTTTTGCCTATAACAATTAATATTCCATGAAGGAGTACTTTGTGAAATACGGTTTAAAATTCTCCACCGTGGCCCCTGATACTTAAAGTTTCCTCTCTACCACTCCAATGGAAGATCATAATTACAAAAAAAAAAAAAAAAAAAAAAAAACTGTAGCGTGGCCTGGAGAGATGGCTTAGCAGCTAAGGCATTTGCCTGCAAAACCAAAGGACCAAGATTCGATCCTCCAGAACCCACGTAAGCCAGATGCACAAAAGGGTACATGCATCTGGAGTTCATTTGCAGTGACTGGAGTTGGAGGCTCTGGCATGCCCATTCTCTCTCTCTCTCTCTCTGTCTCTCTCTCTCTTTCTCTCTCTCCCTCCCTCCCTCTTTCTCTCTCAAATAAATAAATAGAAATAAAAATATTTTAAAAGTTAGAAATCACTGTGGCACTATATTCTGGTGAGTGCCTTCATAGGGGTTCTAAACCCTGTCAGACACAGGGACATCCTTAGTGGTACCTATACTGGTCCAGTATCCTGGTGCTGGGATGGGGGCTGAGTGCTCTCCTCTTCCTTGCCCTCATGAGAAAGTGAACCCCGTCCTTTTTCCCATCTCCACCCTAATTTACAAGCTGGATGCGAAGCTCTCTGCTTGCTCCACCTGAGCAGAGGGGAGATTCTCAGCGAAGGACACAGGGGAGCTACAGACAGCTGCTCTTGGGAGTGTTTCTGGTACTGGGAAGAAGGCATCTGGTTAAGACAGAAAACACTGCATGGGTTTCCAGGAGACCTCCCTCCTTTATCCCCAACTCCCAAGGAATGTTCACCTCCCTTGTCCCTGATTTGAATGTATGTCCAATCTACAGCAACATGCAATAATGCGTGTGACTCCCAGGACTCTTCTGAAAGTCACACGGACTTGCCTCACTGTCCCCACTTCTTCCCCAGGAAACACACATGAGCCATCGGTGTCCACTGCGACCTGGCCCTTGGTCCCTCCCTCGGAGCATCACGCGTCCCATCGCCCATGGCCAGCCGGGCTTCCTGGACATCACGCTCTACCGGATCTAGCTTTCCAGATCGGAGCCCTGTGTGCTGTTTCTCCCTGTGGCTGCTCCTTATCCCCTCTTCCTCCCATTAAAATGCAGCGAGTCTTTAAAACCCTGATACTTTTAAAAAGATTCTGTGTGTGTGTGTGTGTGTGTGTGTGTGTGTGTGCATGTGGTGTGAGAAAATGGAACCCAGGACCCTGTGCATGTTAGACAAGTGTTCCATTAATTAGTGAGCTATACTCTCAGCCTCTAAAACCTGATTTGAGAGAGAGATTGCCTCTTCCTACCTTAGCCAGAAGAAATTCTGTGACACGCTCTTCACTCTGTTCCATAAATATTTACAGACCAAACAGGACCCTGCAGAATGTAACCCACTGGAGCTCAGACACTGCCTGAGACAGTTCCAAATTCCATGCCCACAGAGGCTGGCATGGCAGAGTGACTCTTCTCCGGAGATATTCTAACGGCTGGCATTAGAGAAGCAAAAAGTGACCCGCAGGCACTTCCCACGGGCAACCACACCTCCTTCCCGCCCTGCTTCTCCCTCATTCACTCTCTCTCTCCTACTCCTTTTCTTTCTCCAACTTCCAGTCCGTGCGTGGACATATTTCACTGGATCCAAATGAAAACGAACTGAGCACCAGTTCCGTTCAACCACCTATCTCCAAGAAATGCGATTGCAACGTTCCTATTATTTTTTTTTCTCTTGAGGTGGGATCTCACTCTAGTCCAGGCTGACCTGAAATTCGCTATGTAGTTTCAGGGTGGCCTCAAACTCAAGGCGATCCTCCTACCACTGCCTCCCGAGTGCTGGGATCAAAGGCGTGCGCCACCACACCCGGCTTCAATGTTCCCATTTTTCTCTGCTGCTTATTTTTCTAACTCATTTGAATCCAGGCATAGTTTCTCATCTGCCATAAAGGCAATGATGCTATTAATCTCAGATTTGATGTAGGACTAGGAATGGAGTGGGCTCATCTATTCAATATATGATCGTGGGATGAGGTGGGATAAGGCACAATCAGTTGAAAATCCACCTGAGGTGAGGAAATGATGCATTAACAGACCCCTCCTTTTAGAGCATGTAGTCAACACTGCCCAGAGAGATAAATTTTGTTCTATGAAATGCCACACAGCCCTTGCCATTTCTCAGGCCAGCTGTCCTTATACAAGTAGACTATAAATTAAAAAGAGGAAATGGGGCTGGAGAAATGGCTTAGCAGTTAGGATGCTTGCCTGTGAAGCCAAAGAACTAGTGTTCGAATCTCCAGGTCACACATGAGCCAGATGCACAGTACAGTGATATAAGTGTGCAATGTCACACATGCGAACAAGGGGGCGCACGCATCTGGAGTTCATTTGCAGTGGCTAGAGGCCCTGGCTTACCCATTCTCTCTCTCTCTCATAAATAATTTAAAAAAAAAAAGATGAAATAACACACTATATAGATTTGAAGAACAGAAGCTTGAAAATAAGACTAAATTAGATATTTCACTTACTGCTAATAAAACATAAGGGCCGGGGCTGGAGAGATGGCTTAGCGGTTAAGCGCTTGCCTGTGAAGCCTAAGGACCCCGGTTCGAGGCTCGGTTCCCCAGGTCCCACGTTAGCCAGATGCACAAGGGGGCGCACGCGTCTGGAGTTCATTTGCAGAGGCTGGAAGCCCTGGTGCGCCCATTCTCTCTCTCTCCCTCTATCTGTCTTTCTCTCTGTGTCTGTCACTCTCAAATAAATAAATAAAAATTTTAAAAAAAACAAAACATAAGGGCCGAGTAATCAGAAATCCCAGGAAAATCACAGCAATGACCACCAGAGAGTGAGAGAAAACACAAGACCCCCTCATACATGTGCCCTGTGACCCGCGTGAATACTGAAACGTCCAGATTCAGTCCTCTGCCCGCATCCACAATACGCCCTGCCTCCCATATCAATACTCGGGCAGTGGGGAGTGGACCCCAGACCTTCCAGATACGGTCCTCTGTCCTCATCCATAGCACCCACGCTACCAGAAGTTCCTGTCTGATGGTCACGTGTGCTCTTCATCTTTTAAACTTCAAACATCATCTTCCCAGGAAACCTACCCTTTGCCCCTAGCTCACGCTCTCATTCCAAGCAGCGTTCCCCACATCCGTCACACACGCCTCACCCTTGACCTCCCGCAGGCTCACGGAGATCAAAACATGCTCCTGCTCTGGGCCACTCATTGCCTTTCTCTGGCTTTGTGCTCTCAAGACTGCCTCTTGTTCTGGAATCTTCTGCCATCTCTTCTAAAACAGAGAACCCGCACACCGCTCTACCAAACAGCCCATGTCTTCACATCTCAGCTAGAGGGGAGCCTTTGAACTCTTGGCCTTCACGCTCATCACCCATGGTGTAGACCTTGGAGCCCAACTACAGAAGGGACCACCATGAGGCCTGGCCGGTGACAGCTGGTGAGACAGCAAGCGTTCCGTGGCTATGTCACTCCAGGTGGCCTATTTCCGGGGTCAAAGCAAAGCAAGCACCCAGGGAAGTGTGCAAGAATAACTCACTTCTTCTTCTTCTATCCCAGTCAGGTCCCAGAAGTAACCCAGACGCATCTGAAGTCTCTTCCAGTTCTCCAGAAACATGGTGGCTTAAATAGAAGGAGAAAAAGAAGCAATTATTATCTCTCTCTCTCTCTCTCTCTCTCTCTCTCTCTCTCTCTCTCTGTGTGTGTGTGTGTGTGTGTGTGTGTGTGTGTTCGATGCACATGTCTATGTGTAGATGCAGACACTCTGCGTGCACACATTAGGAGGCCGTGAGACACCAGGAATCTTTCTCTGACACTCTTCCACTGTATTTCCCCGAGACACAATCTCTCACTGATCCTGGTTGGACTGACTGACAGGATCCCCAGAAATCCTTCTGTTTCTACCCTCCTTGTCCCCACCCCCGTCCCAGGTGCTGAGGTTATAGGCATGTGATTTTCTTTCTCTCTCTCTCTCTTTTTAACATGGGTGCTATAAATTGACCTCAAGTCCTCACGCTGGCAAAGCAAATGTTCTGACCCATGAGCCATCTACCCAGCACCTCAATTCTTTTCCAAGAGTGGATTCTGAGTAGCCCTTGGGCTCACAATGGCAGATGGCACATGTTCTTAAAGAATTCAAATTCAGTAATTCTCTTTAGAACATCAGCCCCTGCCTCCTACCTGGAGCTACCTGAAAAAGTCCACATCCTGGAAAGGCCTATGGATACAGTCACTTGTCACTTAGCGAAATGGAACCATTCCAAGAAGCGCGTGATTAGGCAATTGCGTCGCTGTGGAAGCATACCGGAGCACACTTATACAAAGAGTTATAGAACATCACTAGGCAATACTATCTTGCGGGGGGGGGGGGCACTGTTACACATTCGATCCTTTATTGACGCGAACACTGTTATGTCACACGTAACTGCAATGAAGGGACACCTGAACACAAGAGGCCGGTGTGGTGGCTCCTGATAATCGTGCCCCAGCATCAGCTCCCCGAACACCTGGCTACATTTCAGTCCCGACTGCCCTGAGCCTTCCTCTTGCTTTATTACAATAAGGCTCTTGTGCTTGGAGCAGGCTCGAGCTGCTTTTCTAACTCGGCAGAAACACCGTCTAAGGTACTGGACGTGCACAGGAGCCTTGTCAGCCACTGAGAAGGCTGAGGTGAGGCCGACGTGGAGTCTGGCGACAAGGTCTCTGCAACACGAGGCCCACAGCCAGCGGCAGCGACAGGACACACGGCTGTGGACGCGCAGAAGCGCAAGGCTGGCTGCTGGAGAAGACATCCGAGTCGGGTTTTAATAAACAGTGGGATCCCAGCCGTGAGAAATGGGGGAAGGCACGGAGAAAATGAACTCCTCTGCCTAAGCTTGCCAAGGCTCCTTAAGCTCTAAGCTGCGTCTTGGTGAGGAGACAATGCAGGTCGGGCCCAGCTCTCCTGCCTGCTTCTATCCCGTCATTTCTCAGTGGGCTTCGCACCGACCTAGGCCGCTGCTCCTCCTGGCTTACTGTCCCCACCTGCTCCAATCTCGCCTCTCCCCTGCTGCACCCTCCAGGGTCCTCTGCCATCCCGCCCTGGCCCAGCCCGAGTAGCTCTTCCACCACAGTCTTGCTCTCCTCATGGTCAAGGAACCTGGAAAGAGAAGGAATGTGACGCCCCAAAGCCACCCTACAGCTCTTCATCACCCCCTGATTTTGGCCAAAAGCCCCTCACTGCAGGCCACACTTGACTTCCCCCTGCTGTTTCAGGGACACAGTGTTGCATATGGACAAAGAAAAAAAAAACATTCTCTGGGTCCTTGGCTGCCTGTGTTTAACTCAGGCACAGCACGAAATGAAACAGAAACCCCCACTGAAAGCTACAGTTGCTTATTTGCAGCTACATGATGGTGTACAGACGCATATGGATTGTTCTTGGATTTAGAGGTTTGTTTTTTCCCCCTTTGGGTGAATCCTGACCTCCAGACACTAATATTGCCCTTGAGATGATGCAGGAACAGGAGAAAGTCCTTTCTGTATTCTATTACTCCTCCTGGTGTCTAATAAGGGCATGCAGGCAGCCAGCACTCAAAGCCCTGGTTAACCAGGCTCTCCGTGAAGGACGGAAGCCAAGGTGCGGGCACGGAAGAGAAAAGCAAGGAGTCAAGAGGCATCTCGGGAGCGGAGAGAGGGTGCAGTGTGGCTGCCGGCCACGGAGGTCCTTGCTTTGCACACACAGCTCATCTGCTGTTACGAGAACACCACAGAAGATACTATTTCATCCGGTTTACAGAGGCGGACGTGCATGGTGTCCAAAGAGGAGACACCGTGCCTAGGGTAACGTGGAACCAAGGCTAAGAGAACTGACTTCAAAGGGCATTTAGTGAACACGGACAAACCCAGGCCCACACGATGCACCCACTGGTAGGGGTCGCAAGCTACCCGACCCTGGAGCCTGCCTCATCAGAGAGTGAAGGGGCCCTGTGTTGCCAACCCCTCTTTCCATGGGAATTCATTCTTCCGGTTCTTTAGAGGTCAAAGCCAGATCCGCAGCAAGGCTGAGCCTTAACGGCCTGACCACCTGGATCTGCTACCAGATGGCTCATGACCCAGCGTGCTGGGAACCCCACCCTCACTCACCAGGAGCCCAGGTCTCTTCCCAACCTGTGCCTGGCAAGCCTGGGCCAACGCAGCACGGCACCACGAGTCATGATAATCATGGTAATGAGAGGCATTACTCCGATTCTAAATTGTAATTTGTAGGCAATCATGCCTAGGGCTCTTGGCTGCTGTGGCTAAAAAAGCATAATTGTATGAAACACAGCACGGCTGTTTTTAAAGAGAGGGCGGGGTCCAGGGTGGGGGAGCCCTGCCCCTACAGTGGGAAGCCCTGACCAAACCCCAGCCCTCCGTCCTTTCCAGGGGTGCGGCCATAAATCATTAAGGCTCTCAGGAAGGACGGGCGATCTGTCCATCACTTGAGCTCAAGGGGGCAGTTGTTAGGGCCTGACGCTACGAGGAAGTGCTGAAACCAAGTCTGTCCACAGGGGATGGTGTGTCCTAGGAGAACTTGTGAAGGATCATGGACTAACTACTGGGATTAATTATAGAGTATAACATATAATATATCAATGGTAATACGTAATAAACTCATAGGCGCTGGGGTTGTAACAGGTCAACAAATAAGTGTGTAAGTCTACGCCCCAAATTAGTGACGGTGGTTGTTGGGGTCATTACGAAAGCTCTGCTTGGTCTGGGAACAGAGACGAGCCTCTCTGGCTTTCGGGGCGATCCACCCACTTCACCGCGTTCTACTGGTTCCGACAGTCCCAGGGCCACCCCCGCCGCCAGCCGCCCTTCCCTCCTCTGTGCTTGCTGCCACGTTTGACGGGCTGCCCACCCTGCCCAGGTACTTCTGGGAGCCGGCTCCCCTGAGACTAGGAGCTAGAGCACCCTCTGGAGGCCTTCTGTGGAGCTTCTGCAACGCTGGAATCCTTACAGACACCCAAGAAGAGAGGACTCCACGGGGGGGGGGGGGAATGGAGGAGGGAGTCTGCGCTCCTGTTCTCCGGGTGCTGCTGACTGACAGCAGAGTTCGCGCCTGTCCTTGTCACATTTTTAGGGGTGGTGGCTCAGGGCCACGTCCTGGCAGCTCCTCCAGGCCCCGCAGGGGCAGAGGTCAATCAAGGAGCCCTGCTGGACTGCAGTCCAGGGAGGTGAATGGGGCCCTGCACATCCACTAAGAGCAAAAGCCAGGTGGTTCCTCAAAGGGAACGAAACACGGTGACTTGCTCCCTCCTTGAACACACACTTGTGTCGTTTCAGAAATGTCCGGTTACCATGGCAGTGGGGGATTGCTCCAGGTTACTCCAGATTTTAAGAAAAGGTTCTGTGTGTGTGTGTGTGTGTGTGTGTGTGTGTGTGTGTGTGTGTACGCAGATAAGTGTGACTTAGGGCAAGTTTGTTACTTGACACTCTGGGGAGAATGAAGGAAGGGGGAAATCAACAAACTATTTGTTCTTACCTTCACAAATCCCTTTGGTAGGAATATTGAAAATATCCCTCCGACATTAAATGTAATCTCTACAGTCTACACTTGCAGGGTCTTGAAAATGGCATTGAACTTGTAGTCAGGAGACCAGATTTTTGCACACCTGAGCAAACCCTGTCCGTGACAGATGTACCAGCATTCTGAGCTATACTTCTCAGTGCTATGACTTTACATGACGCAGGAAACGCACTGATTCAAATTCTAAGTCAGACCTGAGGCCATTAAGGGGTTAATACCACTATCCTTTTTAAAAATATTTTATTCATTTTTATTTATTCATTTGAGAGCAACAGACAGAGAAAGAGGGAGAGAGAGAGAGAATGGGCATGCCAGGGCCTCCAGCCACTGCAAACGAACTCCAGACACATGTGCTCCCTTGTGCACCTGGCTAACGTGGGTCCTGGGGAATCGAGCCTTGAACCAGGGTCCTTAGGCTTCACAGGCAAGCGCTTAACCGCTAAGCCATCTCTCCAGCCCTAATATCACTATCTTTAAGAGAACATAGATAAGGCCATGATAAAGCCACATATTAACAAGAAGAGAAAGATACTGTGCTTAAAACATGTCTCGTGTTGTGAAGGCAATATACTGAAGTAAGTAAACCGAAGGCTACAACCATCCAAGCCCGGCCACTGTGTCCACTTAAGGAAAGCCCCCGCCACAGGCCAAGCCCGTGATAGCCACTCACCCCACAGAGCCATGAAGATGGAAAAGAAGACGGTGGCAGGGTTGTCGAACAGGTGGCTGGCCCGCGCAGTCCCACAGGCCGAGCTGAGGTTCCAGTAGTCACAGGACTTGTCACACAGGGGACACATGGTGAAGGCGTTCTGCTGGTCACACATCTCCTTGCTGCGGTAGACAGGAGGCGGCTGGGTCAGGACTGTGCTCAGGCAGAGCCCGTGAGAGACAGAACACCCCCAGTGCACCTCCTACTCCCCGATCTATGGTGGAGCCCCTCAACTCTGTAAGCAATGTCCAAGTTGGGAACTAGATTCTTTTTTTGTTTGTTTGTTTGTTTTTCGAAGTAACCCAGGCTGACCTGGAATTCACCATGGAGTCTCAGGGCGGCCTCGAGCTTGCAGCGATCCTCCTACCTCTGCCTCCCAAGTGCTGGGATTAAAGGCGTGCTCCACCACATCTGGCTTTGGTGTGTTACTCATTTTATCAAAATACCAAAACAAAACAGAAACAACAACAACAAAAAAAAAAAAAGAGTGTGGGCCGTCTTCTGAGGGGTTGAACTCTCCGTTACTACATATGTTCCAGAAAGTTAATGAGATGCCGTGTACTGAGTGGTGCCTGGGAAAATCCCTTCAAGATGTATTGAATCTACATGGTTGGTAGATACCATGTGCAACTATGAATAAATCACCACACTCATTCTTTAAGTACGGGCTATCTTCTTAAGCCCTAATGGCTGTCTCACAAACGTGTGACACTGGTCACACCTAGAGACAAACACGGAGTAGGGTTGGAGCAGCACAGGCTCTGACCTCTAAGCATGTGAGGAAAGAGGCAACAAAACTGACCTGGGGGCTGGAGAGATGGCTTAGCGGTTAAGCGCTTGCTTATGAAGCCTGAGGACCCCGGTTCAAGGCTCGGTTCCCCAGGTCCCACGTCAGCCAGATGCACAAGGGGGCGCACGCATCTGGAGTTCGTTTGCAGTGGCTGGAGGCCGTGAAATGCCCATTCTCTCTCTCCCCGCCCCTTTTTCTCTCTGTCTGTTGCTCTCAAATAAATAAATAAAAACAAACAAAAAACCTGATCTGGAAGCTCTTTTCCACTATCACTGTCTATAAACCATTTCTGGAACAGAGATTCATAGTGTCCACATAGTAAGAATTACCACAATTACGAAGCAGGATCAGGGAGAATGAAAAAGGCAGGTAAATTCTCCCAAGGTCTATGCTGTCTGAGCTTGGCGGAAAGAAACACGTGCCCTAACCCCTTCCAGATGTAATTCTATTTAATAGAATAATGACCATATTGACAGTTAATTCTGTGATTCTCTGGGTGAAATGTGGTTCAAACAGGTGCCTACAAATAAGAACCAAAGGGTTGCCAGCTCTGGATAGCTTCCCTGATCCCTCCACGTCATGTGCTGGTGGGCATGAACTCAATACTCTGGCATGTAACATCCCCTTGCACGCAAAGATGGAGAAACGGCTCAGTGGGTTGGTGGAAGAAGCTCAGGATGGCAAGGAAATGAGGCACTGGCCTTTCTCACAGGGCAGCTGGCGTCTCCTTGTCCTTCGTGCCCAGGGTGAAGCGAGACCTCACACTGCAAACTGCACCCAAAGCTTGCTGCAGGAAGAGGCAGCAGAGGGTGCCGGAGGGTGCGGCCGGCTGGTGGGAAGTCCCACGAGAGCCTCCTTGGAGCTCAGGAAGCCAAGGATGGCCGGAGACCGTCAGCCCCTCACAGTATACTTGCAGAAGGGGAGACTTAGTGGGACTGCCACTTCCTGTCATACCCACCCCCCGTTTCTAGGCTTCTGTTTTTAACGAGCTATTCAATCCCTAACAGGGAAAGACGGTCTGTGTGAGAGATTGGAAAACTCCAGAGCTCGGAGGATCACCCCGTTCCTTCAGTAAGCCCCACACTGGCAAGTGCCTATAAAAATGACTCATTCTTCAAAAATATGCATCTTAGCACTGCTTGCATTTCAGCTGAGCTAATTCTACCTGTTATAGGCTCAACGGAAGCCAGAAAGCGAGGTTTCCTTTCGATCTTCTGGGCCAGACAAGTTATCATTATGTGGGTCAGGGAGGGCTGCTGCTTTCAGAGTCCAAACTTAGTATGCCCATGAACCTATTTGTTTGAATGAAACTCAGTAAAGATCTTTGCTTTTGGAGTTTGAGAGCATATCGATCCCTCAACATCACCCTTCCAGTATGTGCATGGGGGGGAAGGGGGAGACGTCTGCATTTCTCAGTGTCTTTGCTTATTTGGTTTTGTTTTGCGCCCTTACTAGGGAGACACAAACGTCTTCAATCTAATCTTAGTTAAAGCCAGTCAGTGCCAAAAGGTCAGGACTAAGAAAGTATTAGCAATCAACATGGCCTGAAGCCCTTTGAAATGAAAGTGCTATGTAAATTACTGCTTCTTAAAATTAGAGTGCAGGGCTGGAGAGATGGCTTAGTGGTTAAGGCACTTGCCTGGCAAGCCTAAGGATCCAGGTTCGATTCCCCAGGACCCATGTTAGCCAGATGCACAAGGGAGCGCATACATCTGGAGTTTGTTTGCAGTGGCTGGAGGCCCTGGTGTGCCCATTCTATATCTCTCTCTCTCTCCCTCTCTCTCTCTCTCAAATAAGTAAATAAATAAATAAAATAGTAAAATAAATAAATAAAATTGGAGTGCAGACATCTATCAATCATTTGTACAAAGTGGTAGCATGGATCCCTCTCAAGCTATTTAAACTTGGAGTCAGAATGCTTCATATGTATTGAGAATTTTGATGCGAGGAACTTGAACGGAAAAATCTGGGGAAATTCTATGTCAGAATGATGTTAAAATGACTGCGTATCCCTTACGACAGACCGACAGACCGCTCCTGGACAGTCTGAAAGGCGGGGCAAGCCCGCCCTGGATGAGAAGCACGTCTGATTACCAGAGTCGCAGAAATATCCAGACTCCTTGGAGCTGGGGCGGTTGCTCCGTGGCTAAAGGCATTTGCTTGCAAGCCTGCTGGTCCAAGTTCAAATCCCCAGCACCCACGTAACGCTGGATGCAAAATGGCACGTATGTCGTGACCCCAAGTTCTTGAGAGTAATGTGAGGGGAGCCAGGAGAACGAGAGCTGGCAGGCCAGCAAGACTGGAGCCTACAGAGCGAGGCAGCAAAAGCAAAGCGGCAAGCAGGGTGGAGGGGAGGACAGCTGCCCCCAAGTTCTCCTCCTCAGACTTACGCGCGCGCACGCGACATATACGTACAGACAAACACACCCAAATTAAAAAATAAATCCAGAGTCCTAGTGAGACGTATATGCCAATAAGCTGGAAACCTGAGAACAAATTTCTAGACACGTGTGACCTACCAGAAATAACTGGAGTATATAAAAGGTATTTTCACCCCACAGCCTCACTGGACACACTTATGCATGCCTCCTCACTGGATACACTCACTCCACAGCCTCACTGGGCACACTTATGCATACCTCCTCACTGGATGCACTCACACCTGCCTCCTCACTGAACACACTCACACCAGCCTCCTCAGTGGATGTACTCACACCAGTCTCCTCAATGGAAGTACTCACACCAGCCTCCTCACTGGATGCACTCACACCAGCCTCCTCACTGGATGCACTCACACCAGTCTCCTCACTGAAAGTACTCACACCAGCCTCCTCACTGGATGCACTCACACCAGCCTCCTCACTGGATGCACTCACAACAGCCTCCTCACTGGATGCACTCACAACAGCCTCCTCACTGGATGTACTCACACCAGCCTCCTCACTGGATGCACTCACAACAGCCTCCTCACTGGAAGTACTCACACCAGCCTCCTCACTGGATGCACTCACACCAGCCTCCTCACTGGAAGTACTCACACCAGCCTCCTCACTAGATGCACTCACACCAGCCTCCTCACTGGATGCACTCACACCAGCCTCCTCCTGCTCCTACTGCAAAGAGCTTTTGGCTATGATGGATTACATTCCCTCAAATGTTGAGTCAAAAATAAACCCTTCCCTCCCTAGGTTGCTTTTGTCAGGCAGCAATAAGAGTAACTAGTACACTATCTTGTCCTACTTTTAAAAATATTTTATTTTTATTTATTTATTTAAGAGGGAGAGTCGAAGGGAGAGAGAAAGAGATAGAGAAACAGTGGGCAAACCAGGGCCTCCAGCCACTGCAAACAAACTCCAGATGCATTCGTCACCTTCTGCATCTGGCTTACGTGGGTCCTGGGGAATCAAACCAAGGTCCCTTGGCTTTGCAGGCAAGTGCCTTAACAACTAAGCCATCTCTCCAGCCCTCCCCCACCCCTTTTTTTTTTACAAAAATAATCCATTGAGTCCACAGACCGCTAATGCGTTGGTCTTCCTAAGTGAGAAATGACGGGCACTGAGAGACATGTGGTACATCTGCAATGCCCACAACGCACCCTGCAGGTGTCCATAGCTCTGCACACTTAAGAATGTGTGTGAACGTCACGAGAGCATGCTTCTGCAGAGACATACAGCTTGCAGCATGCGCAGGCTGTGGCCGCTTCCAGCTGCAATGGCTGCTGTCACGTGTGTTTCCACATGGGGAGCTGGACACCTGCTCTAAGTCCTCGTGTGACCCGGCACATTGGTACTGTAGCCACCTCCCTGGCTCTGAGTCCCTGCCCACCTGCTTCCAGTGACCTGAGGCCAGACTTCGAGGCGGCACAATGTGGCAAGGAAAACACTCAGAGCCACGCTTGCTTTCTGAGGACACACCATGCCTAGAGGAGCCCAGGGGTCAATGGAAGTGTGAGCCTTGAGACTTCACTGCTTTCTGGAAAAGGCAAAGGCTCCAGACAGGAGACAGAAGAGTCACACTCCAGCCCTGGCAGACACTGGCTGCTGAACTTCAGCGATTTACGTGATCTGACTGGGCATGAGGTTGCCATGTCTGAGTGGAAATAATGATCAGCATCTATATAGAGTTTCCAACATGGTTCTTTACAGGAGCAAAGGAGCCACTGTATGAAAACCACCTCACAGCATGTACAGCAAGGCCATCTTCTCCAATCATGCCAATGAGCTGACCAAGTCAGAACCTTCTTATTTCCTGTGACAAAGGTCTCAGAAGTCCCGGTCAGGAGCATGCGACATGATACTGCTATGGGAAACATGCAAAATGCTCATCTCTTATGTGAACTTACAGCTTTATTCTACATATTGAGAGTGTCATCTCCAGGTTACTTGTTTCACAATACCATTTCAATATAGCGGTCCCTCCCCACCAGGGGATACCTACCTTTTCCTCAACAAGTCTAGTTCTTAGCCCTTTCTTCAAGGTGTCTCACACACACACACACACACACACACACACATGCCACTACCACATCATCCTCCCACGTCCTCGTCCACCCTGCCTCTGGGGCACGATCATGATGCTACACACTCATTGAGCATCACTGGCATGACTGGTCCAGAGTCTCTAGCCAAGTCAAACCCAGCCAACAGGACTTCTTGAGATCAGCCGAGTATCAAATTCTAAGATATAATTTTTTATACGTAATAGCTACTAGTCACAGTCTCGACATTCAAACAGAGAAAATCGGCAATTAAGCCAATAAACACTAGAAAGCAAAGACAGGCAGTAATGGCAAGCTTCCTATTCCCATTTCTCTTGGGCCACCTGTGTGCCTGCACTAGGTTCCTTTGAGAATTTGCAGTAAATTCTCCTTTTTTACTTTATCTAGTTCAAGCTGCATATTTATCATGTGCAAGCAGAAGACTTTAACATACCAACCACTCCAGTGAAACCTTTCCTACTACACCAAGGACAGGGCTCGTGAGTCTCACGGTGTAAACAATTCACAGGTGTAGGAAACACCTGAAACTGACAAGTCACAAGCCCTTCCTTCCCACCCATCCTCCATGAGCATCACCTTCGTGAGCATCACCTCTGGAGCCATCACCTCCATGAGCCATAACCTCCTTGAGCATCACGTCTGTGAGCCATTACCTCTGTAAGCATCACCTCTGTGAGCCATCATCTCCATGAGCTATCACCTCCGTGACCATCACCTCCATGACCATCACCTCCGTGACCATCACCTCCGTGAGCCATCACCTCCATAAGCTATCACCTCCGTGACCATCACCTCTGTGAGCCATCACCTCCATGGACTTTGGTGTCATTGCACTGTGGCCTGTCTGTGGCCTGAGGTGGATACATATCTATTTGTGTGTCCCCAGTTTCAGACAGTTCTGAAGAAATCAAGAGATTTGAATCTTTGTCCTTTGTTCTATTATTTTATATACTTGATTTATTCAACAATTAATAATCTTTTATGTCTCATTTAATTCTCATAGCATATGATAGGTTCCCATCTTTCAGCCAGAAAACTAAGACCCAGGAAATGACTGTCCAGTCACATAAGGTTTTTTGGGTTTTTTTTTCTGTTTGATTGTTTTAGGGATTTTGTTTCCTGTGTTCTTATTTTTTGTTTTCTCTTATTTTTGTTTGTTTGTTTTTGAGACAAGTTTTCACTCTATAGCCCAGACTGGCCTTGAGCTCATGGTGTAGGCCTGCTTGTTGACTCAAGGACATCCTCCTGCCTCAGCCTCCCAAGCGCTGCTTCCAGGCAACCACAGAGTTAATATGTAACATCCCCAGTTTTAAAATACATGATTTTGTTTTGTTTTGTTTTGTTTTTCGAGGTAGGGTCTCACTCTGGCTCATGCTGATCTGGAATTCACTATGGAGTCTCAGGGTGGCCTTGAACTCACAGCGATCTTCCTACCTCTGCCTCCCGAGTGCTGGGATTAAAGGCGTGCGCCACCACGCCTGGCTTAAATACATGATTTTTAAGCGCTCTTTTCTTTGTAGACTGTCTCCTTCCCAATAGTCTTTGTTCTATCTTGGTTGTTCACGAGTCCTTCCGTGGGGTCTCTCACTTATAGTTTCTCACTCCCGGAGCCGGAGTCTGATCCCTCCTTAGAGCCATCTTCCTATAGCATTTTGTTGCTACAGTACTTGGCCACATGGACGCGTGACCTCTACCCAATGACATTACAAACCTTGCCTTGTGTCTTATGGGAAAAGAGGGGAAAAAATATTGTCAAGTTAAGGGGGGGGAAATCGTTTCTCCAGCACAACACTTTTTGAATATTTTTTTTTAATTTTATTTGTTTATTTATAGGAGAGCAACAGACACAGAGAGAAAGACAGATAGAGGAAGAGAGAGAGAATGGGTGCACCAGGGCTTCCAGCCTCTGCAAACGAACTCCAGATGCGTGCGCCCCCTTGTGCATCTGGCTAACGTGGGACCTGGGGAACCGAGCCTTGAACCGGGGTCCTTAGGCTTCACAGGCAAGCGCTTAACCGCTAAGCCATCTCTCCAGCCCTAAATATTTTATTTATTTATCTGAGATAGATAGAATGGGCACACCAGGGCCTCTAGGCTCTGCAAACGAACTCCAGATGCATGCACCTCCTTGTGCATCCGGCTTACGTGGTTCCTGGGGAATCGAGCCTGGGTTCTTTGGCTTTGCAGGCCAGTGCATTAACCACTAAGCCATCTCTCCAGCCCCAGCAAAGTACTTTTTTTAATCAGGCATCTTTACCTGTGCATAGAAGACCCTTGCCCCCAGGGAATAGCTGATTAGGAAAAGGAAGTCGATCACACTCTACATGGCCCTGAAGCAGTTTCCAGAATCTGTAGCTCCCAGACCCATCTCTGGAGGGGTCACTAGTATAGGAGGGCAAAGGGTCAGGACTATGGGACACGCGTGAAACAGACTTGCAACTGAGATGAAATTCCAAGCTACTACCCTACGGGAATAGAGCCTCCCCTTTAAAGCCCACTTACCTGGGAATATCTTCTTCAATCGTTGCACATCCATAAAGAAAAACAATCACCCCGATGAGAGAAGATGGGATAAGGAATGACGTATACAGCCCCAGCCAAGCAAAATACAGTCCAATTTTCTCTCCGAAATACTTTCTGGACAACAACAAGAGAAAAGAAAATGAAACACATATTAGGAACATTGCATGCTTCCCTCATTTCCATTTGTTTTATGCGTACAAAAGAGTCAGCATAAATATTCGCTCTTTCATGTGACGCATTCAAAGACTACATGGGGAATTGCAACCTCAGCACAGAGTATCAACAACTGGTCTTTGCTGAGATGTAGTGCATTTCACTAGAAATACACACACACACACACACACACACACACACACACACACACCACTTGCCTCAGCTGCTATAGCCACAGAAGGAATCCAGCCCAAACATAGAACTAAAAATGTGCCGTCAATTTTGACATCTCTACCAAACATGAATACCATATTATCGTTTGAGTCTTAAACTGATCAACCTACAGAAAAACACACCTTTTTTTGAAACCAGTTCATTTAAACACACAAATTCAGGCATAAGCCTGAATATACATGAACGAATACACATTCAGTTCTTGAAGAAGGATTAGAAGAAAGTCAGTAAAAATATTTGTAAGTTTCTTTGGTTGAGTGATTCTATTTTTTTAAACATATTTTGTTTTTATTTATTTATTTGAGAGAGAGAGTGAGATTCAGAAATAGGCAAGTAGAGAGAGAGAGAGAGAATGGCCATGCTAGGGCCTCCAGCCACTGAAAACAAACTCCAGACACATGTGCCACTTTGTGCAACTGGCTTACGTGGGTCCTGGGGAATTGAGCCTCAAACTGGGGCCCTTAGGCTTCACAGACAAGCGCCTTAACCAATAAGCCATCTTTCCAGCTCAAGTGATTTTATTTTTATTATCTTATTTTGTTTTATTTCTGCACTTAAAGCCACTTTATTGAGGCAGACAGCTGCATGAAAAACTACAAATAGTTGATTTACATAGCTTGACAAGCCTATAAAACAGTCTATTGCCATGAGCCCTTCACCACAATCAGCCCATAGACATGATCATCTCCAAATGCCCTTCTGTCTTTCCTGTAATTTATTGTTTGCTTTTGTTGAGAAAGCACCAACGTTAGAGCTGCCTTCTTAGCAAAGCTTTCATCACAGGCCGTAGAACAGTCACACGTAGGCTCTACGCTGTAGAGCAGAACCCCAAAACGTCCACCTCTTGAGTGGCACGCTCCAGTTTCTCCCTCTTTGCAGGCCCTAGTAACCACGATTCCACTCTTGGATCCTGTGAGGTCTATAATTTTGAATTCCTCAGAAAGATTACGCCACGCAGTGTTGCTCCGTGCCTGGGCTATTTCCCTTCGCACCATGTCCTCCAGGCCCATCCATCCGTGTTGCCATCAGGGGCAGAATTTCCTTGTCTTGTGAGGCGGAGTAGCGCCCCATCGCAGCCCAATCCACGCTTTGTTTATTCACACACCTGTGCACGCACACAGGTTGCTGCTCACGTGAACAAATGTGGGCAGCGATACAGATAATGCCCTAAGCGTGGAAGGGCACAACTCTCATCCACATACTTACTTCTTTTTTGAATCTTCTTGTTTATTTTCATTTATTTATTTGAGAGCAACAGAGAGAGAGAGAGAAAGAGGCAGATAGAAAGAATGGGCACACCAGGGCCTCCAGCCACTGCAAAAGGACTCCAGACGCGTGCGCCCCCTTGTGCATCTGGCTCACGTGGGACCTGGGGAACCGAGCCTCGAACCGGGGTCTTTAGGCTTCACAGGCAAGCGCTTAACCGCTAAGCCATCTCTCCAGCCCTGCGTGCTTACTTCTGATAATAGCTGTTGTGGCAACGATGAAGCGACAGCTTGTTGTGGTTTTGCTCTGCCTCCAGTGACTGGAGACAGAGCCCTTCTTGTTATACAAGCTGACCGCTTGCGTGTCTTCTCGGCTAAAACAACAGTTCCTCTATTTCCTTCCATTTTTTTAAAAGTTGTTTTTTGTTTGTTTGTTTTTTATTTATCTGAGAGTGACAGAGAGAAAGAGTAGAGAGAGAGAATGGACGCGCCAGGGCCTCCAGCCACTGCAAACGAACTCCAGACGCGTGCGCCCCCTTGTGCATCTGGCTAACGTGGGACCTGGGGAATCGAACCTCAAACCGGGGTCCTTAGGCTTCGCAGGCAAGTGCTTCACCGCTAAGCCGTCTCTGCAGCCCTCTCCTTCCATTTTTAAGTGAGATTTCCTTTTGTGCGTTTTGTCGTCATTCTGTCACTGTTCTACCAAACCACTGGGTTGTAAAAGCCTTGGTGTTTCTTGAATCTGCCCTCCCCCGCCCCTCCCCGGCAGATCTACAGTTCACAACTGTTTCCTTCCCTCTGAAGATTGTGTCCTTTCCCTTCACTGTGTAGAAAGAAGCCTTCCAGTTCGAAAACAAAAAAAATCCCATTTGTTTCTAGTGTTCAGTGTCTGTGCCTTTGATGGCACAGTCAAGAAATGACTCCTAATGCCAATGTCTGCATATGAGCTTTCTCCCACACTTCATTTTACCAAGAGTTCTATGGTTTCGGGTCTTATCTATAGGTCTTTAATCCAATTTGAGGTGACTTCTGTATGACGAAATAGCAGGATTCCTATTACTTGTTTGCATGTGGATATAAAGGTTCCCCAGCACCACTTAGAGGGTGGCAGACAGTGGGGACCTTCTAACAGTGCTAATTCTTTTTTCTTTTTTAATTTTTTTTATTTATTTATTTGAAAGCAACAGACACAGAGAGAAAGACAGATAGAGGGAGAGAGAGAGAATGGGCACGCCAGGGCTTCCAGCCTCTGCAAACGAACTCCAGACGCGTGCGCCCCCTTGTGCATCTGGCTAACGTGGGACCTGGGGAACCGAGCCTCGAACCGGGGTCCTTAGGCTTCACAGGCAAGCGCTTAACCGCTAAGCCATCTCTCCAGCCCTAACAGTGCTAATTCTTACAACCCACGAATCTAAGGTGTCCTGCAGCTGATCAGCGCCTCCCTTGCTTTCTGTAACCAAAGCTTTGCAGCTTTTGTGTGCAAAGTCTTTCACCTCCTTGATTAAGGTTTATTTGTAGATATTTTATTCTATTTTAGGCCATTGTAAAGGAAGCATTTCTGTTAATTTTATTTGTAGACAGGTCATTATTAATGTATAGAAATGCAACCGGGTTTTTTTGTGGATTTATTTTGTAATCTGAAGCTTTATTCAATTTATGATGTCTAAGAATTTTGTTTTGTTTCTTTAATAGAACTTTTAAGGTTTTCTGTACTTGAGATCACATCATGTTTCTGCCTTTCTGATCTGGGTGCCTCCTTTTCATCTAATTACTCTCATTCTGATTCTCCAATCACTGCCACATTCCGCACCTTCGAAAGCAAGCTTTCATTCAGTTTTCATCATCGAATATAATATTCTTGGTGAGGTTTTCACAAGGAACTTTCTTGTGCTGTGGTAAATTTATCTATAGTAATTTGTTGAAAAAAAATTTTTTTAGTCATGAAACAGTATTGATCTTGCCCATTTTCTGACACCTTCTATTGAGAGTATCACATAACTTTAGCCTCCATTTCTCCAGCAAGGTTGTATCACCTGGGCTGACTCAGGAAAGGCTGAACCAGTCTCACAGAACAGACAGAGGGAGAGAGAGAGAGGGAGAGAGGGAGAATGGGCATGGCTCCGCGAACGAACTCCAGAGGCATGTACCATCTTGTGCATCTGGCTTTTGTGGGTCCTGAGGAATCGAACCTAGGTCTTTTGGCTTTGCAAGCAAGTACCTTAACTGCTAAGCCATCTCTCCAGTCCCAAAAGAGATTATCTTTTTGGCAAGAGGTTATTAGTGGGGGTTGTTACACCTGGAAAGAGTGTGCCAGGGTCCTGATGCCGGGGGGTTGGTGGGCTTCAGTTACCAAGAACAAAGTAAAGTAGGTTTTTAGGAGAGGGGAGGTTTCATGCCTCATGACCCAGCTTATGTGAAGCCACAGAGGGGCTGGATAGGGATGGTGGGGGGGAATCCAGCAGGCACTAGATAGGAGACTGAAGGCTCTAATTCAGGTGTCCTTAGGATCCCTGCCAACTGAGGGCCAGTCTTGCTTTCCCACCTGGCCTTGGGCTCTGGGTGGCACGTGGCCTCTTAAAAGTAACCGTGTTTGTGTGTTAACCCTAAACTTCTGAAGCCAGAGAAAGGCTTGCGTATCAAACCAGAAGTTCCCCCGGCTTACCTGCCAGAGCTGAAAGGTAAGACCCGTATTGCTGAACACAGCACAGCCTGCAGTCAAAGGCGTCGGGGGAACCATGCTGGAACTGAGAGGGAGCCCAGTTCCCTCACGGTGCTGAGTGATCTACTGGGGAATCACAGTTTCCAGCAGCATGAATGAGCAGGAGAGACTATGAGCAACAAAATCAGCCAGCCAAGCAAGAAGCACAGTCCCGTGCAACAGCCGTCCACAGCCCGTGCTGGGGAACAGCTGTTCTCGGACAGGCCGGGACATGGGGCCCGCTCAGTGGGGAAGAACTCACACCCCGTCCTGGGAACCAAGGCAGATTCCCACGGACAGGAAACCAATAGACTCCAGAGAGAAAGCTCCAATGCTCTTTGGCTAAGGAGACTGGGTACACACCTCAGTAAGTCTCTCAGATAACTATGCTTAGCCCCTTTGATCACCGTGAGTCCGAGGCCACCCTGAGACGACACAGTGACGACACAGTCAGCCTGGGCTAGAGTGAGACCCTACCTTGAAAAACCAAAGATAAATAAATAAATAAAAAGAGAGTTGGCTACCTATCATGAGAAGGGTCCCCGTTACCACAGAGTCCAGGAGTCACTGCATCACTGCAGAGAAAGCAGTCACAAATACTGCTAGTCTGAAGACCTTCCTCCCCCACTACCCCCTACCACACCCCCCCCCCCCCGTTCCTCAGCTCTGCAGCATGTCATCTGAAGTCAGTTGACTTCAACAAGAAACAAGAAACTCAAGTCTCTGGCAGCAGCATGAAAACACAGGATGAGGGCTGGAGAGATGGCTTAGCAGTGAAGCACTTGCCTGTGAAGCCTAAGGACCCCAGTTCGAGGCTCGATTCCCCAGGACCCACATTAGCCAGATGCACCAGGGGGTGCACGCATCTGGAGTTCGTTTGCAGTGGCTGGAAGCCCCGGTGCGCCCATTCTCTCTCTATCTGTCTCTCTCTCCCTCTCTCTCTCTCTGTCACTCTCAAATAAGTAAATAAAAATGAACAAAAAATACTAAGAAAAAAAAAGAAAACGCAGGATGGGAAAGGACCACTGAGCACAAACGCTCAGCAGCCTGGGGCCCACAATAAGCATAAAGTCACCGCAGGTGCCTCTGGAGGAACTGAAGGGCTGAGGAAGACCAATAATGAGCACTTCTAACAGGGACAAAATCCAAACTCAGTTCAGCCTTCCAATAGAAGCCTCCCTATTTCTAGGTACAAATCCTCAGCTTTTACTGCCCCATCCACACATGTTATCTGGCATTCAGTGAAATCATAAGATATATGCAAGGAATTAAATCTCATTGTCAAAACATGTGGCAATCTCCAATACTACATTGATTTTGATCTTATCATGTGTTAATTGTAATTCACATGTTGAAGGGAAATTCACTACAATACATGGATCAAGCACAAAGAAGTAACAAAAATTTATCGACAGCAATATAAAATGGCCCATAATGTATGTATTTGGAGTCCCTACAGGAAAGAAGACGGGTTTATTTGAACAGATAATTTACTACGAATGAAAATTTTCCAAAAGTCAGGAAAGACAATGAAACACAGATCGAAGATCAGAATATACCAAGAAGAATAAATATGAAAGCAATCAACAATCCCCCGCCTACACATACCGTAATCAACTCAGGAAAACAAAAAACAGAAAAAAATCTTTACGTAAACCAAGTGAGCCGAGCATCTTAGATACAGAGAAAGCACATCTTAGTCAGAAGCTGTAGCCAGTTTCTCAGCAGAAACTATGAAAACTAAACAGCGCAGCAGCTTTCAAGTGTGAAAAAAAAACTGTTAATGTAGAATAGTATATTTAAAGAAACCATCTTTCTAAAATGAAGGCAAAACCAAACTATGCCAGCAATCAAAAGCTTAGAGAACGCACTGCCAATAAGTTTGCCCTGCAAGAAATGTTAAAGGAACTTCTTTGAACAAAAGGAGTATGATTCAACTAAAAATGTGGCTCCGTAAGAAGAAAGAGAGTACCAGCAATGGCAAAAAGGATGATAAATAAAAAGTACAATTTTTTTCTTATTCTTAATCTTTTTCAAATAGAATTCATCATCTAAGGCCTGCTTTCTCAATGGAGAAAATGCCATCACCAAAGGGAGCTAAAGTAGGACCTCTGGAAGCCAGTAAAGAACTTCAGATGTTTTGAGGTAGGATCTCTAGCCCAGGCTAGCTTCGAACTCACTATGTAGCTGAGGATGACCTTGAACTCCCGATCCTCCTACCTCCACCTCCTGAGTATTGAGATGGCAAGCTTGTGTCCCCGTGTCCAGTTTATGTGCTGGGTACAGAACTCAGGGCTTCATGTATGTTAAGCAAACAGTTGACCGACTGAGCTGTACCCTCTTCCCAACAGCATTAATTAATACTATGAATTTTTTCAGACTTCCCAAAGACAACCAAGGTATGTAAACAGAATACAGTATACTAATGGTATTAAAATTAAATAGGGTAAAATGGGACAATTGGAAGCAGATGTCCAAAGTGGTATGTGGGGAATAATTAATGGAAAAATAGGTTTAGAGTACTTACTGAAGGAAATACGGTGTCCATGTATTGTGGGATTAATAGCATGTGTGTAAATCACATAAATGTCAATAACATAGTAGGAAGGAGGGAATGGAGGTAGACTTTGGTGAGGTTCCTGGCCTGAGTGTGATACAGTAAAGATAGTTCTGCAAACCCCAGAGAAATCACTACAATATGTGAAAACTAAATGTAACTACTGGACCAATATTTAAAATAAAAGTTCATAATAAAATAGAAAGATTTCAAAATGGAATAACTTAAGAGCCAGGCAGTGTGGCTCACACCTTTAATCCTGGCACTGGGAAGATGGAGGAAGGAGGATTCCTATAAGTTCAATACCAGCCTGAAATAAAGTGAGACCCTACCTCAAAAAAAAAAAAAAAAGAACAAAATAAAAATAGGAACAGAGAACAGATTAAATAGGTAGAAAAGTATAGTAAGATGATAGATTGAAAACACAAGTGTATTAATAAGTGTATTAATTAATAAGTGCATTAATATATGAAGAGTGAGTGGTCTAAACACTCCAATTAAAAGGCAGAGTTTGTGAAGTCGGGAATATAAAATTCAGTCATATACTCTTTTCTCTAACCGAAAACATAGTTTAAAGATAAAGATGTATTTGATATATAAGTAAGGATTATAAAACACTAATTTAAAAAGCTGACACAATGTAGAAATAACTAACCAGGGACATTGTGGAATGTTAGATAAAGATAAGGAGGAAAATTCAATATCAAATGATCCTAAATGTATACAGGCATTTTCAAAACATACAGAGTTAAAAAATGGATAGAATTTAAAGATAATAGACACATTTTCAAGTACGAACTAAAGATACTCTTCAACTTAAAATGGGCTACATACCAAAAAAAGCACAAAGTGAAAATATTGTTAAGTTTAAAATGTGTTTAACTGACTGAATTACATTTTAGAATATCATTCTGTTTGCCCTAAGATCACATAACTGACGGAAACTGCTCACTGCCACTGTCGCATGTTAGAAATTATATCTCACTAGTTAGGAAAGGATCATAATTTAAAATTCAAAGTATAGCTTCCACAGGATGTGTAGCCCTTTCACTGCATCTTGAACTGGAAAAATATTTGAGTCATGCTTGTCCAAGTCACAGGCTTTCTACAGTGACCTCCACGTTCCCCTCTCAGTCACTGAGAAAACGAATATCCAAGAAGCCAGAAGGATTTGGCAGGCGCCACAAACAAGCTCGACCTGGCTGGTATTTACAGACTAGTCCATCACACAACAGAGCACCAGTCTTTTCGATATACATTCACCAAGATGTTATGAGCCATAAAATAAAGTTAATAAATTTAAAATGATTGAAATAATAAATATTCTGTTCCCTGGCCATACCTAAGTTGACAGCTGGATTATATATGAGGAAACTGCCCCCCCCCCAACAAATTGGAAATTAAACAATTTCCTTCTAAACAATTCATGGATCAAAGAACAAATCACAAAGAAATTTGGGAAATATTTTCATTTGAGTAAAAAGGAAAATTAAACAGATCAAACTTTGAGGCTTCGAGGGAAATTTAAAGTATTAAATACTTGCATCATACATAAGAAAGTTTTTAATTAGTAACCTAAGTTTCTACTTTAACTAGACAAACAAAAGCAAATCCAACCCAAAGCAAGAAGAAGCAATAAAATAAATATGAGAACACAAATCAATCACTTTTCAATGTTACCAACTCATTCAATTGAATAAAACTGTGGAAATCTAGGACTGGAGAGATGGCTTAGCAGTTAAGCGCTTGCCTGTGAAGCCTAAGGACCCCGGTTCGAGGCTCGGTTCCCCAGGTCCCACGTTAGCCAGATGCACAAGGGGGCGCATGCATCTGGAGTTCGTTTGCAGAGGCTGGAAGCCCTGGCGCGCCCATTCTCTCTCTCTCCCTCTATCTGTCTTTCTCTCTGTGTCTGTCGCTCTCAAATAAATAAATAAAAAACTGTAGAAATCTAACAGAAGGTGTGCAAGAACTTCATATTGTTTATGAGATGTGGGCTGGCACCTTGGTGTAACAGGAGTTGGAAAAGTCTCTCAACTTCTCATACCTTCATTTTTCCTGTTGCAAATTTTGTTACTATGAAAATTCAGTGATCAAGATTTATGAATATACAGTAAATAAGAAATAAAGGTTGGGCTGGAGACATGGCTTAGCAGCTAAGGTGCTTGCCTGAGAAGCCTAAGGAACTATGTTCCATCTCTCTCCAGATCCCACGTTAGCCAGATGCACAAAGGTGAGGCAAGTGCAAGGTCACACATGCTCACTAGCTTGATTTCAGTGGCTGAGGCCCTTGTTGCACCAATTCTTTCTCTGTGTGTGTCTCTCTCGCTCTCTCTAAAAACAAAAATCAATCAATCAATAAAAGAAATGTTGGCTGTTACTGATAATATCATTCTGAAAAACTGAAGGGCTTCTCATCAAACATCTCCACTGTGAATAACAAAATAGGAATAGATGTTTGCATGCAGATATTCAACAAAGAGTGTGTGTAGAGAATACATAAACAATTTCTATCTACTGATAAGAAATGGGTAGATAACTCAATAAAAACAAATGGCAAAATCCATGACTCTGTTATCTAACAGGATAGTCAGGTGACCAAAAAGTATAAAAGGTGGTTGGTGTTCTTAACCACAACGCCTGCCCTCCTGTCCAGTAAAGTTGCACCTGCTCATCTACCAGTGTTTACAAAACCCTATATTTGGAGTAATTTTTCTGTAATACAATATTATCATTTGTGTGTCCATTGTTTTTAGCAGAAAATAAAATCACCAGAAAGCAGACTGGAAGGATAACACCCTTTACCAAGGAGGCACACCTCATCTGGTGCCCACAATATTCTCCCCCCCTCCCCGTTCCAGTGCCAAAGGTCTGCCTTCCTGTGAGTTTCTAGTTAATCGTTATTCAAGACTCAACAGTCAAATACAGCTTAACCCTGACCTCAAAGCCAAATATAAAAAACTGAAAGCAAAAATTAACTAATTAATTGATTAAAGAAAGAAAGGGGCTAGGGAAATGGCTTAGTGGTTAAGGTGCTTCTCTGCAAAGCCTAAGGACCCCGGTTTGATTCCCCCACGTAAGCTAGATGAGCAAGGTGGCACATGTGTCTGCAGTTTGTTTGCAGTTCTGCCTTTCTCTCTGCCTCTTCCTCTCTCTCTCTCTCAAATAAATAAAATAGAAAGAAAGAAAGAAAGAAAGAAAGAAAGAAAGAAAGAAAGAAAGAAAGAAGGAAAGAAGGAAGGAAGGAAAGAAGGAAGGAAGGAAGGAAGGAAGGAAGGAAGGAAGGAAGGAAGGAAGGAAGGAAGGAAGGAAGGGAGAGGAGAGAAAGAAAGAAAATAAGAAGAAAGATTGAATGAATGTTGTCAGGCCTTCTTGGGTCCTCGGAAGAAAAACTTTCGGTTCCCATAGCCGTGTTGTGTTGTGAGTAGGTATAGAGATACCAGAGGGCTCTGCGTCTAAGTCCACAACCATTGGTTCTTTGGAAGACAGCCTGGGAGTTCCTCACCACCGGAGAAGCCACACAGGCCAGCAAAGACCTCCCGCTGCTGACACTCGGAGATGGCGCAACATGGTTCTCACACTCAAAACCATTCCCAGGAGCCATAGATTGTTACTAGAAACTTTTCAGTGCCAGGGATGGGATACCTTCCAGTGAGTTGTTGGCCAGGGAGGTCCCTGATGCCCCCAAAATATTACAGGCCATTGCTGAGGCCCTTGGTTTCCCACCAGGAATAGATGGTAAGACCCTATTGCTGAAGACTCCACTTACATGAGCTTCAAGGTCACTGAGAAATCCTGCTAGAACTGAGCTGATAACCTTTTCCATGTAGACCAGCTGACAGAAAGCTGGAAAAAGCTATGCTGTATGCAGCTCCATGGGAGAAAAAGAGGTCACCAGTGGAGATAAACAACAGTGGTCACTGCAAATCTAAAGATGGGCCAGCCAGGCCAAATGAGTCTGGGTGCAATAGTGGCATGTCTGTTATGGGGGAAACCAACTGTCCTCTAACTGGACTGGAGGCCCATTCCATGGGAGGAAACACATCCCTAATATTGAAAACCTACAACAGGGGTAGTCATGAGCCCTAGGGGTGTAACATCTGCTGCTGTCTGGCTAAATGTATATACTAGGCTTATCAAACTGCCAAGTAAGCACTTCTCTTAATGTTCAAACCCACATATTAATGGTACTTTCACTTTTGGTTAAAGAATCTTCTCTTTTCAGATGGCAGTGACCTTGGGATGACTCAAAATGACCATAGTGCTGAGAAGAAGTGACAGAGGAGTGCTCAGCACTGCAATATCTCTATCACACCTTCCAAGGTTCAGGATCCATTGTGGAAGAGGTGGCAGAAAGAAGAGCCAAAGGAAGGGTAGAACTCCTTACAATTTGCTCCCTCTGGACACAAAATGGCCTGGATATCCATGACCATGCAGTGCCTGACACTACCTACACAAGACCATCATAATAGGAGGAAAAAATGATGACATCAAAATAAAAGAGACTGATTTAGAGGAGATAGGGATATGGTGGAGAATGGAGTTGTGAAGGGGAAAATGAGGAGGGATTATCATGGTTTTTTGTCTATAATTATGAAAGTTCTTGGGCTGGAGGGATGGCTTAGAAGTTAAGGTATTTGCCTGCAAAGCCAAAGGACCTGGGTTCGACTCACCAGGACCCACCTAAGCCAGATGCACAACGTGGCACATGCATCTGGAGTTCAGTTGCAGTGGCGGGAGGCCCTGACATGCCCATTCTCTCTCTCTCTCCCTCTCTTTCTCCTTCTTTCTTTCAAATAAATAAATAAGTCAATATTTATAAACATGGAAGTTCTCAATAGTGGAGGACTTTATGCCCAGTGAGTCATCTGATGCTTTCCAAACCTTAGACGTTAAAGTTAGGGCTTGGACTTAACGTTAGATATGCGCATGCGTAGCAGTCCAAACTCTCTCTTTAATTGCAGGTTTGTTAAACAGCCTCTGTTATGGATGGCCCGAACGTGAAATACCGCCCACAAGATGATGTTGTGAACGCATGGCTCCCAGCTGAAGGCACTACTTGTGGAGGAAGGCGGCCACAGACGGCGTGTCCTGGGGGGGGGATATGTTATCCCCATTCACGTCCTGCCTTTCTGTCTGCTGCTGAGCCATGAAGTGGGCAGCTCTTTCCTCCCACCTGCTCTTGTCACCATGCTGTTGCCTAAGTACATAGGGCCAAGCGACCGGGGGCCAAACCCTCTGAAAACGTGAGCCAAAATAAACACTTCGTCCTCTTGAGTTATTGTGCCAAGAAGTAACTAATGCAGTCTCTCTGGAATAAGTAGGCAGCAAACTGAAGCATCAACGTCCCTGTCAGAATGATCTGTTTCTTCTCACGGCCCCCTCCCCCACCTGCCTCATGAGAGTTTCTAGGGCAAGGGGAACTGAACTCGCGTCCCTGTGGCAGAGACGACAGGAGACGGCTTCGGCCCCAGAGGCTGCAGCGTGACAGACTCCTTCCACGGGCACTTGAGCCCTAAGCTCATCTCATCTCTGCAGCCAATCAAGCTCTGAGTCCACTGCTAGGGCCGGGGTCCCCCACTACTGCTCACTGTCACCCCTCAGGGGCGGGTACAGGGTCAGGCTGATGGGCATCAGGGCTGAGACCCAGAGCCAAGATGGCTGTCGTGTACCCCCGGAGGCCCATGTGCCAGCACATGCACCCAGAGGAACCAACAGAACCGAAGCCCGGGAGAGGCGGGGGGGCCAGGTGGGCCGGACTCTGAATCCAGGGTCAACTGCGGAAGGGAGACACGCTCAAGAGGGCAAACTGGGAAAGAAGGCTAAAGCAAGAAAGACAAGATGGGGGACTGGAGGGATGGATTATCAGTCTGAGGTGTGTGCCTGCAGAGCCAAAGGACCCAGGTTCGATTCCCCAGGACCCGCAGCAGCCAGATGCACGAGGGGGTGCACGCGTCTGGAGTTCATTTGCAGTGGCTGGAGGCCCTGGTGTGCGCGCTCTCTCTCTCTCTCTCTCTCTCTCTCTCTCTCTCTCTCTCTCTCTCCTTCTTTCCCTGTCTAATAAATAAATAAATAAAAATGAAATGTTTTTCTTTTTTTCCTAACAAAGAAAAACAAAATGGGATGAAGCCAAGAGCTTGTAAGACATGGCGTTGGTAGGCCCCTCTTCTGAATCTAGTTCAGACACTGAAGCCAAGTCCTCTCCCTGGGCCTTTCTCCTGCTGGCATGGTCCCTTTGGTGAGTGGGTGGGTGTCTGCCAACAACCATACCTGCCCACCAAGGGAGACAAGCATGACAGAACCCGACACGACACAGGAAAGCAACGTCACACGACGGCACAGTGACAACACAGCCCAACGCACCGTGGCAACCTAACAGCGTGGGATCCCATCGCGCCCTGACACGACCAGCTCTGTCTCCGGGGGCTTCCTTCAGTCCAGGAGCTCTGCCGGACGCGTCACACGCGTTCTTTCGGATTGGGACTCGCAAGAATTCTGCAGCGAACTTGGGTCCCTGGCAAGCAAACACTGTCCTTGTGTAAATGTGCGAGGACCCTGGAGGACAGTGGGGCCTGGACCTCAGATTGCACTGACCCCTCCCTGCAGAGGCAGGAGTCTCAAAATACGCTAGCACTTGTGCAAGTTCCAGAAGGTATGACATATGGTCCCCACTTGGGAGAGGGAGACGGGAGACCCGCAGTTAAATAGCTCGCCCAGGGCTGGAGTGATGGCTTAGCGGTTAAGCGCTTGCCTGTGAAGCCTAAGGACCCCAGGTCCCACGTTAGCCAGATGCACAAGGGGGCGCACGCGTCTGGAGTTCGTTTGCAGAGGCTGGAAGCCCTGGCGCGCCCATTCTCTCTCTCTCCCCTCTATCTGTCTTTCTCTCTGTGTCTGTCGCTCTCAAATAAATAAATTTAAATAAATAAATAAATAAATAAATAAATAAATAAATAAATAGCTCGCCCAGGTTGTTGACGCTGTTGTGTTGGGGGTCAGAGGGGGGAGCAATACGCGGCTCTGCCTCTGAGGCCCGACAGGCACGGCTTTTCACACTACCCCACTACACCACGGATGCGGGCTGCGTAGAATCTCTCAGGATGCAGCAACAGTGCGAATTCCCAACGCCTCGGAATATTCCAGAAGTCCCATTTCTCAGGCACGGGGCTCTGCCCCATTCCCATGGAATGGAGTCACAGTGAAACAGCGTTAATTGTCAGTTTTCCAGCGGGCTGAGTTCTAGCCTCGTGATTCCTGCAGCCTGCGGGACACTTCCCCCCAAACGGACGGCTCTGGGGCAGAGTCTCAGCGTCAACGGGGCTCAAGTGGGGACCACTTTTTCAACCACGCTCTGAACTAAATTCTGTCTTACTTTTTTTTTTTTTGTATACAGAACCAAAGTGTAGTTACTCAGGATGAAAAGATGGGTTTTTTTTCTTCTCTATCAAATTCTATATCCAACCCATCATGCAATCCTGTAGATTTGTCATGTAATAATAATAATTAATAATAATAATGTGTCACATCCAAGACTGCTACACCACCTACCCCCGAGCACCCTAGCCCAGCTGAAGTCCTCAGTGTTCTAGGTCGTTACAAAGGCAGATGGCCTCTTGTTTTGCCCTTGATCTTGCCCTGTAATTTCCTCACTGTACATGAGCCAGAAGAACCCTTGACTCTGTTGGGAAGGTCTCCCTCGATCCAAGATGATGTCCTACTTTTTTCTACGACACACAAGATAAAAACCAAGATTTCTATCTTGACCCACAAAGTCCTATTTGATCTGCTCTCCATCCTTGGCACTGCTTGAGATCTACTGGGTTCCTTGCTGTCCCTCAAAGACACCATCTTCTCCCATCTTGGAGCCTTGACCACGGCTGTTCCTGTATCACCTTTAACTCTAAGAATGTGCCTGGTGCATCACAGGAGCGTGGGAGCGTATGTTTAGTGGATGTCTGAGCTCTGTCTCTGTCTGCCCCTCTCTCTGTCTCTCCTTCTCTCTTCTCTGTGTCAGTCTCTCTCCATTTTTCTCACCTCTTTTCTCTCTCTCATAGGTGCTCATAACAACTTCTAAGGTAGTTTCTAGACTGATCTCTCTGCTCTGCATGAAGTGAGGGCAGCTCAGAGAAACCGAGTGATGTGTATAAGGCTGACAAAGGAAGAATTCAGGCTCCAACTCAAGGCTGCCTGAGTGCTTAAAAATATTTTATTTATATACTTATTTTTAGAGATAGAAAAAGCCAGATAGAGAGAGAATGGGCATGCCAGAGCCTCTAGTCACTGTAAATGAACTCCAGACACATGCTCCTCTCTCTTTCTTTGTCTGCCTGTTGTGGGCACTGGGGAATCAAACCTGGATCCTTAGGCTTCTCAGGCAAGCCGCAAACTGCTAAGCCATGTCTCCAGCCCAAGGCTGTCCGATTTTAACCCGCACTCTACCCATGAGTCCTTCAGGTGATAGTGTAGATGGTAATGTAGACTTTAGCCCCTCTGCTAAAAAGTCATTATCACCTATCTTCTATTTTGACAAGAGGCTCGAAAGGACCCTCTGAGGTCATCCAAAATGCAATTCTCCATTCTCTGGTTTACCAAGCCCTCTGACTTCCAAAAGGAGGCTGACATGAGAAAGCTGCTCCGATTCCCGTTTGCAAGGAAAGTCAGCAAACACAAGGATTCTTTCAACCTTCTGTTTGTTAGTGAGCCTCGCTTGAGCTTCCAAGTCCACGTCAGGAGGTGATTAGAGACACATGCTCCCACCACGTCCGCGATCATTTATCGCCTGCTGGTTTTGGCCCTTTCACACTGTTTGGATTCTCATGCCTAAATGGTGCTTGCTTTGTATCCACAGCAGATCTTTAAATAAAGACGGAAACATAAGGAACCCTGATGGCGAGATACAGTGTGTGAGTGTGGGACACAGAGATGGTAATGAAATCCACAACTTGGCCTCTCCCTGGGGTTCACACAGATCCATTCATGGCAATGCTATAGTTTGGACCTCAAGTGTCCCCCAGGGTCTATGTAGGGTCTATATAGGCTTGGTTTCCAGCCCACAGAACTGTTTCAGGGTGGGGAGCCTTTAAGAGATGGGGCTCAGAGGAAGGTCTTCAGGTCACTCTTAGTATATCCTCGAAGAAGACTGTAGGGCCATCATCTCTTTCTTTTCTCTTCATCAACTGATTACCTCCAGTTTCGTTATTAGAATTGAAAGTTAACTAACCCATGTATATAACTCATCAAAATTCCTATCTGACCTGGGCTGGAGAGATGGCTTAGCAGTTAAGCACTTGCCTGTGAAGCCTAAGGACCCCGGTTCAAGGCTCGACTCCCCAGGACCCACATTCACCAGATGCACAAGGGGGCGCACGCGACTGGAGTTTGTTTACAGTGGCTGGAGGCCCTGATGTGCCCATTCTCTATCTCTATCTGCCTCTTTCTCTCTCTGTCTGTCTGTCACTCTCAAAATAAATAAACAGATAATTTTAAAAAATTACTACCTGACCTATAAGGTCATCCCATGGCAATCTACAGAGAAGTCCTTGCAAGAGTAACCTAAACTCTTCCCTTTTAGCCCGTCATTTGGAAATGAAAGATAACTATTAGATAACACAGTTAACCAAATCTCAGGGGGGAAAGGCAGGGCTTTTTGTCCATGTTCAAGATGTAATATGATGGTAAACGTGATTCTGTGTTTTATATACATCATTTTCCAAACCAAAGATGATACACTGTGGTATTTAAAAATGCATTTGCAAGAACATCTTTTTTTTCTTACATAATTTAATGTGAGAACATAAACAGCATGTGCCACATTTGTTAAAAAGCAAAAAGTATAAACTATCTCTATATAGAGTGAATACTATAAAAGATTGTGTGTAAGTGAATTTGATAGTATAATTATATATATATGTATGTATGTATATATATATATATATATATATATATATATATATATATATATTTCTATTTAAAGTCACATCTTCACAGTATATCACATGATATTAATATTAATGATAAGGATTCCACATATGCTCTGCTAATGAGGTTCATGGAGACCCTTTTTTTTTTTTACTCCACCTGCCCTGTGCCCCAGAAGCTGATATGGGCAGGTTGCTCAGCCCACCCCCTTGGCTCCCTGACCTGCGGGTTGGCCAATAGGGAACCAGAGCAGGGGTTTAACTGTGAGGCATCAATGTTCTCCAGCTTTCCGGTACAAAGCAGTGGGAGTGACGGACTAAACAATGGCTTCAGCATGGCGCTCCCCCTGGGTCAGCATGCACTCCATCTTTCTGCTTCTTGGGCTTAGGGGTGCTAACGCCCCCCCACACACACACATGCACTATTGCCGGTCAATGGGATGCTTCCTTTGATGGTTTCCATATGCTCAGTTACCCACGTGATGGTGTCAGGACCCTTACAACATGCCCTGCAAGTCTCCAAAAGGGGGTGACTAGAGGTGGAAGTTACTGATCTGTTAAAAGTCTCATTTTACAGGTTTAAAATAAAAACTGAAGCTAAAGAAGTGTTATAAGAGTTTTCCAAAATGACCCACCACCAATAACAAGGCAAAGCCATGTTCAAAAACTAATTTTATGTATACTTCTTGTACTTAAAATGAAATCGTCAGTATACAAAGAATTAGATTTCACTAGGACACAAGTAAAATAAATAATAATAATAAATAAAAATAAAACATGGGCTGGAGAAATGCCTTAGCAGTTAAGCGCTTGCCTGTGAAGCCTAAGGACCCCAGTTCGAGGCTCAATTCTCCAGGACCCACGTCAGCCAGATGCACAAGGGGGCGCATGCGTCTGGAGTTTGTTTGCAGTGGCTGGAGGCCCTGGTGCACCTATTTTCTCTCTCTCTCCATATATATATATATATATATATATATATATATGCCTCCTTCTTTCTCTCTTTCACTCTCAAATAAATAAACAAAAATGAACAAAAAATTTAATTGTAGAAAAACAAAAAATTTTATTTTTGTTTCCCTTCCTCCCATTTTTTCTGTACCTAATGTTCCCATGGTGCCCTCCACCATAGCCCATCTTCCATTTCATGTTACCAGAGTCATTTTGCCTCCTCCGTCCTCTTGACATCTCTCATCACACCGGCAAATGCTCAGACCTCTGCCAACCCTCACCCTCATCTCTCTCACCAAGGGCAGCTCCAAATCTAGTCAAGGAATACATGGGAAACAGACAAAAGTTTACTGCCTTTCAGTATAAGGATGTAAGACTTAACATGTTTGGGGCTGGAGAGATGGCTCAGCACTTAAGGCGCTTGCCCGGAAAGCCTAAGAAGCCAGATTTGATTCCCCAGCACCCCACGTAAGCCAGACACACAAGGCAGTGCGTATGTAAGGGGTTCGTACGCAGTGGCTAGAGGCCCTGGTGCGCCCATTCTCTCTGTACCCACCTCTTCCTCTCTCTCTCTCTCTCTCTCTTTCAAATAAATAAATAAAATATTTGTTTAAAAAAATTAACGCTTTTGGTAGATGGAGAAAGTGAATCCCAGAAAGATTCTCCTCAAAGCAGGGTTACTGCTCCCATATGCAAAACACACCAAAACAGAGTACAGAAAGTGCTCTAAAAACCCGCACGTAGAAGATTCCAGCGTGAACCCACATTGCTCTATACTTTTCCAAACAGAAAAGAGTCCAGACCCCACAATGAGAAGAGACTAAAGGACAGAGTTGACTTGGCCTTTCCTCCTTGTGGGTATTGACAGAGGAAAACGTGTGCCCTTTTCTCCTAATGAGGGTTCCCCAGGGGAAAGACCAACACCACCATGGGTAACAGTCATGCCAAGGAGAGAGGTGCACTGGATGCTGAACAATCACTGCGGATGAGTGCCAACAAGGGAGGGAGGGAGGAAGGAAGGAAGGAAAGGAGGAAGAGGAAGGAAGGAAGGGAGGGAGGGAGGAAGGAAGGAAGGAAAGGAGGGAGGGAGGGAGGAAGGAAGGAAGGAAAGGAGGAAGGAAGGAAGGAAGGGAGGGAGGAAGGAAGGAAGGAAAGGAGGAAGGAAGGAAAGGAGGAAGGAAGGAAGGGAGGGAGGGAGGAAGGAAGGAAAGAAAGGAGGGAGGAAGGGAGGGAGGGAGGAAGGAAGGAAGGAAGGAAGGAAAGAAAGGAGGGAGGAAGGAAAGGAGAGAGGGAGGAAGGAAGGAAGGAAGGAAGGAAGGAAGGAAGGAAGGAAGGAAGGAAGGAAGGGAGGAAGGGAGAAAGGGAGGAAAGAAGGAAGGAAGGAAAGAAGGAAGGGAGGGAGGGATGGAGGGAGGGAGAAAGGGAGGAAAGAAGGAAGAAAGGGAGGGAGGGAGGGAGAAAGGGAAGAAAGAAGGAAGGAAGGAAGGAAAGGAGGGAGGAAGGAAGGGAGGGAGGGAGGAAGGAAGGAAGGAAATAAAAGGATCCACTGCTGCAATTTGCATTTCCAGCCCTAGACTATCTATTCTGAGAGCCTTTGATCTGCAATCCTGCCTGACTGCTTTGCCAATTCCAAACTGAATTCTTTCCACTGCTAGTTTTACCCACTCTTCTACCTCTAGAATATCTTTAATGGATAAGAGAAGAGAAATAATTAAATAAGTGGAAGGAAGAAAAGAGGGAGGGGAAAAAATGAGAAGGGAAGGAAGGAAAGGAGGGAGAGAGAAAGAGACAAAAGTAGATCCTACAAAATGAAAGCAATCTCCACAGTCTCATCTTCATCCAAGGGGTCACAGATGCTCGTGAGTCATGCCAAAAACTATGGGGCTGGAGAGATGGCTTAGCAGTTAAGGTACATGCCTGTGAAGCCTAAGGACCCAGGTTCGATCCCCCACTACCCACAAAAGCCAGATGCACAAGGTGGCGCATGCATCTGGAGTTTGTTTGCAGTGGCTAGAGGCTCTGGCATGCCCATTCTCTCTCCCTCTCTCTCTCTCTCTCTCTCTCTCCCCAGTAAATAAAAAAGAAATAAATCTTAAAAAATAATAAAAATCTGGAAGGATAAGAACAACATGTTTCCATAATGTTTTTCTAAGCAGCAAGGTGCATTATCCTGAACACCATAAGTCAATCTTTTTTTTAGCACTTTTCCAGGTTAGTTTCCACTGCATGTGCATCTGAGACCATGCACTCCCTTATGCAGAAGCCCAGACAGTGTCCTGCCCCAGCATTTAGGACAGTCTTTGGTATGATGTGCAGTAAACCTCAGAGATGGACAGAGGAGCAGAGGCAAGACACGTCAAAAGCAGATCTACATGCAGTCAGAGCCAACTCCAGCAGCCCCTTCCCAAATGCCCTGATTCCAGTGAAAGATGTCTACGGGAGTCAACCAAAAGCACCCTTCCATCTCAGCACGCTCCTCCGAGCGGGTCGGTCCTTCCTCAGACGACCCACCGGCCAAGCTGGTAGACGTGGCTTCGCGGCTCACCTGCGGCGTTCTAGAGTCTGTTTCTACCACTGCTTTACCATGACCGTCAACAAGGCGTGCTTGACAGAAAGCGCGTGCACACACTGACCGCACGAAATCTTCCCAGCCTCCCTTTAGAAAAGAAGGTGACAGCTGATGTTGTCAAGTTGTCGGAAGCTAACCAGCTATGATGAGGTGAGAACTTCTCCCATGTCCCCATCCCACTGCCCTTGGCCTCTTGTTATCAGATGTGTTGAACCTCACCTCCCCAGGCTGGCTGTAGGTAGTACCTAGGTATGCATCTTTTGCTCCCTGCAGGGACGTTGCCCCAGGGCTCTGTTCATTCCCCACCATCTACAGTGCAGATGAATGAACGTGTGATGTGAACAGCTACTGAGTCACGTGTAAGAAAGCTCTACCCACCTCCACCGCCTCAGGTGAGGAGAGACTCATCGGGAGCAGCGCCAATGCCAGTCACCAGGCTTCGATTTTTCTGGAAGAATCTTCGTGTCGATGACCTTTACCACCCATGAGCTTTCCCTCAGCATTTCTTGTAGTTAAAATATTTTATTTATTTATTTATGAGAGAGAAAGAGAGAATGGGCACACCAGGGCCTGTAGCCACTGCACACAAAGTTCAGACACAGATGCATGTGCTCCCCCCCCCCCCCCCGCCACCGGCGCATCTGGCTTACGTGGGTCCTGGGGAATCGAACCCTGGGTCCTCAGGCTTCTCAGGCAAGTGCCGTGACCGCTAAGCCATTTCCCCAGTCCTCTCTCAGCATTTCTTAACTTAAAGACTAGAAGGTGAAGAGGGTCGTGGATCTTAGAGGCAACCTGGGTCCTTCTGCCTTCGTCTTGGTGGAACTTTCACAACACATGAGGCTTAAGTCAAAGTCGTTCGTGCCCAAGGCATGGCCCTTGAGGAGAAGGACAAAGCCACACCTGCCAGGCCACAGGGTAATGGGGGAGAGGAAAGCTACCAAACTGTACAGCCCCAAAGAGCTCAACTCTCATCTTAGCAAAAGCCAAGGATCCTTTATTCACCGCTCCCCAGTGTTCTTTCAGAACCCCAGGACACATGACAGCTTGTGTACACAAGCATGAAAAATCAGTATTTTTAAAATATGAGTTGAAGGGAAAGAGAAGCAATGCGCTTATAAACCAAATGTAGAAACTGGCATGAGCTTAGAGGTGATTAAAAAGCTGTTGGTTGGGGGTTTGTATAGTCAAAGAGCTCAGAGTCAAACTATTGTAATGTGAGGCACAGACGTTAACCAAGAGCTTTTAGCATTGTGTTTCATAAAAAGGATGGTAACTGGATTTAGGGACGTGCACGCCTTTAATCCCAGCACTTGGGAGGCAGAGATAGGAGGATGGCTGTGAGTTAGGGGCCAGCCTGGACGACAGAGTGAGTTCCAGGTCAGCCTGGGCTAGAGTGAGACCCTACCAACCAAAACCAAAACTAACCGAACAAAAAAAGAATGGTGAGGGCTGGGAAGACAGCTCAGCAGTTAAAGGTACTTGCTTGCAAAACTTGATGGCTTGGGTTTGATTCCCCAGTAGCCATATAAAGCCACATGCACATACATCTGGAGTTAACTTGTGGTGTCAAATTGCAATGGTAGCTGAAAAGCCCGATAGCTCACTCGCTCGCTCTCTGTCTCTCTCTCTCTCTGGCTGTCATTCACATCTCTATCTATCGACCTCTCTGTTTACAAATAAATAACTGAAATATTTTTAAACATTTTAGTTATTTATTTTATAGAAGAGAAATGAATTCCAGATGTAAGTGTCACTTTGTGTATCTGCCTTTATGTAGGGGCTTGAGGACTCAAGCCCAGGCCATTAGGCTTTGCAAGCAAACACCTTTAACCACTGACCCATCCCTTCAGCCCATAAATAAAAGATTTTAAAACATAGAAATAAAAAGAAACGGTTGGGCTACATCGATGGCTTAGTACTTAAGGTGTTTGCCTGCAAAGGCTAAGGACCCAGGTTTGACTCCCCAGTGCGCAAGTAAGGCAAATGCGCAAGGTGGCGCGTGCGTCTGGAGTTCGCTTGCAGTGGCCGGAGGCCCTGCTATGCTCATTGTACTCAACTCCCTCTTACAAACAAAATAAAGTATTATTTAAAAGAAGAATAAATACAATGATTGAGATGGGGAGGTAATATGATGGAGAATGGAATGTCAAAGGGGAAAGTGTGGGGGGGAGGGTATTACCATGGAATTTTTTATATAAGCATGGAAAATGTTGATAAAAATTAAATTTAAAAATGCAAAAAATTAATTAATTAAAAAGATTTAATCAGAATCTAGGTATATATAGAATGATTAAACTTTTCATTTCTGATAATGAAGGAGATAAGAGAAAGCTAGCTTCTTCCAGACAGTTAAATCAGGGGCAGCAGTCCAACAAGAAGCTGTTACCCTGCTAGCTTTGACAGAGCCTGGTAAAAATGGAGGAAGCACTTTTCTCAACCTGGGTATGTTTCTGCTTGCCTTCTATCTGTGCTTTGCTTTGAAAAAAAAATTATTATTTAGTACTATTGATTACATCCTTTTGAGAAATATGGATTTTTTGACAGTTTGAATTTATAAACTGGGAATAACTAAAAAATAAAGTGGGAAATGGAGCTATTCGTTGGGACCTTTGTGAACCAGAGCTGAATAAGTTTGGAATAGAGAAGTTGAATTTCTCTGTTGGAAGTACAGTTGCTGGAGATTCTTTACCTGAAAAAAAGTTCATATTTTAATATATTGGGTTCTAGCTCTAAGAACTGATTAATGTTGAAAAAAATAAAAAATTTAAAAATTTAAAAAAAAAAAAGAAGAATGGTGAGGTTATGGGAACCAATGCTCACCCATGCTTCGCTGACACTCCAAAGAAAAGAGACGGTCCAAGCACTTGTGCCCACCTCGCGTGAGGAGGCAGTGGAGCCAGGGTGTTTGGGGACATTGGCAGCAGAAGGTGGTAAGAGGGGAGAATGGTTGCCTCGCAACAACTGGGTCCTCTCAATGTCCAGTGACTGGCAATATGGGCATGGAAAATGGCTCCTAAGGCATCCAAATACTCTGTCCACAGAGAGCATCTTTTTTTTAAATATTTTTGTTTTTATTTTTATTTATTTGAGACTGACAGAGAGAGGGAAAGAGAGGGAGAGAATGGGCACACCAGGGCCTCCAGCCACCGCAAATGAACTCCAGATGCATGCGTCCCCTTGTGCATCTGGCTGACGTGGGTCCTGGGGAACCAAGCCTCGAACTGGGGGTCTTTAGGCTTCACAGGCAAGCGCTTAACCGCTAAGCCATTTCTCCAGCCCCCACAGACAGCATCTTAGTTCAGGACAAATGCATCCCTAGCATATGGACTTGATTCCGCCTCCCCTCCCCCACCTTCCTCTCCTGATGTCAGAAAAAAAAAACGCATACAAGGTCTCAAAATGAAAAGGAGACATAGGGCTGGAGAGATGGCTTAGCGGTTAAGCGCTTGCCTGTGAAGCCTAAGGACCCCGGTTCGAGGCTCGGTTCCCCAGGTCCCACGTTAGCCAGATGCACAAGGGGGCGCACGCGTCTGGAGTTCCTTTGCAGTGGCTGGAGGCCCTGGCGCGCCCATTCTCTCTCTCTCTATCTGTCTTTCTCTCTGTGTCTGTCGCTCTCAAATAAATAAATAAATAAAAAGAAAGAAAGAAAGGAGACATAAAGCAGAATACAGGCAGAGACCAGAATGCTGTGTGGCGCAGTTTGAAACAAGCTTGGAACGTGCTAGGGGAATCCTCGCGGCTGGCTCGCCCCCTAGCGTGGCGGCGGCACCCAGCACCATCATTAATGCTGACAGCCAGGAAACAACGTGTCATTAGCTGGGAGCAGCCATTTAGTTCGCCCAAGGGGACTGGAAAGAAATGGCCCCCAAATGTCAAGCGCTCTATGGGTGAGATGACACATCATTCCCCTACAATTTCAACACTCTTGTGCAAGGGTGACTCCACCTCTGTCCTCAGAGTTATCAAAGGGCTGGTGTCCAGCTGTTCTCCATTCTCCACTGGAAAAATGGAGCAAAACCATATCCATGAGACTGAAGGGAATGTAATTCAGACTTCAAAAGGAATGCCCACTTGCAATGTACTCTCAGCATAAAGTGTACTAATTGTGTGCCCATAAACCAATCTATCCACCAATATTTATTGAGTGCCTACTCAAATAAGACTGGCATTGTATGTCAGACACTAAGCTGGCTAACCCTCAAATATTATTTTGTCTTCACAACATCATGACAAGATGGGTATCAACCCAATTGATAGACTGGGAAATGGAGACATGACGTGAGATTCGTAAACTTGAGAAATGATGGAAGTCACATTCAAACACAAGTGTAGCCAATTTCATTTTTTTCCCCTTCTCCCTAATACAAGCTAAGTGCTGTCCACAGAAGCTAGCCCATCCTTTGACATTTAACCATGGTGGATTGACTGGATGACTGAACACGTAATGACATCAATTGAAATGTGTACTTTCCCCACATCCCAACATCTCTGAAATCAAAATGCAATCACAGTAGATGGCCTGGCACAGTGTGACTGGCAGTGTTCCCCCACCCTTCTCTCTTTTAAGTATGATGCAATGCCAAAGAAGATGTATGTCATCGGATATCAAGTTAGAGAAAAAGCATTCAGAACTCAGAGAAGTTCCAAAGCCGTGGGATAAACTTGAGACGTGAAGGCTGTCTCAGAAGAGTATACATGTTGTGCTCTTTTGTTTCTGGCCCTCAGATGACCAGCCCTGCATTTTTTATTTATTTATTTTTTTCCTTGAGAAAGAATGGCAGCTCTCCCATCTCCTATGAAGCACTAAGCAGGACAGGGCAGTCCAAACCCATCTAACATTTCTGGCGATTCCTGCCAGGCCAGAGAGTTGAATCACATAACCTCTGGAGAATCCCTCTGGATCCAAGATTTTACGCTCCAGTGTGAAACATGATGACAAGTCATGGACATCAACATTTTCACAGTGGAAAAGTCCAGCAGACACCAGCATGCCCAGCAGTGAGAAACAACCTCGCCCCAAAACGGCCGGGCCAACAGCACAGACTTTGATGCCAGATGGTGGGGGACATGCCCCTGGTACAGGATCCCCGCTAGAATGACATAATCTCTATCCGCCCATGGAGTAACATCTGACAAATCCACACGGGGGAGACCATCTACCAAATGCCCCTTACTACTTCTCGAGGTCATGAAAAACAGCAAGGCTTCCAAATTAAAGATGATCACATGATGTGCCTGCCAATCAAATGTTGTGTGGGCTCATTGGCTGAATTTTTTGGGTTCTTTGTTTTTTGGGGTTTTTTTTTTTTTTTGGTTTTTTGAGGTAGGGTCTCACTCTACTTCAGGCTGGAATTCACTGTGTAGTCTCAGGGTGGCCTCGAACTCACGGTGATCCTCCTACCTCGGCCTCCTGAGTGCTGGGATTGAAGGTGTGTGCCACCACACCCAGCTCATAGGTTGAATCTTGCATTGACTAAAAGTAAACTCTAATACAAGACACTGTGGGAGAGGGAGAGGAAAGATTGTAAGAGCCACAGGGTGGGTTTAGATATCCCACGGAGACCACAGAGAGGACCAGTAACCCCCAGTGAGGTGGGCCCTCAGCGCAATGGGAGCAGGAGAAGAGGGGATAACAGAATATAAGCCAGTGTGAATATGACTACCATGCGGTATGTTCTTACAGTAAAGTACATAATTAATAAAACAAATGTATATTACAGAATAATAGTATTGTACCAAATGTAAGTTTCTCAATTTTTTTTTTTTTTTTTTTTTTTTGGTTTTTTGGTTTTTCGAGGTAGGGTCTCATTCTGGTCCAGGCTGACCTGGAATGAACTCTGTCATCTCAGGGTGGCCTTGAACTCATGGCGATCCTCCTACCTCTGCCTCCCGAGTGCTGGGATTAAAGGCATGCGCCACCACGCCCAAGTTTCTCAATTTTGAAAAATCACACTTTCAGAAAAATTCCTACTTTAGAAACTAAATAGTAAAGTATTTAGGGGACAAGGCATGCTGCTTGCCACTCACTCTCAAGTGGTTTGATAATAAACACGTATGCATGACTTAGATAGTATGATTAAGATGTACACACTCTCATATGTCCATGTATACAACATGAGGACTACTCAACACACCCACATGCATGTAGAATGTTCATTCATACATGCATGTGTCAGAAGGCTCCACACATATCCACGTGCATTTCAAAGAATGAATCCTGCAAATGTGAACCTGCTGAGAGTTCTCTGTGTTATGCTTAAAGTATTTCTGCAAGTTTGAAATTGTTTCAAAATAAATAAAATACAATGGAAACAACTTCTCTTGCGTTATAGAAGTCATATAGCCGTGGCACCGGCCCTAAGCAGTGGTATGTACTTTCTTAGACCAGAGAAACCACCAAAGAATGAAATAAGCTAAAAGCTTTCATCTTAGCACACCCAAGTGCTGAGCACACTCAAGCCTTCCTCTGATTTCAGGAGAACCGAGTGATCATTGGAACTAATTATCTGCGCACAAAACGATTAGCGCAGAAACCACAGATAGAAAGTTAATCGCCGTGGGCACGGCTGCAGGATGAGCCCTTTCCTTGTAAACACACCAACCATGAAACCCGGCCAAACCCGCCGTGCCCTCAGGAGCTGCAAGGCTTAAATCAAAGTTAGAGGCAGGGCAGGCTGCAGGGCCACGCACGTCGGGAACGAGGCTCTGCAAACGAGAACAGATCTGTTCCTGGAAACAGTTCTGGAAAGGGAATAAAGGAGCCCTTGATGACTCTGTGATACTGGAATAGGTTACAAGGGAAGGCCAGCGGGCGTCCTTGCCTTGGATGTCTTTAAAAGAGGACAGCGTTGTCTAGGGAGATGTTACAATGTGTAGAATTTTCTTTCAAATACTTCATCATAGAAAAGTATGAAGGAATTGTCCTGCTTGACTCAAGCTATGGTTTCGTGGCAATCAAGCAGGCCCAGGGCCAAGGTTCAGACGCCCTTGATCCAGAAAGCCTAAGCTCAGAGTCAGCCAATGCAAGACTTCCCACCCTGCCTCCACAGACAACGGAAACAGGGCTGGGATGTGGCTGGGTGGTGCAGCGTTGGCCCAGCACACGTGAGGACCTGGCTCCCATCCCCAGCACCCCAGCGATAAAGAAGTCATGATTCAGGCTGGAGAGACGGCTTAGCAGTTAAGCACTCGCCTGTGAAGCCGAAGGACCCCGGTTCGATACCCCAGGACCCACGTTAGCCAGATGCACAAGGGGGCGCACGCGTCTGGAGTTCGTTTGCAGTGGCTGGAGGCCCTTACGCACCCATTCTCTCTCTCTCTCTCTCTCTCTCTCTCTCTCTCTCTCTCTCTCTCTCTCTCTCTCTCTTTCTCTCTCTGCCTTTCTCTCTGTGTCTGTTGCTCTCAAATAAATAAATAAAAACTGGACAAAAAAATTAAAAAAAAGAAATCATGATTCAAAATGAACTTAATTAGTATATGCAATGTCAGAAATGGGTTTTCATTCTCAAAAACAATGGTCTATTGACTAGGATAACGACTGTTGGAAATCAGAGATAGCTGGATGGACGGTCCGTACACGTTCCCACCTTATACCTATCTATGGAAGTTCTTATCCTTCCTGCTCAGGCATGATGCCCGAAGCAAAAAACTAAATGGTCCCGTGTCAGGTTAAGGATTCTGATTGCCAACAAGTAGTTATAAGCATGAGAAAGTGATAGCTCTAGAGATGAGGTGTTTGCCTGGACTAAGTCTTATATTATTATTATTATTATTATTATTTGGTTTTGGTTTTATTTATTTATTTTTATTGACAACTTCCATAATGGTAAACAATATCCCATGGTAATTCCCTCACTCCCCCCACTTTCCCCTTTGAAACTCCATTCTCCATCATATCCCCTCCCAATCAGTCTCTCTTTTATTTTGATGTCATGATCTTTTCCTCCTGTTATGATGGTCTTGTGTAGGTAGTGTCAGGCTCTGTGAGGTCATGGATAGCCAGACCATTCTGTGTCTGAGGGGAGCACGTTGTAAGGAGCCCTACCCTTCCTTTGGCTCTTACATTCTTCCCGCCACCTCTTCCGCAACGGACCATGAGCCTTGAGAGGTGTGATGGAGATATTGTAGTGCTGAGGTGGAGTAAGTCTTTTTTTTTTTTTTAAATTTTTATTTATTTATTTGAGAGCGACAGACACAGAGAGAAAGACAGATAGAGGGAGAGAGAGAGAGAATGGGCGCGCCAGGGCTCCCAGCCTCTGCAAACGAACTCCAGACGCGTGCGCCCCCTTGTGCATCTGGCTAACGTGGGATCTGGGGAACCGAGCCTCGAACCGGGGTCCTTAGGCTTCACAGGCAAGCACTTAACCGCTAAGCCATCTCTCCAGCCCAATGGAGTAAGTCTTTTAAGTAAAGATATGGTCACCGAATATAAAAGAATAGCAAGTTGGGATGTCCACAACAGGACATATGAATTGGTTCTTCTTTCACGCTTGTAATTAAGTGCTCAGTTCGCATCTTCCATTTGTCTTAGAAGCCACTGTTCACTGCCTGTCAGAAAAGGAGCGATGCATAACCAAACTAACCTAAGTCGGCTTGAAACAAATAAATGAGGCATGGTCTGCATAAAAGTGGGGACAAGCAGGCAAAACAACCTGTCTTTTCATTAAGGAACTCTCACCCCCCTGTGCTCTGAAGAGAAACAGTGTATGATCTCAAATCCTTAAAATCATTGGCCTTATTTTATGGTCTGTAACATAAACTGTCTTGAAAAGGCCCCTGTGAACAGGAGAATTATGGGTTTGCTGCAGTCTATGTCTACTGTTATTTAAGTAGTGACAAGCTCATTCATTTTTGTTTGTTTGTTTATTGTTCTTAGTTGTTTTTTTATTTGAGAGTGGCAGACAGAGAGAAAGAGGCAGAGAGAGAGAATGGGCGCATCAGGGCCTCCAGCCACTATGAACAAACTCCAGACGCATGCACCACCTTGTGCATGTGGCTTGCGTGGATCCTGAGGAATAGAGCCTCAAACCGGGGTCCTTAGGCTTCACAGGGAAGCGCTTAACTGCTAAACCATCTCTCCAGCCAGCCCGAACAAGCTCATTCTTAATGTTCTTTGAGTCCACCGTATCCTTACTGATTGCCAGTTATATCGACTATCCAGAAAGCTGAATCGCCACACATCACTGGATTATATCTTTCTCCTCTCCTGTTCATGCTGACAATGTTTGCCCATTTACTTGGAAGGGCTATCACTCAACACACCCACACTTAGGATTGCTGTGTTTTCTCATTGAACTGACCCTTTCCGTCACTGTACGTGCTCTCACTGATCATGTTCTCATCCAGCGCCTGATTTTTATGAAGCTTATGTAACTATCTCTGCCTTTTGAATAGTGTTGATCCTTTTACTTTCAACATATCTGCACTGTTTATATTTAAGGTGGGTCTATAGCAGATAGCATATAACTAGACTAGGTATGGCATTGTTATCCAATTTGACAGTTGATCTGGGGAGATTGCCAAGTGGTTAAAGGTGCATGCTTACTGAGCCTGATGGCCCAGGTTTGATTCCCCAGTACCCATATAAAGCCAGATACACAAAGTGGTGCGTGCCTCTGGAGTTCATTTGCAGTGGCAAGAGGCTCTGATGTGCCCATATTCATTCATTCATTCATTCATTCTCTCTCACCCCTCTCTCATAAATAAATAAAATATTTAGAAATAAATAAATTTGATGATTTATACCTCATAATTTTTACTAAGCCATTTATATTTATTGTAATTACAAACGAGGTTGGGTTTAAGTTTACCATCTTATTTTGTTTTTGTTTGTAGCCAATGTAGAGTTAAACTTATTCTTTCAAGGTTTTCCTGCTTATTGATTAACATTAAAAACAACTACACACACACACACACACACACACACACACACACACACATACACACACCAGGTTTACAACTCTTTATGGCAGAGAACCAGTCTTATGCCGATAACTTGGTCATGACCTGATGTGGAAAGGATCTACATAAAGGTTTCCCAGGTGATTCTGGTCTGCTGCTGGACGAGGGAAACTTCTACATAACTGCAGTCAGTTCAAAATAGTGGAAATGTAAGCTGTTACATCAGGGGATGTTAGAAGCTATAGAGAGCCTGAATTCCAACAAGAAATATTTCAATTTGCTGTTTTATAAAATATCTTTCAAACAAAAAGAAATCTACCTGCTGAAATCCTCTGTAAGTTAACTCATCCACTCATCTAGAGAGCCAGTCTACTCTAAGATGGGGGTGTCAAAACTCAAGTACCTTCATATAAGACCAAAGGCTCAGGATAGACCCATAATTCCCTATGGCTTATATCCCATGAGTCCCTTCCTTCCACGTAAGATCAATTCATGCTGAGGCACTAGAGAGTTCACATTTGTCTGTGTTACTCCCCCCCCCCCCATCCCTCTCACATAGCTGTCTACTTCACTCGGTGTACCCTTCCCCCCGCCCATGTGGTTTTTCAAGGTAGGGTCTCACTCTAGCCCAGGCTGACCTGGAATTTACTATGGAGTCTCAGGGTGGCCTCGAACTCACGGCGATCCTCCTACCTCTGCCTCCCGAGTGCTGGGGTTAAAGGCGTGCGCCACCACGCCCGGCTGGATCTTACATCTTCCATTACTAAGTTGCACCTTGTTGGTTTTGGCTCAGGGTTTGGACCCGTCAAGGACATTGTGAATCTCAAATTTATGGCGTCGTCTTTCAAGGGAACTAGTTTTCCAACGTGAATGTCAGTTTAAAACGGGTATGTATGACTCCCCCTTCTCAAGCACTTAGCGCTCTTATGTAGATTGTCCCCTCCCAACATGACACAAGCCGTGATGGAGACCAGCCAGAGGCTGCCACGGTTCTTGACGATCTCCTCTCCCAGGGACCAAAAAGACGGGAAGCACATATTAGTAAACCCAGCACTTAACCAGTCACTGTAGCAAGATGCCAGGGTGGCAATGAGCCCACAGTCTTTCCATAAGCATTCCTGCACATGCGCTCACCCACATCCTTTGTCACAGATAACCGGCATTTTCAGACGCAGAGAAGACAGGGCCACCCTTGAGTAAGGCTGGGAAGTCCCTATTCGGTTTGGCCCTTCACTCAGAAGGCCCAGCTCGAGCGTTGATTATCTACATGGCCTTCTATTACTGAGATTTTTCTGTCCTAGGCCTCAATTTCTTCATTTCGGTTTCCCTTTCACCAATGGACGCCATTCTTTTACCTATATGTCCCATGTCTCCCATGGGGGCCCTGCCGACACCCCCCCCCCCCAAGCGATATACCTCTGGGGAGAGTAGTCAGGGAAAACGTCCTCTGGCCCAACTAATATTCCAAAGTTTATCTTACCGGCTTGTTACTTAAAACTCTTCCACATCACTGGCTCCAAGGTCGATTCTTGCTTAGCATCCCACCTCATCTGCACACAGGCTCTCCATTCGAGCTACGCCCAGTTGCTTATGACCCATTGAATAACTGTGCTTTCCGCCCCTCATGCCTTAATCCTCCTTAATCCTGGAATGCCCAGGTCCTTCTGCGTCCAACTTAACGCCAATTCATCATTCAACATGTGGCTCAGCAGTCCCACCTGTCAGGGGAGGGGCACACCTTCCCGCTGGTGGATGCAAGTGCTCCTCTTTGGTACCTCCTAGACCTCCTGGGGCATTCCTCACGTGCCCTGCAGGAGTCAAGTGGCGTACCATTTTCTTCAACTTGACTATAAACTCCCTGGAGGTCCAGGATTCTTTGTTCCCACTGGCTGGACCAGTTCCTAGAGCATTATAGCATTTGCCGATTCATTGACTAAAGTGAACCCCGAGTAACCCAGTCACACCACAGGCATCTGTCTACTTCCTTGCCACGTGGGCCAACCCAGGCAAGCGTGATCCCTCCATCACAGCAACCTGGCCTGAGGCTCAGGCTCTTGGACTTTGCCTCAAAGCAGAAATCTAAATGTCAAAGACTTCCCTCGTGGGACTCCTCTGGCTATTTATTCGGCTCTCCACCTTCTTACTAAGTTCCCTCCAAAGCAGCCCGTATTAAATGGAACAAAGGCTAGGAAATCATGCCTCCTGTCTTCCCTCGCCACCTCAGAACCAAGGAAGAGCCACATTCCCAGATGTGCCGCCCATGAGACATGCTCTGGTCCAGCGCTTGGGACCTATGAAGTCAGGGAACCCTCCTGGAGAGACATCAGTCGGAAAAACCCACCACGGGCCAGCCCTTCACCAGGCCGCTCCCCTGCTGAGTTTTCCCATCCCTTGAAGTCTGTAGCTCACCAGTTGTTTACGTTCCTAACCCCAAGTTCAAGGGCATCTGCAATTTAATTCGAGCCATCGGTAGACAGGGCCACTCTGGGCGGGAGTTGCCAGAGTCTAAACAAACTTCCAGGCTGAGCTCTGCTTTGGCATTGCCCACCACCCTCACCCTGGGCCTGGAGATGCCTCCCTCCTCCTGTCATTTTTCCAAGACAGCCTCCAGGAGCCCCACATGATGGGGACTCGCCCCCAGGGCAGGAAGATGTCACCAAGAGTAGACAGAAAGAGAGTGTCTGCGATGGATTTATGTGGAAGCAGAAAGGGTCATTGGAGGCAGCATACGGGAGAAGGCAGATGAACTCTTGAAGTCCTGGAGGACGAGAGGAGGGCTCACTAGCTGCCAAGGGAAAGGGAGAGTTGGGTCAGATTCCAGCCGAGCAGTTTGCTGGGTTTACTTTCTCCATCCTCCAACAGGCAGAAACAGCGAGGCAAGCGTGACCTCACCTGTTACCAGAGCTCATCCTTTCTTGACAAGCACACCTTGACCCGTATGTCATCGCCCGGGGCCTGAGTGAGGGGACGAGGGGCAGCAGGGAAAGCTCTACTCAGAGGGCGATACACTGGGCAAGCTCCCTCGTCATCGCCCGTGGGAAGCCTGCCTCGGTTCTCATCCATCCTGACTGCTTACTCCTGGGTGAGGCCCACACTGGAGATCCCCGTTATCTGTCACCCCCCAGCATCTCAGATCGCATTTGTGACTCTATATCCAGCCATAGATAACATTACCTATCCCTGCATGTACAGATGAAAGCTTCCGTTTCCATGAAGAGCAGTATCTCATTGCAACGAAGCAGAGAGACTCTTATGGTCAATCCCCTTACACACACACACACACACAAGCATGCACCACCTCCACCTCAACAACTCAAAGCCACTTGGAACAGCAGTCCCCAGCTGGGGGCCTCTGGGCCTCCCCAGAGAGTCAGCTGGCCTTCATGCCAAGTCCCTGCGAGACAGCTGCCACCCTGCGTCCAGGCCAGCCGTCCTTCAGTGAGATGCCATGCACAGTTTTCCATTTGTCCAGAGCCCAAGTTCCTCTGATACACACCATGTGCCCCAACACACTCATCCGTGCTACAGAATGTTCCAGATGTGATCGGAGACACCGAAGGAAACACAGTGTTCGGGAACGGGCGAGGCTAGGGAGGGGATAGCAAGCCAGGGCGCCGGGCTGGGAGGCTCTCTAGCTAACAGTGGGCCCAGCGAATAAACTCTGAGGTCCCGTCCCCTGTGTTCGTAGTCCACATTTGGCTTGCCTCTGTGGGAGCCCTTGGGTCTTGCCTCCTGACCCTGAGATTCTGTCTCTGTAGGACCATGCGTAGCAGGGCCCTGGAACAGGTATCACACACCGCCCGCCCTGCCTTTATTTTGTAAGTGACGAAGGTTAACACGTAACTCGCCCTGCCTGGAGCGTCATTCAGACGCCGGGCACTGCTCAACTAAACAGGAATCAATGCCAGTGGCACATCTGAAAGACTTCTCATTGGGAAGCAGCCTCAGGCGTGACGTGACCCCCCCCACACCCCCTTGATGCCTCAGAAGGGTACTCACTCTGTCTCACTGTGTAGCCCAGGATGGCCTCAAACACCCATGACCCGTGTCCACTTCATCTCCCGGATGCTGGGGTCACAGGTGTGGGTACTACGCCTGGAGCCTCCTGAGCTCTGTCAGAAGATCTCGGTCCCTCTTTCACACAGGGAGAGGTCGAATGTGGAAGGTTTCCAGGAATGCTCCCAGACCTAAGGGTTCTAAGCTGCTGTGACCTACGGTTATGCGTCCACCTACGGATCCAGACCTGTTGTACTTTGTTCCTTCGTGGTCACGTCTGCCTATCTCTGTAGTCCCCTGCTGTCCTCCACCGGCGCGTAGGCCTCTTTTGAGTCTGTGAATCTCACCAGTAAAGCACCCTTCCCAAACATACAGCAAAGCAGGCAGACAGTGCAATCTGGTGTCATTCTAGCTGGGATGCAAGACAATTATCATTTATTTATTTATGGATGTATGAGAGAGAATGGGCACACCAGGACCACCAGCCACTGCAAACGAAATCCAGAAGTATGCTCCCCCTTTCTGCACCTGGCTTACGTGGGTACTGGGGAATCGAACCAGGGTCCTTTGGCTTTGCAGGTAAATAAATGCCTTAACCACTAAGCCATCTTCTCCGGCCCCAATTGACTTCTTATCCACTATGCACTTCCGACTTCTTCGTTCTGAAAATGCGACCTGACCCGCACAAAGCTCGCGGATTGCCATGATGACTCACCCACAGCGCACACAGGGGGCATGGTGGAACTCATCCGCGGTGGGGGATGGGTTTAAGGGCAGGGCAGCGAAGGCTGAATGCACGTTCCCACTCACACGGCCACCACTGGTAAACACAGGGAGGCTCTTCGCAGCACTGGAGCAAAATCTAAGACCACGGAGTTCAGTGGGACGTGGGAGGTTGGGGACCAGAAGAGAAATGATGCAGGGAGAAAGCATTCTTCTCCCTAAGTCCCCCACGCTGCCACGCCGTCCTGTGAAACACAAAAAGTCCAACCCTAGCCAGGCGTGACAGCGCACGCCTTTAATCCCAGCACTCGGGAGGCTGAGGTAGGAGGATCGCCGCGAGTTTGAGGCCACCCTGATACTCCATAGTGAATTCCAGGTCAGCCTGAAGTAGAGCGAGACCCTACTCCCAAAAACAACAACAAAGGACAATCCTAGTTCCTTTCCAGTGCCCCGGACCATAGCTAACATTATTATGAGCACCCACTTTCACACGGCAGTGTCCCAGGTGACGAGACAAATGATTTAATCACCCAAGGAAGGCGCGAACTTGCCTTGTGCTGTGCAGAACACTGCCTAAGGGACATAAGAGGATACGCTGGTGCGGCTATGACCCATTTCCAGTATCTTTATCATAAAGCTCTTAATAAAAGTTTTAATTTAGCCGGGCGTGGTGGTGCACGCCTTTAATCCCAGCACTCGGGAGGCAGGGGTAGGAGGATCACCATGAGTTCGAGGCCACCCTGAGACTCCACAGTGAATTCCAGGTCAGCCTGGGCTAGAGTGAGACCCTACCTCGAAAAAAACAAAAAAACAAAACAGAATTTTAATTTAGATAAAAACAGTGCCTGGCACAGAGAAGGGACCCAGTAAGATACAGGGTTCAACTGACCTGAAATGTCTGTTTTCTTAAACCTTTACCCCTCAGCACTGAGTCTTCATCCATCTGGGGGCGAGGGGTCTGTGTCTGGGGGCTCTGTCTCTTTCACACTGTCCCCACAGAGAGAAGCTCCCGACACTGCTGTTTGGCTCTTGGATCACCAGAGGACATAACTTCCTCGGTCCCCAGACGCCGTTTCCTCAAAGGCAAGCTACGTTGTCCAAACGGGACACGTCTCACTCACAAGACTGGACCACAAAGCAAGAAGTAGGCCCTGGTCAGCACAGAGAATCCCACCGAGAACTGAGCAGAAGGGCCGGACTGGAGCCCAAACACGACTTGGCACGAGGCATCTGGTGAGGCTTTTAGGAGATCCAATACCCCGAGTGGACAAAGACACAGATACCCTTTGCAAACGGTCAGTTCGCTTCTCTCCGTGGGCTGCTCGCCTTCCTACCTAGGGGAGGAGCACAGGGCAGAAAAACAGCCAAGGCAATCACTGCCAATCTGTCAGAAGTGATAGCAGCTGGAAAGTATGCCATTGACTCTACCATTCTCCAACACTAAAATGTCCCTATGAAAAGCTCAAAACCCTGCCCCCCCCCCACCCTGCCTTTCTTGACTACAGTCAGGGAATATGGACTCCGTGAAATCATCAAGGACAAGCCAAAATGTCAGAGGCCTGATAAGGCTGCCCTCCAGTCTGGGGACTGAGGCTCGGCTCCTTTCTGATCTGAGCCAGCCCGTGTGCCAGAGGCAGACGGCGGTCCCTGGCAGGCGCCCAACTGTCAGCGTCTTTGAATACCTGCCGGAAATATCCTGAGGACAGCGGTCCCCTCGGGCAAGGATCTTGAAGCTTTTTTTTTTTTTTTTTTCTGGTATACTTTTGTGTTCGCTTTTTGTGTCTGTGACTTCCAGGCCCACAGAATGCGATGGTTTTCCATTTCTAGAACAGAGGCAAGCCCTTGTGCGGAAAGCCCGGGCGTGCCGGGCTAATTAAATGGAGCCATCTTGCAATTGTTGTTGTAACGCGTGTTTCTCCCTTGCTGTTCGGTGTGTTAGGATGTTTTCTGTCGATGTTGGCTGCACACCCACGTGTGGTGGGTGGAGAACATCACTCCAGGGAAGATCGTTAGCAGGAGCCGGGAGCCCAGGGGTTCCAGAGACATGTGGCAAAACAGAGGCTCCCGGGATCAAACAGTTGGGCCGTTGCCTAAGGTAACATGCCTGCTTCACTCCTCACAGGACAAGACCAAGCTCTGGGATCTACCTTCACTCCCCGCCGCCCCCCCCCCCCCCGACTCTCACTGACAGACATGCACCTGCCATCACGTAGCCCAGGCGTCTTATGAAGGAGATGTGGTAACTCTTGGGGACAGGGATGCTAACAGGCCCAGAATGACTGACCACCCCACCCCCCAGTTTCCCCAGGAGAGGGGAAGTGACAGTGGGAGCCAGTCTGCACACACTCAATGGGAAGCTAGGAGGCAGTGAGTCCTAACGTTCCAGAAGTCCTCGGCTCTGGGCCCTGTCTGGATTCCAGGGAGCCCGCTCAGAAGCTGTCGGAATCCTCCGGGAGATCTAGCCCTCTCCCACCCACCCCCGCCCCGCCCGGGTCTCTTAATGTCTCTTCCAACCACGTCCCTCCACCCTGGTGCTTCCCCACTGGGACCCTCCGCCTCCACCCCTAGTTGGACCTTGCTCTTTCAATACCCTCTGCCCAAGTCTGCTTTAGCCCAAAACACATCAATCTCGCAATCATGGCTTTTTTCCCCCTCCCTTTCTCCTTCTCTTTTATGCCTTAAACTCTCACTTTTCTCTACTCAGCCACAACCATGCCAGCCTGAACCCTCCGATACCTTCCAGCAGCTCGCTCCCCACCTGCTGTGTAGATCTTTGGACATTCCTTATCTGTTGGGTGTGGAATAGAGCTCTCTGAGAACCGTGTCCCGTTTTCACACTTTATGTGCCCGTTTTGCCTCTTCTTGGACGCTTCAGTGACAGGTCTAAAAGTTCCACATCTGGCAGATCTCTGACCCAGACCCTGATTTTTGCATCTTTAACAGACTCCAAGCTCTGTTTCAAGAGGATCTCTGGTAAACTGGATTTTCTTCCCTTTCTTTCCTTCTTTCTTCCTTTCTTCCTTCCTTCCTTCCTTCCTTCCTTCCTTCCTTCCTTCCTTCCTTCCTTCCTTCCTTCCTTCCTTTCTTTCTTTCTTTCTTTCTTTCTTTCTTTCTTTCTTGTTTGTTTTTGTTTTTCGAGGTAAGGTCTCACTCTATCCTAGGCAGACCTGGAATTCACTATGGAGTCTCAGGGTGGCCTCGAACTCACAGCCATCCTCCTGCCTCTGCCTCCCAAGTGCTGGGATTAAAGGCGTGAGCCACCACACCCGGCTTTTGGTAAACTAGGTTTCTTATGACCTCCTGAAACAAGGGCAATAAAAAAGACAGAAGTGAGGGCTGGAGAGATGGATCCGCGGTTAAGGCACTTGCCCGCAAAGTCCAAGGACCTGGGTTCGATTCCACAGGACCCACGTATGTCAGATGCACAAGGTGGTGCATGCGTCTGGAGTTCATCTGCAGTGGCTGGAGGCCCTGGCATTGGCATGTCCATTCTCTCTATATATCTGCCTTTTGCCTCTCTCTCTTTCTCTCTCTCTCTCTTCCTTTCTGTCTCAACTAAATAACATTAACAAAAGATAGTAATGAGAAGTCAAAAGCAAGATTCTAAGAGTGGCACATTGCTTTTGCCAAACACGAAGGGGAGGTGTGTAAAACGACCCCCGTATAGCAGAGAGGCGCTGTGGTCAGTGGACTGTACTTTCCAGCCGATCCCACCACGGTTTTTCTTAGGAGACCACCAATTGAAGGAGTTAACGTGCAACAGCTGGAGATCCAGCTAGCCGGACATCAGCTGGACAGAGCCCTGCAGCCCCGTCCACCAGATGGTACAATGGAAAGAACAGCTTCCAGAGCCACACGAACACGGGGCTGAGCCCACATGAGCTTTCTCGGTGGCTTTGGGACGCTTCTGCCTCAGGGAACTCCTAATGCTTATCCACATATCGTGGGGCAGTAACATCCACTTGATAGGGCTGCTATGGGGCACAGAGGTCACACATATTAAGTCTTTGAAAAAAAATATGTGAAATTCTGCTACTTTGGGGACTTTTGTAATTGCCCCACAGGGAAGAGATAACGAATAGCTGTGGGTAGCCAGACCTGGAACTATCACCAACATATGTGCACAAACACCTCATCTTAACACCGACAGTAATATTGTGGGAGGTAGGACAGGAGCTACGGTCTGGTCTCATAGCTCGTAGCTCACGAAATCATGGCTTGTGCAATGGTCGTTTCATTCTTGCCCTCCTGCCCCCAGTCCGAAGGCATGCTCTGAGGCCGAGCTTCAAGTTCTCATGCAGACACAGAGGGTCCCTGTCTCCACCTTGTCGTTTAGTGAGCACCAGCTCCACTCCTCTCTCTTTTTCTCCCCAGAGCAGGAGTTGCTTAGCTCCACGTTGCATGGACGCTTCTCCAAGCCTCCTGTCTCATCGGCCTTCCGTAAAACACGGAGGCGTGGTGGTTTCCTTGGGGACAAGAGCCTCAGACAGACAGACAGACAGACAGACAGACAGACAGACAGTGCTTTGGCATCGTTTGGCAAGTCACGAAGTGAAGCGATCATAATTGGGTTTCTAAAATGCTTCCTGAGAATTTCAAGGGCCTTTGGTGCTGCAAATCATCACGTGGATGCTTCTCAGAAGAGTTCTAGTCACCTCTAGCAATCTCTGCCAACACTCCTGAGCATGAGCCTGGGAATCGTGCCCACCACATTGCCCCTGGGCCATTCTTATACACCCTCCACATGGCTTTTGGTAAATTTACTCCGGCGCTTTATCCCTTCGTTTCCCAGAAAAGACCAGTAGACCTCTACAAGCTGGGAGAGTTCCCTTTGCAGTCTGGCTCCTTGAGAGTAAGGGGCCACTTTTAATCAGTCTCCATGTCCCCAGCACAGCATCTGACGGAACACACAGGGGTGTTGTCTCCGCCGCATCAGGGAACAGTGTTCAAGGCTCCTCCTCTGAGCTTCCCAAGGGGCCTGGGAGTCCTCAGCAAAATCATGAACATCTGGGGTCATGTGTAGAAATGTAGAAACGCCCGGGGAGGTGTTTTTCTGGAGAAAGAAAGACTTACATATATGAAAGCGGTTACAGCGACAACAATACCATTCAAATAGTACAGAGTTGACTCACATACCAGGGTCCCCTCAGCTTTCTGGCCCTGTGCAGAACACCTGAAAGGCTCAGCTTAAGAGAAGGGCTCTTTGTTTGGAATCCTGACCGCGCGGGGCTGGATTTCCAGCTGGTTGGTGGCCGCACATGCTACGAAGACAGCCAGAACTCAAACCGCCAGAATCCCAGCATCTCCCCACCGAAAATAAAGTACTCCAATAGTGGCCTAACTGCCTCCACCTAGGCCCTGCCTCTTGAAACTTCCATTACTAGGCTGGAGAGATGGCTTAGTGGTTAAGGCGCTTGCCTACAAAGCCTAAGGACCCGGGTTCGATTCCCCAGGACACACATAAACCAGATGCACAAGGCGGTGCATGTGTCTGGAGTTCATTTGCAGTGGCTGGAAGCCCTGGTATGCCCATTCCCCCCCCCCCAATCTACTTCTTCTCTTTCTCTCTCCCTCTCTCTCTCTCTCCACAAATCAATCAATCAATAAAAATACTTTAATATTTTATTTATTTTTCATCTATTTATTTGAGAGAGAGGCAGACAGAGAGAGAACGGGCACATCAGGGCCTCCAGCCACTGCAAACGAACTCTAGACACATGCACCACCTTGTGAATCTGGCTTACGTGGGTCCTGGAGAATCAAACCTGGGTTCTTTGGCTCTGCAGGCAAGTGCCTTAACCACGAAGCCATCCCTCCCGTCCCAATAAAAATATTTTTGAAAGCTCCTTTACCTTTTGACAGCACTACGGCTGAGGATGGGCTAACTTCATTTTGCTTTATGACATAGACACAAGACTTTGAGGCCAGGAACAGAATTCTGTAGTTTGTAATTGTCCCCCTCCATCCCCCCCAAAAATACTCCTGTATTAAAGGCTGAGTCTCCAACCATGGTGCTATTGGAAGGCAATGGAACCTGTGGGAAGGGGGGCATCCTGGGAGGAAGTTAGATCATTGGGGAAAGAAACCTTGGAGGGGATACTGAACTCCAGTCCCTTCACTATTGCTTCTTGGCAGCCACAGGTGCAAGGCTTCCTCTGCCACGAGCTGCCACTAGGGTGTACTGCGCTGTCACGAGCCCAAAGCAATGGGCCGGGCACCAGGGAGTGAAACCCCTGCGACTGTGAGCCACAGTCAACCTTCCTTCTTTGAAGCTGACCGTCTCTGGGGTGTTGTCGGGGATGGAAAGCTGACCATAGCAGCCCCCCCCCCTTCTGCTTTCTTCCACCAGGTTCAATTCCCCAGGACCCACGTGAGCCAGATGCCCAAAGGTGAGGCAGGTGCAAGTTTGTGCATGCCCATTAGGTGGGGCAATTTCCTGGGGTTCAATAGCAATGGCTGAGGTCCTATCATGCCAATTCTCTCTCTCTCTTTCTTTCTCTAAAAAATAAAAAACAATATTTAAAAAGAGAGGGGGAGGGCTGGAGAGACGGTTTAGCAGTTAAGTGATTGTCTGTGAAGCCTAAGGCCCCCTGGTTCAAGGCTCGATTCCCCAGGACCCATGTTAGCCAGATGCACAAGGGGGCGCACGTGTCTGGAGTTTGTTTGCAGTGGCTGGAGGCCCTGGCGCACCCATTCTCTCTCCCTCCCCCCCATCTCTCTCTCTCTCTCTCTCTCCTTTTTTCTCTGTCAAAAAAATAAATAAAATATTTTTAAAATATCTTTAATAAACTCCAAGTCGGCTTCAAACAAGCAGAACCCGGGCATTCAACAGACCCACGTGCTGTTAAAGGGCTCTTCATTCCATTCTCCTCCATCCCAGGAGCAGGCCTGGGACCCTGGGAGGTGGTCCGTTGGAGATGGCTTGCATAGTGAGGAGACACATCTGAGTTCAGATCCCAGTACTCACATCAAAACAAGGAAACCAGCAGCTGAGCACAGAAGCCTGTACCTATAATAGTAGCACTGTGGAGGCTGAGGCAGGAGGACCACTGGGATGGGCTGGCAGCTCGTCTAGCCAAATTGGTGACCTCCAGACTCAGCAAGAGACCCAATCTCAAAAATAAGGTGGACAGCTGACAGAAAGCTGTAAGAAGCCATTCTACATGCAGTTCAGTGGGAGAAAGAGATACCACCAGTGAAGATACTCAACAGTGGACACTGCAAGCCTTATAATTGGCCAGCCAGGCCAAATGAGCCAACGGGTTCAATAGTGGCACGTCTGTTTGGGGGAAACCAACTGCCCTCCAATTGGACTGGAGGCCTGCTCCATGGGGGGAAACACATCCCTGATACTAAAAACTTAAAACAGAGCTAGTCATGAGCCCTAGGGGTGTAACATCTGCTGATGTCTGGAAAAATGAATATACTATGATTATCAAACTGCCCAGTAAGCATTTCTCTCAATATTTATACCCTTATATTAATGCTACTCTCACTTGGGGTAGAGAATCTTCTCATTTCAGATGGCAGTGATTTTGGGATGACTCAGAAGGTATCATAGTGCTGGAAAGAAATGACTGGAGTACTGAGTAACATCTTGATCACACCTTCCAAGGCTCAGGGTCTAATGTGGAAGAGGTGGCAGAAAGAATGTAAGAGCCAAAGGAAGGGTAGGACTCCTTACAACGTGCTCCTCCAGGCATAAAATGGCCTGGATATCCATGACCTCACAGTGCCTGACACTACCTACACATGACCATCATAAGAGAAGGAAAAGATGATGATGTCAAAATAAAAGAGAGACTGATTGAGATGGGGAAGGGATATGATGGAGAATGGAATTCCAAAGGGGAAAGTGGGGGGGGGAAGGAGGGTATTATCATGGGATACTTTTTATAATCACAGAAAAGGTTAATAAAAATTGAGAAAAAAATTTTTAAAAATAAGGTGGAAAAATATTGAGAAAGACATCCAACACATTGACCTCTAGCCTCCATAGGCACATGGACTCACATGTGCGTACATGCACACACACGTACACACACATACCCAGACATATGCATACATACAGACACATACATATATGCGCATATACATATATATGTAGGCATATAAGGCATATATATATATATACATATATATATATACACACATACATACACACATGACATGCACACATGACAAACCATCTGGCGTAAACATCAGTTTTCAGCAAAAGAAAGGCCACGCAGCTGACTAGTTACTAGGACAGATCTGTTCAAATCCAAGGGCATCAGGCGATGCCCCTCAATCCCCAGAAAATATATGCTATCTCCCTCCTGGGTTCTCGGGGCATTGAACCAGGACAATGCAGGCAGGTAGCTACTCCTCTGGATGCAAAGACCCTCTCAGCACCCCCTAAGGTGTGTAAGAGACATCAGCTCTATCTCGGGCCTCACTTTCCCATATCCTTGATCATAAACTGTTTTGCCAAAACACAAACATTACTGGCTTGAAGTTCCCAGCAAGATATCTTCTGGGTTCAGTTGTTCTCATACTCTTGAGTCCCTGATGGATCCCTCCCCGGGGAAGTGAACAGTGCCTAGAGGCAACCCTCGCTAGTCTGTGTTCTCATCTCTGAGCCTGCAGGCCCCACGGTTTCCAGGACAAAGCGAGGACCCCGTGTGGAAGCGCTCTGTAGTCTCACATACAGCCTGATCGGCACCAGGTGGTCGAAACTGGGCATGGAGGTACCCGGAAGGGCATGTTGCCCACTCTGGGACTTTCGCCTTCCAGCAAGGTAGCCTCAAGCCCCAGACTCCACACGAGGCTTTATGATCTAGGGAAGGGAAAGGATGACCAGCCCTGGGGTCCTGGTGAACATGCAGCACAAGTGTTCTAGAACGTGCCAAGCCCAGGGGACAGACAGGACACAGGAGCGAGACACGGGATCCAGTAAAATGAAGAGACAGAAGCGAAAAGAGGAACGGGGTGCCCTGGGATAGGCAAAGGAAATATTTGGCCAGGTGTTGGCATGGACTATTATAATACTCAACTTGTGTAAGACTTCCCCGCTTTCAGCTCAGACTATATATGAGTGAGGCGTGTGCATGAGGCACAGAAAGGGCCCATTACACATTACCAAGGAGTCACGGGGCATAAATGTCCCCAGTGTGGAGCAGAAAGCCTCTGACTGGGCTCTGTGAGCTGAGCAGATGGGTCCTTGCAGGCGGTGACAAGACAGACCCAAAAGAGGCGGTAGAGGGAAGTGCCCACAAGACCTGGAGTGATTTTAGCAATAGGACATGAAAGAAAGGCCAGCAAGGCTCACCAAGGTCCTAAGTCTGTCCGAAGAGGAGGAAGGAAAGGCCTTTGACATCAGAGAAAACAAGGCGGGTCCGTTGGAGAAGAGAACGTGAAGCTTGCTAAGGACCAGGGGCTGCTTCCCACACGCCCTGTCCCAGTTTTCCCTCCTGGTCCCTGCCTGTAGCCCTGGAAGGCCTGCCCTTCCCTCTTCCACACACCACTCTGGATACCACTGTTTCTCTTACCCATGGCTCCTTGAGGTTAGAGAACCTTAAACCACTGGGTGGATGATCAACAGCTGTCCCATTCCCCACACGCACGTACGCGATGTCTGACCTTTCCAGCCCACCCAGGCTCAGCACCCCCTTTTCCCCACCGAGGCTAACTGCCCTGTGGACATCCTCTTGACTCTGCAACCCCGCCAGCCAGGATCAGGGCTCTGCTCCAGAAGGGAATTCTCCTGCAGGTGACACTGCTTTGGTTTGTCCCTTCCCTCCTAACTGGCAGGCAAGTCACCTGAAGTCTTTGGCAGAAAAGACAGCGCTCTTTGGTAGAGAGAATTCTGGGAGGGGTTTGTTCACACATTTTTAAAAAGACGAATGTGCAGCTCAACAAAACAGGTGGCAGAGGTGGGTGGCCACTGAGATGCAGACCGAGATCAAAGCCCACCCTGAATGAAGGAAGCAGGCTTGGCCCCAGGAACATTCTAGGTGGCCCATGCTGGAAAAAAAATAAAATAAAAAATAAAAGCAGCCAGGGAACAGAGCTGCTGGGTGAGGAGCCTCGGTCACAGTCACCCCACCCCTGCCCCCAGACCTAAGCACTTCAGGAAACGGTCTTCAGCTGGAATAAACACCGGCTTCTTCCAGAGCCCGGGGAGGACCCTTGCATCTCAGTGTAGGAGGTGAACCTGCCCAGGGGCTCATATGCTGCTCTCCTTTTCCAAGGAGAAGCTGGAATGCTTTCCTCTGGACTCGGTCCTTATGGCAGCTGCCCCTCTCACATTCACAGACCAGGACAATGAGGCAAGAAAGTTCTCTATATTTGCAACCTGGCTAATTATCTCATTACAGTCACCACAAGTGACCATGGGGCAGGGAGGCCATTATGTCAGTGTGCAAGCTCAGGTCCCCCACCACCACCCATCTTTTCCAAATGAGTATATTCTACCAAGTCATCTTGTAGATCTCTCAGCACAGCATCCAAGTTTGTGACAATCAGGACCTTGAAGAGCAGGAAGAGATCTCCAGAAGAAATGGTAGCGCTTAGTGTTCAGGTCTGGACTAGAACCAGACCCTTAGCTCAGCACCTCCCTACTTCCCAACGTTGACACCCAGCATTCCAGCCAAGCAAGAGGCTGGGAAACAGTGAGTATTGAGTTCTTAGAGCTCTTATCCATTTTAGGCTAGTCGGACCTGCATTCTAGCAAGTTTCTTTCAAAGGAAACGTCATCGTTGTTCCAGAGAGGATGGAGGGAGGAGGATTTCCAATGTTTCAAAAGAGGAGACCAGGACTGGAGAGAGATGGCTTAGCGGTTAAGCACTTGCCTGTGAAGCCTAAGGACCCCGGTTCGAGGCTTGATTCCTCAGACCCACATTAGCCAGATGCACAAGGGGGCACATGCATCTGGAGTTCGTTTGCAGTGAATGGAGGCCCTGGTGTGCCCTTTCTCAATCTCTCTCTCTCTCTCTCTCTCTCTCTCTCTCTCTCTCTGTCTCTTTCTCTCTCTCTCTGTCACTCTAAAATAAATAAATAAATAAAATTAAAAAAAAAAGAGACCATTCTGGAGATAAGTGCTATAGGGAAGGACTCAGGGGCTCAGTCTATCTTTATGTTATAAAATCTGGCAAATGTCTGTCATGGTGGAAACCAGCTGCCCTGTAATTGGACTGGACGCCTGCTCCATGGGTGGGTGGGGGGGGACACATCCCTGATACTGAAAAGTTAAAACAGGGGTAGTCATGAGCCCTAGGGGTGTAACGTCTGCTGCTGTCTGGCTAAATGTATATACTACGCTGATCAAACTGCCTGGTAAGCACTTTTCTCTTAATGTTCATACCTATAAATGCTACTCTCACTTTTGCTACAGAATCTTCACTATTCAGATGGCAGTGACCTTGGAATGATTCAGAAGGCATCATGGTGCTGTAAAGAAGTGACAGAAGTGCTCAGCACTGCAATATCTCTATCACACTTTCCAAGGCTCAGGGTCTATTGCGGAAGAGGCGGCGGAAAGAATGTAAGAGCCGAAGGAAGGGTAGGACTCCTCCAGACACAAAATGGCCTGGATATCATTGACCTCACAGTGCCTGACACTACCTACACATGACCATCATAAGAGGAGGGAAAGATCATGACATCAAAATAAGAAAGAGACTGATTGAGATGGGGAGGGGATATGATGGAGAGTGGAGTTTCAAAGGGGAAAGTGGGGAGAGGGAGGACATTACCATGGGATATTTTTTATAATCATGGAAGTTGTTAATAAAAAAAAATTGAAAAAAAAACCATGTTTTAAAGAAGGATAAATTTTGCAAAATAAAAATATAATTTAAGAAGCAAAGATGATCTGTGCAAAGTCCACGGTTCCTCCCAGGCCTGCCAGCTGAGTCCCTGGGTGACTGGTCAGATCGTTCCTTCTCTTGCCCAACACTGTGGCTACATATGCATCACCCAGGGTTCTGCCCCACTCAGGACAAGTTTAAGGAAAAGAGTAACAGAGACTGCTCTTCCAGACTCACAGAGCAGGCAAGGACAGACCTTATGACATGTGGTCTCGGCTGTCTTTAACCCTACAGTCTCCGTTTCCCGCCCTGACGCGCTCTGCTGTTTCCCCGGCCATAATTCACTGTGCGGGGGCGGCCCCTCTGCGTAAACCACACAATCCAAGGCCAACAGGGTGGGCAGCGCGTCTTTCGGGATTAGGGTCTTAAGCGTCTTCTCCGAAGACCCCTCCAACACTTACCTGATGAGGTCAATGGGTTGAAACTTATAAAACACTCCGTAGCGTGCCCATTCCTGATACAGCAGCTAAACAAGAAAAATAAGGAGACAGATTCAGGGTTAAAAGGTGACCATTCATCTTTCTTGTCCACTCTAAAAAGTCGAAATGTTACCCCCAAAGCCCAGCTTCTAGGAAAAGTCTCTTAAGACATCTACAAGGGAGACAGCTGAAAGACAGAAATCTGTGGAAACTGCCTTTTCCTTCCCCAAATAACAGAGGTGGTCCAGGTCACACTTCATGACACTCCTAATAAACATCACCCTTCCTTCTTCTTTAATAATTTATTCACTTGCAAGCAGAGAGAGAGAGAGGGAAGAGAGATGGACGGAGAGAATGGGAGTGCCAGGGCCTCCAGCCACCGTGGACGAACTCCAAACGCATGCGCCACTTTGTGCATCTGGCTTGATGTGGGTCCTGGGGAATCAAACCTTGGTCATTAAGCTTTGTAGGCAAGTGCCTTAACCACTTTGCGATCTCTCCAGCCCCACCTATCCTTCTTTAATCCCCCGTCTTGCCTGATCCAGCAAAACTCACCCCGCATTTATGATTCATTTGCTTAACAAGTATTCATGAGCGTCTCCTATGTACCAGGCACTCATCAATGTCCTGGATATTGCAATAAACCAAAGTCCCTCTCATTACGTAGCTTTATACCCAACGTGGAGAAGCAATTATAAATATACACCTGAGATTCATAAACGCCATAAAAATGAATGAACCGAAGGGAGATGTGAAGGAGAGTGGGCTAGGATGTTATTTTTGGTAGAATGACCCCCCCCCCACAGAGGAAGTGACTGAGACTGGGAAGGAAAGGGGGGAATGTTTCACATAGAACATCGTGCAAAGGTCCTGAGGTGACTGTCTAGGGGATCACTTCGGAAAAACAGGCAAAGTGTATGGCTGAGATAGAGCAGACATTAAGAAACCAGTGGGAAGTGATTATTTCAGAAAGTACCAGAAGTTTCTTCAGTTATTGGTGAGCTATGTTACACTGAAAGCTTTGGGTTTTGAGAAAGAAAACCTAGGAGACTTGCAGCTGAGGGGAGAAGTAGCCTGACTCAGATTGGAGAAAGAGTCACCCTTGCTTCCATGTGGGGAACAGACTAAGTGTGAGGAGCAGGAATGGCCAGGAGAGAGATGGTGGCCAGAATCTAGAGGGTGGTTGGAGACGTTCTTGATTCTGCCCACTGATTTGCTGCTGCACTGGGTGCAAGGCAGCGTAGGGCCTGGCCTGAACACATAAATCACAGTGATAAGTTTACCGAGATAGAGAAGGCTGTGTGTGGGAAATGGGCCAAGGGGGGCGGGACCATAAGTTTACTTTGGCAGGCATTAATTTGAGATGCTGCTCAGACATATACATGGGATGGGAAATTAGCAGCTAGGTATTAAAAAAAAAAGTCTCTCAGGCTGGAGAGATGGCTTAGCAGTTAAGCCCTCGTCTGTGAAGCCTAAGGACCTCGGTTCGAGGCCCGATTCCCCAGGACCCAAGTTAGCCAGATGCACAAGGGGGCGCACACGTCTGGAGTTCGTTTGCAGTGGCTAGAGGCCCTGGCGCGGCCATTCTTTCTATATATATCTGCCTTTTTCTCTGTCCGTTGCTCTCAAATAAATAAATAAAAATGAACAAATAAAATTTTTTTAAAAAAAATCTCTGGATTAGAAAGAGGGTCCAGGCTGGGATGTTAGTTACTGGAGAAGATTTAGCTCGCAAAGCCGTCACCCTCTGGAGACAAGCAGGGAGAGGAAAGGGAGTACAGAAGACTGCGGACCTCGGTCCCGTCACAGTCCGAGGTCAGCGGCGGGGAAGATCCAGCGGGGTCCGACACAGAAGTCGCTGGTGTGGAAGAAGAGCACACGTGTGTGAGTCAGGGGCGGGGCTGTTCTGGAAGCCAAGGTGAAAACAAAAAAAAAGGGGTCTCCCGGAGAAGAAAGCAAGCTGAGTCAAATGCTCCTTTTGGGTCAGGTCACATAAGAATGGACAAGTGACCACTGTATCCAGCAACTTGAAGGTCACTGATGACCTCAACAAGAAAGACTCGGGCAGAAGGCCCAAACCTGAGTAGAACTTGAAAGGACCCACGGAGGGAATGCTACATCAAATACGCCAGGCCGTGCCGGCTGCTGAGAAGCGGGGCCCGGCCCTGGCAGAAGGAGTGAACGGGCAAAGTCTCTCGGTGCCAGAGGCAGGCCACGGCTCCCACTGGCTTGCCAGCAAGCTTCACCAATCATCCACCAGTAAATCAGGAAATTTCGCAATGGGCTACCATTAGACCGTGGCGTGCTGAGCAGGTCCTGGCACTTAATCAAATGATAAGTGCAGGAGCGCCTGTCGTTACCACGGCTCTGTTGTCATGGACACAGCAGCTCTGTTGTCACGCTCTTTCAGCGTCTCCACGTCACATTTCTCCCTACGGCAGCCAGACTTCCCAGGGCGATCTGCCTGCAAGGACCCTCCTCCAGTCACTTATCTTCGCTGTCAGCTGAGCCCCGGCACCACTAAAAGCCACCCTTTCCGCCCAAGATGCTTTAAAGACGCGATCCAAGCACTCAAATGAGAACCGACATTTCCACTTGAAGGCTACACTTTGATTGGCATAATATCTCCCAGAAACTGTAAGCTGTAACCAGAAACTACGCAGACTGACGAAGCAAGCTGCACTCGTGGCTGTCATTTTTAATGGAGGAATTTCCAGCAAAAAATAAATAAATAAAATTACAAAAAAGAACGGCTTTTTACAGTGTATGAGAACAGAGAAAGGCATGAGATCCTGAGCACTGGCTCTGCTCATTCCGGGACGGCGGCCTCGGATCCTGCTCTCGCTGATATTAATGTCTCTCCTCCGGGCCTTTGGCATGACTGCTGCTCTTTGGGCTTTGATTCTCTCCCAGGGGCAAAGCCTGGACTCTCCCAGCACCTCGTTGTGGCAGAGACGTCCCCTGTGGCCCAAAGGGAGGCCCAACTTGCGTAGACATGATACCAGGAGGGCTCCCTCAAGGACAGCGGAATGTCACTGCCCACTTCATAGGCCTCCTGATCTTCAAAGCAAGGTCTCGCTCAAGTCACATGGCCAGCCCAGAGCTGAACCCCGAGGACACCTACTTGCCGGTGTCCCAGAGGAAAACACACAGAGGCGCTGTCAGAGGGCCTGACTCCTGCTGGGATTCGGGACCTGGGGTAAGACCCCTTCAGAGGCCTAGCCTCGAGGTCAGCGTCCTCCAAGAACCAGGTGACTGTAACTATGGCTGCAGCCAAGCGAGCTGCACGAGCCTGATGTGGGGGGGGGGGCGGGGCAAGACAGACGCAGCTGGACATCACCAGCCAGAGGCCCCATGTGAAGGTGGTCCAGCAGGCACACTGGGCGCCTGGCTGTTCACGTGGGCAGGACAAACCAAGCCACGCCCTCTTCCGTCACCTGCAGGGGAGGCAGAAAGGGAGGCGGAGGAAGCAACGACAGACCCCAAGAATGTGCCATCACACAGAATCAAACGGGTCGTAATAAGCCATGGGCTCCCGTGACTGACCCCAAAGAGGTGGGCAGTCAAGACGAAAGAAGGAGAGCGCTCAGGACCCTCTGCCCCCGAGAGTGATCGGGAGCTAAAGGGCAGGCAGCCCACCGTGGTCATGTGCGGCAAGTTCTTCAAGCATTCAGAGTCTAGGGCCTTCTAAGGCAGCTCTTTGCACGACTGCTTTCTCCCTGAATGCGGACCCATGTCCCCTCCCACCAAATAAGTTACTGGCCAGCCTTTCCCCTCATCCTGGGCGGTGATTCAAGGACAGCCTCAAACCTTTACAGCAGGAAGCCATCACCTGCAAGAGCCGCTCCTTCTGAAATCAAAGGAAAAGGCAGCATGCTAAGCTGGGTGTGGGGGTGGGTGGTCAGCTCTGACAGCAGGTATCTGGTAGATTTTGTGAGACTACAGGGGGCTGTGGGGGCGTGTCCATTTCTGCTCCTTGCCCGTGCGTGTGGCACCCCAGTTCCGCCGTCTTTCGCTGACATCAGAACCCAGCTTCTCTGGCTTTCCAAGGTGGGCTCAAGACCAGCGGTCCCCCAGGAAGCCTCCAGGTCTTCAGCACTCGATTGAGACTGCCAGGCAGCCTCGTGGGCTGAGCAGCGAAGGGGTTCATTGACTCTCCGACCCGCGGACAGCCGTGGTCAGAGCGCTGAGCCCGTACTGGGTAAGCCAGTCTGATAAACCCCCTTTAGAGGGCTGGGGGCGGGGGACAGGGGAATGGGTCGGCAGATACGAACACTTGCTTTCAAGCATGAGGCCCTGAGAGGGGCTGAGACCACCTGAGTTTGATCCCGGGCACCCGCGTAAACAGCCGGGCGAGGCCATGCGTGCCTGAAACCCCAGTCTAATGGGGAATGGAGGGAGACTGGGAAGCTGCTGGGTCTCACTGGTCAGGCCGCGTGACTGAAAGGGAACAGCGGATGCGTGGCAGGGAACACCCACTCGACGTTCTCGTTGGCCCTCTGCACGAGTGTGCATCTGTGCACACGCACATACCTAACGCCACACGCACATCACAAAAGCAAAAACTCAATCCATCCCCTTTACGATGCACAGTCCTCCTACTGGTTCCCCTCCTCTAGGGAGCCCTGACCAGGTCTGGGGAGATGGCTCCACAATTAAAGGCCCTCGCTTGCAGAAACCAGGGTTAGAGCCTCTCTAGCACCCATACAAAGAGCAAAGAAGTGCCGGGCGTCGGGGCGCACGCCTTTAATCCCGGCACTTGGGAGGCAGAGGTGGGAGGGCCGCCGTGAGTTCGAGGCCACCCTGAGACTACAGATTGAATTCCAGGTGAGCCTGGACGACATGAGACCCTACCTCAAGAAAAAAAAAGAAAAGAAAAGAAGAAGGTCGCAGTAGACCACTGACATTCAAGGTTGTCCTCTGACCTCCACATGCGCATGACCCACGCGCGCGCACACACGCGCGCGCGCACACAGACACGTACGTGCTCTTGTAGATAATGAGAGAGCTCGAGTGTTGAAACCCTTTGGACTGCCGGCGAATGCAGGGCGCTGGTACTCAGAGCCGCTGCGAGGCCGCAGGCCCCTCGGGGATCGGTTAGCTCCGAGATGGTAGACAAGGCCACGTGCGGGCACTGCGGCACTGAGGGATGAGGCTGCGCCCGCGGCGAGCTACCTGAACAACTGTCCAGCTCTCAGCGACTTCAGAAAGTGACGCATCAGCTGCACGACGTGGCACACCATTTCTCACGTGACCCCGGAAAGAAAAGTGCCCTTGTGGCATGAACACATAGGTCTGCCTCTCTTTGCACCCACTTGAACGGGTCACTTGACTAACTGTTCAGTCCAGAAAATGGCCAACAGGAAAGGCCAGGAGATCCAGAACCAAGGGATTCCAAACTGCTAAAGAAAATCACATTCCAACATCACATCTTGTGCCCTCCCTCCATGAAGGAGGCAAGGTCACAGGAAGTCGTAAGGAACCAGCAGAACCCTGGCAGGCCTCAGAAGATGGCAACGGTCACCTCTGTGCAGTCCTCTGGGGGGATGGCAAAGGTGGAAAGGGGCAGAAGCTCAAAGTCCAAAGGATCTTGGCCCCAGGATGCTACCTCCTCCTGCTGCCCTGGCTTCTAGGAAGGCAGGAAACCCTGCTCTCCTGAGGCAAAGTGGCTCAGATGCCGGGCGTGGTGGCGCACGCCTTTAATCCCAGCACTTGGGAGGCAGAGGTAGGAGGATCAAGGCCACCCTGAGACTACATAGTGAATTCCAGATCAGCCTGAGTTACAGTGAGACCCTACCTCAAAAAACCAAAGGCGGGGGTGGGGGGAAGATGTCTCATCTTCATTCCCCCCACTGGAGGGGACAGGAAGACTGGCATCCCCAGCCTGAGGCAGAGACAGAGGCTGAATCATCATCTCGCATCGACCTAACTACCAGTGAGCCAGAGGAAAGGCGTTCACCCTTCTCCAGGCCTCCACAGGGCAGCCTGACCTGAGCGGAGCCTCGGGACAGCCGCACATTGCAAGGAAAGAGTGAACAGGAGCCGAGGAGACGGCTCAGGGGATGAAGCACTTACAATTCAAGTCTGAGGACTTGAGTTCAAATCCTCAGACCCCACATGAAAGCCAGAAGCCGGAGCAGGCTTCTGTCATTCCAGCACCGCAATGGTGAGATGGGAGGTGGAGACGGGGAAAATTCCCTGAGGTCGTCTGGAGAACTGGCCCGGCAAACAGAGCAGTGAACATCCAGGATTCACATCCGAAAGCTGTCCTTTGACCTCTACGTGCACACCCTGGCCTGTGTGCATGCGTGTTCACACACAGGAACATGCACACACACACACACAACATACACCCAAAACTGAGAGAGAGAAGCATCCAAGCACGGTAGGCGTGTCAAGACACAGTTTCAAATCACAACCAAAGGCCACCAGAGAGACCACACCTCACCACAGCTCCCAAGGCTGCATCATGTCCCTTAGCTCCAAAGGCAAGGCATCGATCGACCCCTGAAAATAGCCAAACTCTCCTCCTTGTAGATGTCTAAGAGAACATTCGATCATTATGTCACCAAGCAAGGAAATGGGGCTGAGGAGATGGCTTGGCGGTTCAAGATGTGAAAGGTGCTTGCTTGAGGAGCCTGCCAGGCAGAGGTCACATCCCCATCTGGATAAAGCCAGATGCACAAAGTGGCACATGTGTGTCTGGAGTTCCTGTGAAGTGGAAGGAGGTCCGGGCATCACCATTCTCCCTCCCCCACCCTCATAAATACTTTTTTTTAAAGGAAATGTTGCCTGTATACAGAAGGTGTTGCTTGCTCTTTTTTTGTTTTGTTTGGTTTGGTTTTGTTTTGTTTTTCGAGCTAGGGTCTCACTCTGGCCCAGGCTGACCTAGAATTCACTATGGAGTCTCAGAGTGGCCTCGAGCTCACAGTGATCCTCCTACCTCTACCTCCCGAGTGCTGGGTTTAAAGGCATGCGCCACCACACCCGGCTCCTCTTTCTTCTTTTTTTTTTTTTAAGTAATAGCACTGCATGCTTTTTTTTTTTAATTATTTGTTTCTTTATTTGAGAGCGACAGACACAGAGAGAAAGACAGATAGAGGGAGAGAGAGAGAATGGGCGCGCCAGGGCTTCCAGCCTCTGCAAACAAACTCCAGACGCGTGCGCCCCCTTGTGCATCTGGCTAACGTGGGACCTGGGGAACCGAGCCTCGAACCGGGGTCCTTAGGCTTCACAGGCAAGTGCTTAACTGCTAAGCCATCTCTCCAGCCCTCCTCTTTCTTCTCAAGGGTACCATTTTGTCAGCTGTAAGTCGTGACTCAGTATGGGGTCACAGGGAATGTGGAGTCACAAAAAGTTTGGAAATAGTTGAAAGGTGTCTGAATGCGCATCAACCGAGAGTTAACACGGAAGCCAACACACAATGTAGGGCGTGACTTCACAGGGCCGTGGTTCTGAGGGCACAGCAAGGGGTGCCACCGTGCACGCTGCCACGCCACACACCACCACAAATCAGCCCAAAAGCAAACAAACAAACAAAAGCCAAAGCTCTGGCTTGTAGGCCATCGTATGTCACAAATTGCAATGTTTTTACCGTACATATCGAGTTTTCTGCTCTTTTAGAAACAGAATGGTTTTCTTTCAGAAAGCAAAGACTTTCAGTATTTCCCCATCATCATTTCTCAGCACATAAGTATCACTTAGTATATCTTTGGAGCGTATTGATAGAATGTTTGACTTTAGCCGGACATGGTGGTACCTGCCTTTAATCCCAGCCTGGGCTAGACAGAGACCCTACCTTGAACCCCCTCCCCCCAAAAAAAGAATGTTTGAATTTAAAGATTACTATTTGAGTTGCTGACTTTTCATTAAAAAAATAATAGATTAATTTGGCTTTGGGATTAGGACAAGACTTCCAGCAATTTCTGAAGTGACCCTGCACACACTTCTGGCCTCTTGGACTACATACTTAGGCAAAGTGGTGTTCTCAGCAAAACGTCAATCGACCACAAAAAGCAGTTAAAGAGGAGGTGCATCTCTCAGTGCCAATCAACACTGACGTCTTTATGGGAAAAATAAGTAAATAAATAAATAAACAAAGTACATTCACCTCACTACTATGTTAATTTTATTTGCTCTTTAATAAATAATAAAATGATATATATATACCAAAGAATTACTAGGTTTTTTTAAGTGTTCAATTTGTATATACGCTGGGTCGCACAAAAACTCGGGCAAAAAAGGAGGCAGCCGAGGCTCGGATAGTTTAAGAAGCTGTGTTCCTGAATGTGTGGCGGGCACCTGCCCACCACTGGGTTGAGCAGAAGCTCTCGGTGCACAGCAAACTTGACGTCACTAAAGTATAAACAGAGCTTAGGGTTTGAACGTCATGATTTTGGTCCTGAGGCTACAATCACCTGAGGACAACATGACCACTCTTCTGCTCTATGTGAGTATTAATTTCCCAAGCCAGGCAGGAAAAACAAAAAAAAAAGGTTGTATTCTCCCCCATGGCTTCATTCATCTCTCCGTGTGGCAAAGGTCACTGGGGTTACCATGATCCAAGTAAAGAGAAGCAAAGGTGCTGGAATGGGACAGTAAACACAGAGGAACAACCAAAGGAGAGGGGACCTCGCATCTTTCAAAGACGCCTGTTCACCTGTGTGGAGCATCCCCGATATGAGCATTGGAAATTCTATAGCAAGATACAGCCCCGTCCTGGCAGGTGCCACCCCGACTCTCAGATGCTACCTAACAGCAGGGAGATGTCCTGATGTCACTGTACTGGGCCTAAGAAGAATGTTTTCTAGAAGGAAATGACTTGTTATTGTTGCTGTTGCTAATTACATAATAGCACTCAAAGGCAAGCACACACGCATTTTAGACAGTCTGAACGTGCTTCTGTTCATTAGTGCAGATAACTAACGTCAGTCTGCTTTCTCCCAAGAGTTACTGTGCTTCCTAGATGGGCTTGATAGGCTTGGGTCACCACCACCCAGCAGGAAGTTTCTTCACTGGCAATGGATGGTGATCACCATTTAAAGGGGAGGAGCATGGAAAGGAGAGTGTGGGAGGATAGAAAACAGTTGAGTGAGAGAGGTGAGCTGTGGGGCAAAAAAATGCTTCCTCCTTCTCCTTTAAATTTGATGCGGGACTTTTCAGGAAATTAAACACTGAGACTATTAGCATCAGATAGAAAACAGATGAGGTTAAGACATCGAAATGCTACAGCAGATTCCCCAGGCAGGCAGAGAGGGGACATGTGCAAGCAATCAGAGCAGCATTTCTGGAAAAGACCTTTTATGTTTTTAATACTTAACACTTCATAACAGGGACTAATAGGCAGGATAAAAAGAAGGCTGCTCAAAAGGCAACTTGGGGGATGAATGGTTTTCCAGACAACAGAGCTGGGGGAGCGGACTCCTTTAACTTCAATTCCTTGTCCCTTCCCCCCCCCCTTACCCACCCTCCTATGTATGCTAGAGCCATAGCATGTGCAGAATGGTAGGATAAGGAACTTGTGGGCATGTCCTTACTAAAGAGGCTAGAACTGTTCTTTACTGAGCATATGGCAAGTACACCCATGGCCCTGGAGGACCAGCCGGCAGAATACACAGATCTGGGTGGAGGACTGGGCACAGCAATGTATGGTCAGGAGCTGTACTCACCCTTGGAAGTCCTTCTAAAGGGACCATGTTCCCCCACCAGCCCCTAGCTTCCAGAAACAGGCAGCATGGGGAAGCTTCCTTCTTGCTCAGTTTTCTCATCATTTATTCAGGAATGACTGACTACGTACAGGATAAGGGGAAAAAATAACCTAAAGATACCCCGTGAAAAGAAGCCATAATCTATGTCCACGGCCAATCATAACTTGTCGGCAGGGACGCTGGGTTTGAGAGACAAAGGTATTGCAAGCTTCTTGTGTGCTGTGGCTGTGTGACCTTGAGCAAAGGACTCGCTCACTCTGTCTTAGTTTCCGCATCTTTACATTAAAGAAGCCGGACCGTCAGCGTTTCTCGGCTGGCGGTCCTGTCTGCTCTCTTGTCTTTATGAGACAGGATTAAGGTTTTGTGGAAGGGACGCACAACCGTGGCAGTGTCCAGCTGTGGCCCTCAAAAAGTGCTGGAATTAGACGCACAGGTAAACAGATCACCCGAGACACTTGTAGCCAGATGCACACCCACCAGTAATTTTACAAGCCCAGGACACTCACTGAAGCACAAGAGAGGTTTACCTTTCTGTCATTCATGTCATTCCCCGGACTATCATATTCACCCTGCAGGAGAAAAATGGATGCCAGATAAAGTCAATGGAATTATCAAAAGCAGATGCCAAATGAGGGAGAAAAAAACATGTCTTTTCAAAAAATTTCTCTAATGTTTTCCCTTTCTTTCATTTCTATTTAAAGGTCAAAGCATGGTGGTGGGGGGGGGAATGGGCTGGAGGGATGGCTTTGCGGTTAAGGTGTTTGCCTGTGAAGCCAAAGGACCCAGGTTCGATTCCCCAGGACCCACGTTAGCCAGATGCACAAGGGGATGCACGCATCTAGAGTTCGTTTGCAATGGCTGGAGGCCCTGATGCACCCATTCTCTCTTTCCCTCTCTCTCTCCCATTCTCTCTCTCTCCCTCTTTCTCTGTCAAATAAATAAATAAAATATTTAAAAGTCAAAAGCAGGGCATGATGAGGGGACAATGTTCCGCTTTCTTATCATCAGCATATGCAGCGTGCTTGGGGGAGCTTCTCACATGAAGGGGGTCCCCCTTCCCACTGCCGGGCTTCAGGGATGAGCCGTAAGTGGGTTCGCACACAATGAGGAAAGGGCGCCCGTGCTATGACATGCTCAACCCCGTTCACAACTGACGGGACCTGGCTTTGCATCAGCCACAGTGAAGATGTCAGGACAGGGAAGGCTCCTCCTGGGAAATTCCTTGTGTGGCAGCGTGGCATGACAGACGCTGAAGATGTCACCAGCCAGCTGGGTGACGGAGCTCAGCAGCATTTAGTCCTGGGGCCAGTGACGTTCTTCTCAAACTGTCTTGAAGTCACTGCATTACATCACGGGATGTCTAGAACTTTACTGCCAGCCCAGGAGCCTTTCTAGTTTCTGAGTTTCCCTCTGTGCCGCCCACACCTGCACCTGCATCTACCAGCATCCTCCTTCCTCAGCCCTCCACGTGCTAAAATGCTGGTTATTCCGATTTCTCTTCACTCTTGGTTCCCTTTGCATCTATCCACCTATTCCAAAGCCTGTGGCTTCAACTTTCTGAGGACTAGAGGGAACGTGATGATAAAAAATGGTGTTTACAGCCAACTGTGTGCCTATAATCCCGGAACTCAGAAACTCAGGCGGGAGGATCACGAGTGGATCTATCTTACATCATGAGACCTTGTCTCTAAAAGACAAAGAAAGGACAAGAGAGAGAAGAAGAGAGGGGAAGAAGGGAGGGAGAAGGGAGGGAAGTAAGGAAGGAGAGAGAGAAAAGGGAGGGGAAGGATACAAGGGAAGGATGTGGGAAAAGACAAGAAAAAAGAGGAGAGAAAGGAAGGGAAAGGAAGTGAAAAGAGGGAAAAGGAGGAAGAGAGAGGGGAAGGGAGGGGAGGGGAAAGGAGGAGAGGAAAAGGGAAGGGAGGAGGGGGTGGAGAGAAGGGAACGGAAGGGAAGGGAAGATACTTACATCATGAAGTGGGTAGGCAGCCTCATAGATATTGTTTGCTATCAGAGAGTTAATACCTATGGAAGGAAGTAAAGAATGTGAGAGTTATAACTCTAAGGGTCAGGGGTCTCTAGCCAGTTTTGATCAATACTAAACCCTTACCAACTGCTTCCTAGCTGAGTACCATTGAGTCCTCTATACCCTTCTAGACTACAAGGTTGTTTTTCAAGCTTTAATTCTCAGTATAAGGAAAATATGTCCATTTCTCAAACACAAAGTGATGCTTTTCTTATCAAATAGATTCTTCCAAGTTGCACGGTCCTTCTATTCTCCCAAATTCCATTCGTTCCGGCCTAATAACGCTCCACCCCCCCACACACACACACACCATAGGACCACTGGCATCATTTGGGACCCTCTAAGCTCAGTGGCGACAGGGGCGTGTTTAGATGAGTAACTTTAACCGTAATCACTAAGAGTAGAGGTCAGATGTCCCACCTCACTTCGCCTGAACTTAGATTTCTGACACCTGCTATTTCTCCTCAAGGAGACCATGTCTGCCCGGACTGTGAGAGCTCTGAGGTCTGAGGATTAACACAGCACTTCTCAAAATAGTCGGGGGTGGGGGGCTGCCCTGAGAATTCCTAACACCTTTCCAGGGCCCCTTGGTTGTGAGTCTCCAGGACTCATGAGCTCAAAAGCATTTTTTTGTTGTTGTTTTGTTTTTTTTCGAGGTAGGGTCTCACTCTGGTCCAGGCTGACCTGGAATTCTCTACGGAGTCTCAGGGTGGCCTCGAACTCACGGCGATCCTCCTACCTCTGCCTCCCGAGTGCTGAGATTAAAGGCGTGCGCCACCACGCCCGGCTACCGAAAGTATTTCACAATGCCACTGGTACCATCTGCTCTCTCACTCTTCACTCCACAGAGAGGAGCTCTGTGACATGCTATGGTGCCGTCCCCGGGGGGCTAACGGAGATGTGTGCTGTACCCTGATGCCTTAGGTTTTTCTGCTTTAACGTCTAATACGATAAATACTCATCGGTAGAGCCCACCTGAATGAAAGCGCTTTCGGTGCCTGCCAGTGACTTTTAAGAGTGTGGATGTGCTCTGCTATGCAAGTTTTGAAAGTGAGAGGCTAGAGGGATGGCTTCGTGGCTAAGAGCACTTGCTCTGCAAGCATGAGGACGTGAGTTCAACCTTCAGTACCCACGTAAAACGTCAAGCATGGCTATGCATGTCTGGAACCCCCAGTGCTGAGGGGAGCAGAGACAGGAGCATTGCCAGGGTTCCCGGGGGCCGGCCAATCCAACTGAAAAACAGGGCGCTCCAGGTTCACTGGAAGACTCTGTCTCAGGGAAATGAGGACACGTGCATACACCACACACACACGCACACATGCACACCACAGATATTCTGAAGATGGCACAAGGGATTTGTCTCAATCCCTCCAGCACCCCCCACCCATCACAGCTTCTCCTGGATGAATTTCTGAGTGGACAAAGGGCCCTGACCCTTAACCCCAATACACTCACAACAGAGAGACTCGGCTCACATACGGTCCTGGTCACTGTCTTGTTTCCTTCTTTGTTTTACCCAGCAAATACAAAGTGGCTTCTAGGTTCTGCCTCAGTCAGGATGGGCTGTCCTCGGTCACTGGCCTCCATGGTGGGGGAGGGGGAGTTATATGTCACCCACCTCTGCTACTAACATCTCAGTATACCAAGATCCACACTTTGGTTTTTTAACTTTTTTTAAATTATTTTTGGAGGGGTTTTTCAAGGTCGTGTCTCACTCTAGTCCAGGCCGGCTTGGAATTCACTACGTAGTCTCAGGGTAGCTTTGAACTCATTGTGATCCTCCTACCTCTGCCTTCTGAGTGCTGGGACTCAAGGTGTGCGCCACCACACCTGGCATGAACCACAACTAATTCGAGAGGGAAGGGGGAGAGACTTGCCACTATCTCTCGTGCCCTGGGTACTTTCGTCTCTGAACCACTCTTTCCAGGGGGACTATCGGCAGTAATGTGATAAGGATATCATTGATTTTGGAGGAAAGAAATATAATGTCCAAGTGCTAAGTGACTTGTGTTGGACAGTGTTGGATGCACAATTCAGTTAGGTCAAAAATCTAGACATTGCTAAAATTCATCATTTGCCACTCTGTATTCCCACCCAGACATTCAGAGCCCAAAGAAAATTTCAAACAAGCCTCTCTCCTCCGTCAGCGCCCTCTTCCTCAAACCTTGTGGCCACAGCCCCAGGATGCAAAGACCACACCCCAGGCAGCATGTGGTGCAGGGGACACTCGGAGAGGCCACGGCGCTGCTCAGTGGACGGAGCCTCCTCTATGATTCGATTTGAAAGCTGAGTGGCTATCACTGTGCCATTAAAGGCTAGCAGTCCTTTTTGTCTGATTATAAGTTTCCTCTTTGGCATGAACATAAAACATGAGAAATAAGCCTTGTGGTGGGTGGGGTGGGGGGGTTGGGCAAGAGAAGTCAGGGTAGGAGGGAGGTGGGGGAGGGGTGCCAGAGGCTGGACAAGCTACAGATTGGTTTTACTCACAAGACTGCAATTTCACTTAGAGCACCATTAATCAGTTCAAGAGCCCTAACCACAGCAATGTGGAAACCACCCCACAGTAATCAAAGTGAGGAGACCCAAGTTGGGAGTGGGTAGGTGGGGGGGGGGGTCGGTATTCAAAGCTACAAAAAGTGCTGTCGACATGGATAGAGGTTGAAACATAACAGGCGGGGTAAGGTCCCAGCAAGACCGCATCCCCGTCCCGGGGAATTACCCCACCCCGACCCCTTGTACTCACACTCCGTGGTTGCTGTGGCAACTGAATCTCTCTCTCTCCCCCCCCACCCCGCCCGCAAAGATAGTCCCAACGTGGAACCGCATGGACAAGGCGAAAACAGGTGTTTCACCTCTCTTAGCTCCTCGTTTCCCTCTCGGCTTCTTGGAGCACAGTAGTCACGCGGGACCATCACCCTTACAACCTGGGGGGATCCCATCCCCAGATCTTCAAAAAGCTCTCCACTCACGAGAGTGGGCAGCCACGCACCCCATCCCTCTCACGCACAAAGCTCCCAGGGCCAGCTCAGCCTCCCTACCAAGGACACGGTCTACCCATGACTCTGTGTGGCCTCCCCAGCCCGTAAGGCGTCAGAGCCGCAGCTGCCTGGCGTGCCACGCAGTGGCGGTTGAGAAGCTGGCAGCGCAGTGGCCGATCTTCTTGTGGATCAAGGCTCCCCAACCCTCCTCACGGCCTTGCTTGGCAACCAATGCTGATGAGGAAACTCTACACTCCGGTTGATTAGTCTGCCTCCTAAGACAGGAAGTCCAGGCAAATGGCCTTGGCCTTGGAGTAATGACTCAGGCTATGAAACCTGAGTTATCCTACCTCGGAATTCCAGCCACCACCACCCCCCCGAAATGATGTAATTGACTGTTTCTCTGTCTCCCGTGGCTGGGCACCTCCCACAGAACACCTAGGTGGTATCACATGGGCGATCCCAATCACAGGCTGTTGGGTGAAGGGGGGAAGAAGACAAAGGAGGGTGGTTGGGGGGCAACCTGAACAATAACTTCTCAGCCAGCATATACCCAAGAGTGGGGACCACATTGGCCTCTCTGTTCACCCTCAGACTTCAAAAACCAAGATCCTACCCGCCCAGACAAGCATGGAAATCAGTTTGAAAGGAGAAGAAAATAATCAAACGTTCTTTTTTTTAAAAAAAAAGAATCCCTGCTTTGAAAACCCAAATTCTGATTTTTTTTCCCCTCCTCCTTTGCAACAAAAATGGGCTAATTAGTTCCATCATGCACCATCCATCTGGCCAAAATGGCAAAGCTTCCTTCTTCAGGATCACACATATACTTTCCCTCACTGCTGTAAGGCCCTGGGAGACAGGAAAGAGGGACCCAAGCATTCACCCTCTTACTCCAAGAATCGGGGGGGGGGGGGTGTCACAGAGAAACAGAAAGCTTCAAGGATACCTTCCCTTTCTCCCCAGTCCCCAAAGTGAACCAGAGCCTCCACTCCACGCATAGCCTCTCTGAAGACCTTCATAGGTTGGTCCCCGACGTCTCCAGCCCCCTCTCTCCTTCCCCTCACTGGCCCCTGCACACCTATTGCTTCAAATTCTAATCCCCAAAGGCAAAGACTCTGTCTCCTCATCGCTCAGCACGGACCACATTCCCAACAGCCCGATACTGCCTCACCCGGCATCCCTGGCCCTTGGTACCCAGAGTCATCGAGACCAAAACACATGACCAGAGTGGACTCCGGCCCCCGCGCAGGCAACCGAGACCAAACTCGGGACTTTGAAGGTCTGCCTCCCAAAGAGAGTCTCGTTAAATCTCCAAGTGTGGCTGAGTGGCAACACGCACAGCTCTGCTCCCTACAGGCTAAACTCAAAGGAAACTTTGGTCCCGTGGGACAGGTACTTAGAGGGACGGTGCCTTCCTCCTCAAAACCCATTTGGTTTTGATTCCGCCCTGAACAAGGCCCGATCCTCCCGGCCTTCCACTTTCATCCCCGCTCTCCAGCCGGACGCAAATCTAAACCAGAGCCCCCAGACGGTGCATTTACCAGAGACTATATTTACCCATCACCAAATTGTCTTGACGTGTGCTTAATTACTTAAATGTCTTTAATCCCAAGCCTTTTCTTCTAACAAAATATAAACCAGTTCAGCTGGATGAATGATAAACCAGATGTTTACAACGTTCACCATAGTCTGGCTCCGGTCAAAATAATTAAGACATCGTCTCCTGAGTGGGAGGGGAGATACCCAAAGCATACATTTGTTTAAATGCTTTGACACCAAAATGTCCAAGAAAACGTACCTCCATCAACCTGTAATTTGCTATCCACAGAAAGACAATAATAACTTCCATATGAAGGAGCAAGCAAGGTGTTTGCCCTCCTGTGACATGGTCAGAGGGTAAGGTTTCTTTCCATGGTAAATCCCACTTTAAAGTCATTGAATGATGGAGTAGATTTCCAGGGCCCTGGCGACTGACCGTAGGCAACGTGACATTGATTAAGGACGCATCCCGGGCTGGGACAAGTTTATGAGCGCTCACACGCTTCCACCAGGCAGAACCCAACTGGCAAACCGTTTTTATCTCTGAATACTGAGTGTGTGTTTAGCCTACCACCCTTCCCTTCCAGGGGAGGATGCCAAGGAGAGCTTAAGATGCCCATCCCGGGGGCTTGGAGGAGACCTCAAAAGTGGTCAGGAAGAGTATCGTTAAACCTTCACTTCTTCAAGATCAGCTCCTCTTCTTTTACGCCTTCATACCCAACTCAAGCCCCCTCCCCCGCAAGAGAGGGAGGCAAGGGGAGGGGAAGAAAAAGGCAAAAGGAGAGAGAAGGGGAAGAGAAGGGAATGGCAGCAGGAAAGAAAAGGTGCTGTTGGTAGCTAGACTATTAAATGGGACTAAATACTGAATGGTTGAAAAACAAAATAAAGCAACAAAACAATAGGCCATTTACAGACAAACCTGGTCGTCCTTGGGTCCTTAATAAAACCAGAAACTGGGCATGGTGGCACATGCCTTTAATCCCAGTACTGGGGAGGCAGAGGGAGGAGGATGGCCGTGAATTCAAGACCACCCTGAGACTACATAGTGAATTCCATGTCACCTGGGATAGAACGAGACCCTACTATAGAAAAAGGAAAGGAAAAAGTAAGAAACCCAGAGATAAAGCTGCAGGAGGCACAGCCCTCTGCAATTCTATCCATCCCGAATGTCACCAGGTCAAGAAGTCCGCAGCAGTCTCCCCCACCCCCATGACGCCGATATCCTTCCTGCTTGCCTTGGCTGACTTCAGAGTTCCTGAGGCCCTCCCGAGCGGATTGTTACAGCGCACATCTCGGGACCTTGCCTCTGCCCACCCTGGTTCGGCAAAGAGACCCGGCGGCAGGGGAGGTCAGGGGGGCGGCAGGCAGTGCGGACACAGTCCCACCTGGGCAACGATGCCCACAGTCACGTTGCCAGGGGCTGGCACAAAACGAGCTGCTTCCATCTACCATGGCTGACTCATGCAAACGAGTCTTCCTGCTCTGATCTCCTTCCCCTGTAACCGTCTTCGCCCCGCCTCATGCACGCCAACGTACTGCAGCTTCAAACCCTGGCCAGAGCCCTGGCTCTCGGGTGTACCAACAGGATGGTGAAACCCTAGTCAGACCATGTCAGCTATAAATATACATTTCAGAGCTCAAAAGAAAAGAGATCCGGGGGCACTGAGAAGCCCCCCAGAGCCTGACGGAGGGAGAAACAGACCAAGGAGGGAATGTGACTTGATGCAAGTTTCTCAGCTCGCTCCACCCAGAGCTGGATGGCATCCTCTCTTCTAGCCTCTCCAGACGTGTGTGTGCCATGCATTTCCCTGTGTAGACATACCCTCTTCCTTTCCCCATCTGACGGGAGCCCTGATCTGTGGCTTCTCCCTGTGGTCAGTATGTCAGAGGGAGGAGTCTAAATGCCCCTGGCCTGCTGTTGCTGGGCAGTCTATCTGACCAAGCCACTCCTCCAACCAGGTCCCTCCTGCTAAGACCCAAGCACCTGTCTCCATGTCTTCACAGGCCTGGAAGTGCCCACACTTCTGTTGCTCCAGGTTCCAGGTTGCTACGCTGTCCCTAGCCCTTGCCAATGTCCATCCGCCTTGGATCATTATGACGGTCTCCAAATATCTGCCTTGAGTTAGCCTGAGTGTCATTTCTCCTTGTCGGGACCCCAGCTGACTCTCTGGAATTAGTGTCATTGGGTCTTGTATCTTTCTTTCCGGGCATGTGTCTTTCTGCCCGGGCAGCCATGGGCTCGCCCACCCTTCTCACGACATTGTCCCCTCACCTGGAAGTCCCTCGCTCCATATCCTACTTAAAACACGTCCCTGGGCTGGAGAGATGGCTTAGCGGTTAAGCGCTTGCCCGTGAAGCCTAAGGACCCCAGTTCGAGGCTCGATTCCCCAGGACCCACGTTAGCCAGATGCACAAGGGGGCGCATGCGTCTGGAGTTCGTGTGCAATGGCTGGAGGCCCTGGCGCGCCCATTCTGTCTGTCTCTATCTGCCTCTTTCTCTCTCTCTCTGTCTCTGTCATTCTCAAATAAATAAATAAAAATTGCCGGGCATGGTGGTGCACGCCTTTAATCCCAGCACTTGGGAGGCAGAGGTAGGAGGATCACCATGAGTTCAAGGCCACCCTGAGACTACAGAGTTAATTCCAGGTCAGCCTGGACCAGAGTGAGACCCTACCTCAAAAAACCAAAAAAAAAAAAAAAAAATGAACAACAAAAAACTTTAAAAAATAAAACAAAGTACTGTTTAAAAATTTTTTAAAATATAAAACGCGTCCCTCTCCAACTCTACCTCCACCCCATTTCCTTGCTTCACTTCTCCCGTCTAACGCACATGCCCGCCTGGCCGGCGTCCATCTTTGGGTCACTTTGTGTCTCCCCTCACTAGAATGAAAACCCTTCCTAGGTCACTACTCCAATCTCTTGGTTCTATTGCACAGGGATGGCACGCCATACCTGCTCAGTAAGATGACGAGCTCATCTCCCACCTCCTCTGGGAAACCTTTCCAACTTGTCAGTTAGACATCGAGAACACTATGGAGAAGCCAAGAAATCTGGCTCCAACTCTGGCCCAAGGTCCCCACCGTGGGCGCGCCAGTTAACTCTTGTGAAATTAATTAACACTGGTTAGACATACTTCCCAAGGATCAAAGAGAGCTACAGGGTCTGCAAGTGCTTTGAAAAACGTGCAACTAGACCCACGGGGGAGTCTGTATTTTGACTACGCTAATGCCTTATGGGTACAGAGATCTCCTACCTGGGTAGCTCAGCTCTCACTCAGCACAGAATACCTCCTCCCCCTCATGATCTGGGCCTTATCCGCAGTGGGATCCAGCAGACTTGCCTTCAATTCTGTTGGCCAACCTTTCAAAGGAATTTGTTGTTTTGTTTTTTTTCTTTCTCCCAAACTTCATAGCAAAACTAAAATACCAAAGCTCATGGAGGGAAGTTACCAGAGCCAAGAATTCAAGAAATCACAGCAATGTGGATAAATGATTCCAATAATCCTTCAGGAAACAAAAATAATCATTATATCCTTAATGATCATACAGAGACGTTCACACAGGCATTTATATAGAGAATACATGTTACAACCTACGGCCCTAAACAAGTGGGATCTCGTTTGATTTCAGAAGCTAAGCAGGGTCAGGCCTGGTTAGCACTTGGATGGGATGAAGTATGTTGTAGATACATTTGACATAAGGAAGCAAGAACTTGTGTGATAGACTTGGGGAAGATTTCAATACAAAAGGATATTGCCACAGGCAGGAAAAACTGAGACTGGTCATAGCCCTCTTGCTCAGTAGGTCAGGGCAAATTTTCAGCACAGCTGCGGAAACTCAACCCTTATGGTTTGAATATTTGTACTCTATTTTTTTCCCTCTGAGTTTCGACATTCTATTTTAATTTGTGTCCTTCCTGGTACTTATTTTTTAATTTATTATTTATATTAGCCTTGTTTTATTGTTTTCCTTGCAAGCCACTTCAGAAATTTTGCGGAACAAGGCAGAAATATAAATAAATCAGTGCATACATCTTGTCTATCGGTCTTAATGCCTTACAACAGTAGGCATGCAATAAAAATTGTCTACGGAGAAAACAGTGGCACTAAACAGAAATGACGACGAACTGTGGTTATCGTCATTGAGCTCTCCCGTGGTCTAATTGTTTTAAATAGGTTCAACAGGGAAGAGAATGAAGTAAGTAAGAAAATGAAGTCTGTAAGTAGGTCACAAACATGACGACCATATGAAACGCATCCCGGGGCTAGAGGCTCACAGAAACACCTACAATGTCAAGCACACGCCTGATTTCTCCTTCCTCTTCCTTTCATTAGGTAAACGTGATCTGGAGAAATTGTCCCTTGTAACCACTTTGGTTTCACCTTCACCTTTTTATAAGACCAGAAAGCAAAGCAATAACATCTAAATGTTCCCCTTGACTCAAAGGTCCATATGGCCTTGATGCCTCACAACTGTCACCACGGTGGGTCTCCCTGCTTCTGACCCACAGATGATGACTGATAAGTTGGCCAATGAGCTTCAAAGACACCTCACAAGATAAACTGCTTGCGAACATTCCTCTTGGTTCCACTCGGCTGAGAAGTACAGTTCAACCATCCCTTGTCTCAAATCCGGGGGGGGGGGGAAATAATTGACAAGCTGGCCCCCCGATTCCATGCCTGGTGCATAGAGCGGCCAAAGGGGTGGGAATGGCATTGGTGCGAGGCAACCAAGTCCTAGACCCGCTTCTGAAAACCTGACTCCGTATGTGAGCCGGCAAGTCACCTATGCCCCCTTGTGCCCATCTGCAACTGCGGGTGATAACTGCTGGCACCCCACTTTCTCTGGGAGCTTTGAGACCAATGCTGGATAGCTCCTCTTAACGCTGAGAAGCAGACCTGGACGTCCCGTGCCTCCTGACTGGCGCCGCCACCGTGCGGTTGATGTGACCGCAAGGGCGCCTGCCGCGGCGTTTCATAATCACCTGTTTGCTAGTCTGACTGCTTGATTACACCAGAAGCCCCTCAAGGGCACGTGGGAGGTTAAATTCACCTTGGCACTGCCCAGCTTCCATAACACCATCTGACACATAGCAGGTAATCAAAGAAAATTATTTTTTCTGAGTGTCTAAGAGCGAAGGCGAAATTTGTATGCCACTCAACAACAGCGAAATCTTCATGACGTGTGACTTCGAGGCATCTCCTACAAACACGAGATCCTCGGAGGATAAAAAGAAAAGATAACGGTGTCTTCAACATTAAAGCAGAGAGGGCTTCTTGTGACCTTCCAATAGGTATAGAGGTTGTCACTCTAAAAAGCTTTAGTTTGCACGGAACTTCCAGCTTCTAAAACAGTCATCCATTTAATCTCTATTTAAAAAATGCTGAAAAATAAAAAGTATCTCCATTTTACATAAAAGGAAATTGAGCAGGAGAAAGGCTAAAGTCTCTTGTTTGTGAACAAATAAGTCAGGAACTCACCAGTGACTGCTGTGGGACTAGCAGAATTGGTATATTAAATATTCTATTCACTTATTTATTTACTTATTGATGAGCAAGAGGGAAAAAGAGAGTGAGAGAGAGAAAATGGCTACACCAGGGCCTCCAGCCACTACAAATGAACTTCAGACGCATGTGCCACCTTGTACATCCAACTACCATGGGTTCTGGGGAATCAAACCTAGGTTTTTAGGTTTCTCAGGCAAGCGCCTTAACCGATAAGCCATCTCTCCATCCCAGAATTGATATTTTATTTTATTATTTTTTTTTGAGGTAGGGTCTCACCCCAGCCCAGGCTGACCTGGAATTCACTATGTAGTCTCAGGGTGGCCTCGAACTCACAGCCTCTTACCTCTGCTTCCCAAGTGCTGGGATTAAAGTCCTGCGCCTCCACGCCCGGCTAGAATTGGCATTTTTAAATTACCTAATTAAATCGAATCAACTGGGCAGAATGTGCAAAGGCAGACAGGCAGGCACCCTGAAGCAGAAAGGATGATTCTGACATGTCTCCAGGATTCACTGTGTGGAAATCAATGCCAGGAGGACAGATACAAGCAAGAAAGAGACAGAGGGCATTTTGAGGAGGCAGCTAGCACAAAAGAAGGATCGGCAGACCACCAACTTGATCTGGCCGTGAAGCTCGGGAAGGACAAACATTCAGTCAACTGGAGCAGGATGGAGAAGGCAGCGGTCACACTGGCAGGAAGAGAGGTAGGGGTATAGGGACTGGAGAGATGGCTCACTGGTTAAAGGTGCTTGCTTGCAAAGCCTGACAGGCCAGGGTCTGTGGCACACGCACCTGCAGGTTGTTTGCAGTGGCGAGAGGCCCTAGCTAGCACTCCCATTCATGTTCATTCAGTCTCATTCTTTCTCTTTCTCTCTCCCCTTGAAAACAATAAACACAATTTTTATATAAGAAGAAGTAGGAGGGCTGGAGAGATGGCTTAGCGGTTAAACACTTGCCTGTGAAGCCTAAGGACCCCGGTTCGAGGCTCGGTTCCCCAGGACCCACGTTAGCCAGATGCACAAGGGGGCGCACACATCTGGGGTTTGCTTGCAGTGGCTGGTGGCCCTGGCGTGCCCATTCTCTCTCTCTCCTTCTCCCTCTCCTCTTTCTCTGTCACTTTCAAATAAATAAATAAAAATTAAAAAAAAGCAAGAGTATGGCGGAAGAATAGAGATTTGGAGAGGGCAACATTGGAAAGAAAGTGATGGCGACTGGAAAACTGGAAACTTTCCCTAGTGCTAGCTACCTATAACAATAGAGCATAGGCTAAAAAAAAAAGGAAAAAAAAAGAGAGAGGCAGGTGCATACAGGTGCAAACAGGTGCCATATAAATGAAACTCGTGGCCCCTGCCTTTTGGGTGTGTGTCCTTTCCATCTGCCAACCTACCCCCATCATTGGGAGCGCCTTTCTCCTTCTTAATAAGTGGTCTCTATTTCTACTACCTGACTCTGTTTCTCTGATACAATTCCTTGACCTGGGACACAAGAACCTGGAAACTTCAGCAGGTAGCTTGTGGGTGACCTCCAAACTCAGTTCCTTCAGTGATTACAGGACGAGGGGCAAGGAAAAGGAAGGAGGAGGATTGCCACAAAGGGTAAGGGAGCTCAGAGGAACTGGGATGATACAACACCTAAAGAGGAATCAAAAGCAGAGTACAGGGCTGGAGAGATGGCTTAGTGGTTAAGCACTTGCCTGTGAAGCCTAAGGACCCCGGTTTGAGGCTCGATTCCCCAGGACCCACGTTAGCCAGATGCACAAGGGGGCGCATGCGTCTGGAGTTCGTTTGCAGTGGCTGGAGACCCTGGCACGCCCATATTCTCTCCCTCTCTCTCTCTCTCTCTCTCTCTCTCTCTCTCTCTCTCTCTGTCTCTGTCATTCTCAAATAAATAAATAAAACTGAATAAAATATTTTTTAAAAAAAGAGTACAAACAAGCAGGAATTTAGCAGCTGAACACCTTCCTGGCAACAGCTATCAGAAGGGAGAGGTTCAGGACAGAGGCTTTGGGAGATTGTTGGAAGTGAATACAGAAACTGAGGGGAAAGGCTATGGAATACCGGAAGTGAGAAGGTATCACTAAGAACGTGTGAGGCGACAATTTGGGTCAAACTGGGCAGATTATAAAAGGATTAAAAGTCACCTAGATGGAATTGCAGGGCAGGCTGGTCATGAAATGAACATGAATTAAAGAAATTCGATAAAGGCTCTGAGAAATCACAACTAAAATCTCGGCTCTCCTAACCCCTCTGGTTATCCTTGGCACAAAGTGGTGGCTCAGAGTGGTTCTGAAAGACCCATGAAACTGGGCCAGGCAGGTACCTCACACCCTCAAGCTTGTCTTGCCGGCACCAGGTTCCACATTGGATGGAAGATGCATTTTTTTTTAAGTTTATTTATTTTGGAGGGAGAAAGAAGCAGAGAGAGAGAGAGAGAGAGAGAGAGAGAATGGGCACACCAGGGCCTCCAGCCACTGCAAATGAACTCCAGACGCGTGTGGCCCCTTGTGCATCTGGCTGACGTGGGTCCTGGGGAATCGAACCGGGGTCCTTAGGCTTCGGCAGGCAAACGCCTTAACTGCTAAGCCATCTCTCCAGCCCGATGTGTGTGTGTGTGTGTGTTTTAAACTGGAGTCTCATTTTGAATTTTGTAGCAAGGCGAAGACATCAAAGCAAACATGAGCATAGACAATTAGCCCTTGAAAAGTTACTCACTTTCCTAAAGGCCCCTATCACTACGGCAAACCTCCTGGGCTGCCGTCTTCAGTGCTAGTCCTGTGGCGCAGAGCACAGCACAGGCCCCACAAATAAACTCCCAACACGGGTTCCCATCACGGGGCTTAATGGCCTCCTCCGTCACTAGACTTGACACTAAGTGCCTTTGGACTCTTCAGCTTGGAGCTTCCTCAGAAGCCCAGGATGGGCCACCACACAGCGTATTCTGAGGCCTTTCTCCATAAGGATCCAATAGCTGTGTGAGACAATGGCGCCTTGGAAGGAAGAGCTGCGCTCACGGGAGCGACTTGTAGAAAAGGACATTTGTGCCCAAGCTTGAGAATGTTTCCCACAGAGCAGCCTACTCATAGCTCCCATTCCCCCGGTCCCACCATGTCTAGCTCTAAACACCCTGTAAGCGCCTCACTGACTGAGGTTCTTGATCTAATGCTTTAAATGCGCATATCTGTAAAAAAAAAAAATGGGCTGGAGGGATGGCTTAGTGGTTAAGGCGTTTGCCTGCAAAGCCAAAGGACCCAGGTTTGATTCCCCAGGACCCACGTAAGCCAGATGCCCAAGGTAGTGCATGCATCTAGAGTTTGTTTGCAGTGGCTGGAAGCCCTGGTGTGCCCATTCATTCTCTCTCTCTCTTTCTCAAATAAATAAATTAAAAATAAAACCATATGATGAATGGATTCAGCCAGTTACAGTGAGGACAAGTCATTAACTTTCTAGTTTCTCCATACATAAGGCGAATGTGTTTGACTACTTGGACTCCCAAGATGTTTTCCCCCTAAAAGTAGAAAAAAAAAAAAAAACAAGGGCTGGGGAGGTGGCTTAGCCGTTAAGCACTTGCCTGTGATGCCTAAGGACTCTGGTTCGAGGTCACCCAGGACCCACATAAGCCAGATGCACAAGGTGGTGGGTGCACGCATGTAGAGTTCGTTTGCAGTGGCTGGAGGCCCTGTCGCGTCCATTCTCTCTCTCTCTATCTGCCTCTTTCTCTCTCTGTCTGTCGCTCCCAAATAAATGAATAAAAATAAACAAAAACGTATTTCAAAACATAGAAAAAAAAAACTGAACACGATTTAGGTTATTACAATGCCATTGGAGGTTATAAAGCACAGAGCAGCTGAATTAACTCAAAGAGAAAAGTAGAGGTGATACAAGGAGAGGGGAGGAACATCTCCAGCCTTTTCTTAGTCGAAGTCTGGGGGGAAGTTTCAACAAGCTAGGAGGGCCCCCAACCCTACCAAGCATGGGGATGCCCCAGCTCCAGGGCCCACGCGGCGCTTCTCAGCCTAAGGGAAAGCAGCCCCTGGGTGGGTGGGAGGCGCTTGGCAAGGACTTGCTGCCCACCAAGGCAGCTGTTGAAAGGACAGCCAGGGGCCTCTCGCCCCCAGCACGCCCACGGCGCGGGAGGGCTCCTTACCCATCGTGTTGTTGGCTCGCGAACAGGCCGTGCGCTTCAGAATCTCGTGCACCTAAAAGGGAAGGACAGACAGCAGCCCGTGAACACCTGGGCCACGCCGGGCATCGCCGCCTCCTGTGCGGCTGGCAGGGCCGGATGGAGGCCTGGGGGGAGGGGTCCCAGGCGCCTAGGGCCCCTCGCAGGGAGGGGACGCCAAGCATGTGCCCAGCTCATGGCCCGCCTGTCAGACCCAGTCAAGCTTGAGCACTTTGAGGAAGCAAAGAATTTAACGAATTTAACCCCTCACACGCACTTCCCTCTTGCACCCCTCCCTTGGAAAAAAATAAATAGATAAATAAATTCATAAAAGGCTTGAGCTGGGCGTGGTGGCACACGCCTTTAATCCCAGCACTCAGGAGGCAGAGGTAGGAGGATCGCCGTGAGTTCGAGGCCACCCTGAGACTCCATAGTGAATTCCAGGTTAGCCTGAGCTAGAGCAAGACCCTACCTTGAAAAGCCAAAATAAAATTAAATTAACAAAAATAAATAAAAGGCTATAAACTGACTGCAGAGACAGGCAGGGAGACAAACAGAGGCCAGCCGGGAACTCCCTGTCTGCCTGGCAGGTGGAGCCTCAGGAAAGGCCTTGGCATGCAAGGCATGGGCTCCTTCGCAAGCCAGACGCACTGTTGACTGTCAGGCCTGGGTGACTGCTGGGAAATGGCAGGACACACAGACGCAAGGGGCCCGCCGGCAGAGAGCCCGTTCCTGCCCGCATCGTGCCTCATCAAGGGGCCCGAGACACCAGACGGGCTTGGGAAAGCGCTCGGTGCTCCAAGACAGCACCTGCACTTGCCTTCTTATTTTCTCCGAGATTTTCCTGAGCTCCCCCTCGGAGGTGCTGACCGCAACACAGTCTACGCATCCCTTCCCGACGCCTCTCGTAAAACAAAGAACTGGGCGCACTGCTCCATGGCATCTGAGCCTCAACACCCACGCGCCTGGCAGGTGTGGAGCACACCACCTGAGGCCTTGTTGAGGGAATCTTCTCTCACACAGACGGGGGGCTCTCTGCAGCAAATTTGGGACAGCGTGAAGCCACTGGCCAGCTGTTGATCTCCTGGGTGGGAGTCTCAAGCCTTAGCCAGGCTCAAAAGAGATGCTGGGGCAAAGGGTATCTGGTCTGGAACAAACAACTGAGCTGGGCAGACACCAGCAAAGTAGAGGGCACGGGGCGGCATCAGCAGGCCGGAGCAAGCTACGGGACAAAAAAGCCTCTTTTCTGCCCTTTTCAGACACTAAGGGGGACTGAGGAGAGGGCGGCGGAGGAGGAAGAAAGAAGGATGGCTGAGAGATGTGCAACCCCATCATTCTTCACACTCCATGTTTTATTTTCCACCCACAGACTGGAGGGGGTGTAAATAAGTAACATCCAGCAGAATGGGGCCCAACAGTGTTTAATATGGCGTAGTAATTCAACAGCAATAATAATTAGGAACAGCATTTACATGGCATTGTATTATTTTACAAGCACTTTGCAATTTAGCGGTGGGGGGGTGGGGGTGAGGAGGTAATCTCTACAACACCCTGTAATTCCTTCCCCACAGTGGTGGACCAAAGCCATGGTGAGATTTAACTGGCTCATAATAGCATCAAAGAAAGCAGAAAGTTTACACCCTTTCCCATAGGAAGAAATAATAAATCATATGTCCTAAAACATGACACGAAGGGACCAAACATGCTTTCTGACACATCTTGAAAGCAAGAGTTGAAGCTAGTTGTCTGTGTGCCTTGAAAAGGTCTGTGTGCCTTTGTCTGGTCGCTTCTTTATGGCCAGTTGGCTGGGAAGTCCCTCTAAGTCTCCGATCCTTCCTCCCACCCCGAGTGGAAATATAAGTTTATTTTTTCCCCTAGGGTCTAGTGGAATATCACTTGCATGTTTCCCTTGGAGATGGGGTATGAGTTCTAGCTCACCCTGGGGCCCTCTTTCCCTCTTCTACCCATGGCCAAGTGAGTCCTCGAAAGATAAAGAATAAACTAATGAGGGCTAGAGAGATGTCTTAGCGGTTAAGCGCTTGCCTGTGAAGCCTAAGGACCCCGGTTCGAGGCTCAATCCCCCAGGACCCACGTTAGCCAGATGCATAAAGGGGGCGCACGCGTCTGGAGTTCATTTTCAGTAGCTGGAGGCCCTGGCGTGCCCATTCTCTCTCTCTCTCTATCTGCCTCTTTCTCTCTGTGTCTCTTTCAAATAAATAAAAATAAACAAAATTATTAAAAAAAATAAACTAATGAGGAAAATAAAGATGATAAAATAAAAGATACTGTATGGCTGGAGATGGGCCCCAGGGACAGAGGTCAGCTGCAGATCTGACCACACACCCTCCACAACTCAAAGCCCTTGAATCAAAGGCAATAAATGGCCGGGTGTGGTGGCGCACGTCCCAGCACCAGGGAGGCAGAGGTAGGAGGATCACCGTGAGTTCAAAGCCAACCTGAGACTACATAGTGAATTCCAGGGGTCAGCCTAGGCTATTGTGAGACGCTACCTTGAAAAAACAAAAAAAAAAGGGGGGGGGAGGCAATAAATGAAGAAACAAATTAGAAGCAGGGCTACAGTGATGAATGGTGGCTATCTGTTCAACGGCTGGCTGACTTCCTATCACATAAGCTCACGAGACTGCCGTGGAGGCTGAGAGAGCATGCGTGACGTAAGCAGAGCCAACATGGGGAACGCTGTGTCTCGTCTGGTTCTAACGACTAACCAGTGAGTTCTCTTTCAGTGCCTTGCTTCTCAGAGCCTCAGCCTCCCTACCTGTAAACCAGGAGGATCTCATTGACTGGTTCAAAGTTCCCGCCATCTCTGACACCCCTTTCAAACCCGAGACAGAGAAGTCATTGCCTGTTTCTCATGCTACTAAGACGAGAAGGCTCCTTGGATGCTCTACGCGGCATCACCGAGCAATTCATGACGGGAAGTAGCAGGGAGAACAATGGAATGCCCAGCCAGTAATGCCTAGCCAGTAATGGAGTACCCAGCCTCTCCCAACCCCCTTCCAAGCCCGGCACACCCCTTACTTACAATGCGGCTGCGAGTAGCATTGTCAAAGAAAGTGTCCTTTTCCTGGATGTTATACCTAGAGGTACCAAGAAAGCACAGGTGAACTCACTCCGGCCCTGAGACCACCTCCTCTCTCAGCCCAGAGCACACCCACACACCCACACACACTCACACAATGCTGTGTGGATATTTGTTTTGACCCGGCAGTTCTGAGAATTCGTCATAGGGATTTATCAAAAGAAAAGAACGGAAGCGAAGGAAAATTGATGCAAATGAAAATACTTCTTACACGGGCTGGAGAGATGGCTTAGCGGTTAAGCATTTGCCTGTGAAGCCTAAGGACCCCGGTTCGAGGCTCGATTTCCCCAGGACCCACGTTAGCCAGATGCACAGGGGAGCGCATGCATCTGGAATTCGTCCGCAGTGGCTGGAAGCCCTGGCACGTCCATTCACTCTGTCTCTATCTGCCTCTTTATCTCTCTGTCATTTTCGAATAAATAAATAAAAATAATTTAAAAAAATACTTCTTACAAAGTCATTATGGAGATAAGAAGTGATTCCAAAATTGGTATAAAAGAGCATCATTCCAGCCATTGAAAATGACAATTATAAACATTCTGAGCAAAAAGATTATACAATGATAGAGAAATGTTATGCTATAACAAGTTTTCAGAATGAAAACACATGGAAAATAGGCCTGTGTGCCTAGACAACAGCAGTGACTATGCAAAAGAAAGGAAGGAAAGAAGGAGGGACGGGAGCCTAGTTTCAGGGTATTAGGATTACAATTACTTGTATTTTTAGATTTTCACTTCACATGATCGTTGTCATTAGATACCAAGCTCAATTATATAAGGCCTGCGTGTGTTCTAAACGTCGTACGCTGAACATTCACTCCCTAAGAGCAGCCGGAAACCACCTGCCACTTGGAAGGCCGGGGCAGGAGAAAGTAGAGTTTCGGGCCAGCCTGGGTTACAAAGCAAGACTCTGTCCGAAACAAAACAACCACAACAACAAAAAATCAGCACCTGGGGGCCTGTGAGATATTCCTCATGGCTTCTGGCCCCGGGCCCTTTGCTGAAGACGCAAAGATGGCTGAGTGGCTCCCAACTCCCCCGGGACCCCAGTCCACCATGAGGGCATTGGTGTCTCCAAAGGACTGGCGCGGGGGGCAGATCACGACACTGTGTACACCACAGATGTGAAAGGTCCAAAGATGGAGTGAAGGCTTCCAGCTGGGAAGAACAGAGTTTTCTAGAGATGAAGGCGGCTGGTCGCTGGACTTGAAGGACAACGGAAGTCCAATGAACGGAGGTGTAAGAGGCGTTCAGAGGCCAGCCTCTTCGTGGGAGAAGAAAGCCGGGGGGGGGGGGGCAAAAATAGTAGCAGGCAAGGGACAAATGAGCACGCTGGGGCTGGAGGGATGGCTCAGCGGTTAAGGCGCTTGCCTACAAAGCCAAAGGACCCAGGTTTGATTCCCCAGGACCCACGTTAGACAGATGCACAGGGGGCACGCACGCATCTGGAGTTCATTTGCAGAGGCTGGAGGCCCTGCCGTGCCCACTCTCTCTCTCTCTCTCTCTCTCTCTCTCTCTCTCTCTCTCTCTCTCTCTCTCTCTCCCTCTTTCTCTGTCAAATAGCTAAATTAATTAATTTTTAAAAATCATGAGCCACCACACTCAGAACTCATTTAAAATAATAATAATAATAATAATAATAACCATGCTGGTCCTGTCTGGGCCACATACACTTGGGCTGGCCCTGGATGATGGTGCCCTCCAGGTAACTTCACAATGGAAGTGTGGAGACTCACTGAGGAGCAGCGTGCACGCGTGTGTAACGTCACTACCTATCATGATGGGGGAGAGGGAGGGATTCTCCAGGGAGCTCGGGAACACCGCCCTGCAACTGCTGCCTCGGGAAAGCTGGCGAGACCCCCTGTTTTCTCTGTCCCCCCCCCCTTGCCACTCCCTTGCCTCGGTCGCTGACAACTTACCTCCCTGCGCCCCCTTTCCCGGAGTTCCCTCGCTTCTCACCCCTCGGCTAAGGCTGCCCTCTCCAGATGTTTCCCAAGTGGACATTCCGGCGGATTCTGCTCACCCTTCCTCGGTGGGATGGCATCACCCCAGAATCAAGAAGAGCACAAAGCCGGGCGTGGTGGCGCACGCCTTTCATCCCAGCACTCGGGAGGCAGAGGTAGGAGGATCACCTTGAGTTCAAGGCCACCCTGAGACTACAGAATGAATGCCAGGTCAGCCTGAGCTAGAGTGAGACCCTATCTCAAAAAACCAAAAAGAAGAAGAAGAGGAGGAGGAGGAGGAGGAGGAGGAAGAGCGCAGAATACAGAAATCTGGAAACCTCGCCCTTCCTTTGCTCAAGTTGCTCACGTCTGGTGGAAACCCCACTGGATACGCTGGGCAGAGGAACCTCGCAGCACAAAGAAAACAGAAGTCTGACCTCTTTCCCTTGCACAGAGCCACTGTGTAGAACTGGCTGTCCCCAGCTCACCGTCCACCATATATAGTGGCCAAATGACGGGTGTTCTGGGAAAAATTCCCGGGGCAATTTTGGGGTCACCTCTCAAGGGAAGCGGTGTCCCGGGACTAGCTACCACTTCACCCTGAGAGCATCGTCTGTCCCTAGCTCCCGGGCCCTTGTGAGCACAGGGCTCAGAGATGGTGGCATCCTGGTTTCCTGCGCCTCTCATACTCACAGGTACATTTTCTCCCTGGAGAACGGGTAGCAGAGCCTCTTCACCTTGCTGCTGTGCTCGGGAACTCGGGGCTGCAGCGGAGAGCTCAGCTTCTGCACGAGGGCCTGGAGCTTCTTCGCGACGCTGCCTCCGGCTTTGATCTCGTACATCTACGGGAAACAAAAAAGGCGACCACCTGGCACACCCGGAGAAGAGCGAGGTCACAGTCGGCGTCACCGCCGCACCGGGCATCACCTGTGCTCCCGGAGGAGACGCTCTGGGCCACCGGAAGACTGGCAGAGACAAACAGGGCCTTTCCTTTCCCCATCTTTTCTTTCCGAAAGAAGCCGGTCTCAACCGTATGTAATGTGGAAATGGCCAACATAGAGAAGCAGCCACCATCCGCACACTCTGTCATGCCATCTTAAGGCCCACCACGTGACAACCACCCTATTTCCACTGGACCAATGCATATACAATCATTGTATAGAAAAATGGCAGGCGTTTCAGCCGCCTAGCCAGGCAGGATGTGCCCACTGGTACGATTGTGTGGCATGTCCGTTATGGGGGAAAACAACTGCTCTCTAATTGGATTTGAGGCCTGCCCCGTGGGAGGGAATTTAGACCTGATTCTTTTTTTTTTTTTTAATTTATTTATTTGAGAGCGACAGACACAGAGAGAAAAACAGATAGAGGGAGAGGGAGAGAATGGGCGCACCAGGGCTTCCAGCCTCTGCAAATGAACTCCAGACGCGTGCGCCCCCTTGTGCATCTGGCTAACGTGGGACCTGGGGAACCGAGCCTCGAACCGGGGTCCTTAGGCTTCACAGGCAAGCGCTTAACCGCTAAGCCATCTCTCCAGCCCTAGACCTGATTCTTAAAAGCTAGTCAAAAGTCTATGGATGGGAAGATCATATATATCCCAAGGGGAAGTGACGACTGTTGTTTAGCTAAATGGATGTGTTATGTTCAGCAAGTTGTTAATAGCTGGCAAAGTAAAAAAAAAAAAAAAGATATGACAGAGACAAAGCAGCCCAAAATAGACAGAGGGCTTTGGCAGTTTAAAGACAGACAGGAGGCGGGTTGGAGAGATGGCCTAGCAGTTAAGTAAGTGCTTGCCTATGAAGTCTAAGGACCCCGGTTCGAGGCTCGATTCCCCAGGACCCACGTTAGCCAGATGCACAAGGGGGCGCATGCGTCTGGAGTTCATTTGTGGTGGCTGGAGGCCCTGGTGCGCCCATTCTCTCCCTCTCTCTCTCTCTCTCTCTCTTTTACACACACACACACACACACACAAATAAATAAATAAAACTAAACAAAAGAAAGGAAGTAACAGCAGCTGCTGAGGCGTGTGGAAAATGCCCTGCAGAAGACGATGCAGCTCAGCAGAGTTGATGAGAGGAAGAACTTCTCGCAGTCGTTTGGTTATACAGACTGATAGAAAAAAAAGGAGGGAAGCAGGGCGTGGTGGCGCACACCTTTAATACCAGCACTCGGGAGGCAGAGGTAGGAGGATTGTCATGAGTTCAAGGCCACCCTGAGATGACAGAGTTAATTCCGGTTCAGCCTGGACCAGAGTGAGACCCTACCTCAAAAAAACAAACAAAAAAAAAAAAAAAAAGGAAGGGGGAAGAAACCTCTAGACCAAATAACTAAAACATAACTACATTATATATATGTAACTGTATATACTAGTATTTTTCTATGCTTTTTGACTTAACTTCAGTTATAAAATTCATACAGTTAGTTCTGTGTACAAATACACCCAAACCATAGGAGAATATTAACTAAATGCTGAAAAATTTTCCTTTCACTTTTGACCCAGACCCACCCTTCTCTCCAAAGGAACCCCTCTACCGACACTGACAGTATATCTTATCCCAGTTCTTCATGCCTATCTGGGCCCCTCTTTTCATACCCAGGCTCACAGTGCACACAGTAGTCCACAGCTTGCTTTTTCTCATTTATCACTATGTTACAGATGTCTCTCCGAGTCAATTAATGAAGAGCTGCCTTAATGGGTGCTTAACACTGCGTGGCAAACAGGAATCCTAGTGTGTTGAGTCACTTCCCTAATGGGCATTTATTTTACTTCCTATGCATGTTTTATCTTGTTTTACCACATTTATTTTTTAGCATTTTTATTTATTTATTTATTTACAAGCACAGAGACAGGGAGAGAGAGAGAGAAGGAAGAAGAGGAAGAGGTTATGAATGGGCATGCCAGGGCTTCTTGCTGTTGCAAACAAACTCCAGACACATGCCACTTTGTGCATCTGGCTTTGTGTGGGCACTGGGAAATCAAATCCAAGTTAGGAGGCTTTGTAAGCGAGCTCTTTTAACCACTGAGCAATCTTCCCAGTCCTTTAACCACATGTCCATTAACATAGCTTTATAAATCTTTTTGATGAATAAAGCTTAAACAGATATAAGACATTCTAGTACAAAATTCAAGTTTTGTTCGAGGCTGATTAAGTGGGATGGCTATCATCGGGTGCTTGTTGTAGACAGTTCCACATTGCTAGAACATCAACACCCGAACCAGGCACAGTTTGGGGGCGGGGGGAAGGGATGGATTTCAGTCCTACAGATCCAGGGGAGAAGTTCCATCAGTGATTGAGGAAGCTGCTTCCATACATCCCAGCAGAGAGAAATGAGCAAACAGCCCGTAAAAACCAAAAGCAGCCACGGCCACAGGCAGCAGGGGCCCTGCCTGAGCTCAGACCTCTCTGCATGCCTTTGAGGCTGGAAATCAGAGCCTCCTCCAAGAACACATTAGGGCTGGACCCCAGGATCTATCCCAGTGACACCTCCTCCAGCCAGACAGCAGGAGAACCGAGTATTAAGCTTTAATAAAATACCTGAGTCTGGGGGGGGGGTGTATATATTCAAACTACCACAGTCCTCAAGGGGTTCCCACAGGTACATGCATAAAGACTCGGTCCCCAGAGTGGTGATACTGAGTGCTGTGCCCCTTTAAGAGGAGCCTAGTGGGCGGTCCTTAGGTAATGGGGTCCTGTCCTTGAAACAAGTACCCTGCCTATTCTTTCTCCTGCCTCTGTCCAGGAAGCCCTCACACTGACAAACACTCTTGTCATGATATGAGGCAGGGGAATCTTGAACTTGCAGCAGCCCAAATACGCTTCTCTTTATCAAGTAGCCTATGGCAAGTGTTTTGGTAGATGGGATGTTCCTGGTAGACCGCATATTCTTGTATCCTGTATTTAATCTACCAGGGCTACCCTTTGCTACTTCCACACCGGACCCTTACTTATATTTCTGCAGCACCATTTGGTCAAGGTGCTTCCTTATGAAAACATTTCAGTGGGATGAGGGAACAGGGACAAAAGGAGGAAATAAGAAAGAATTGTTGGGCTAGAGAGATGGCTTAGCAGTAAAGATGCTTGCCAGTGAAGCCTAAGGACACTCCAGGTCCCACATAAGCCAGATGCACTAGGTGACTCAAGAGCAAGGTCACACAGCCATGCTAGGGGCTGCACGTGTCTGGTCTTCCGTTGCAGTGGCTGGAGGCCCTGGCATACTAATTCTCTCTCTCTCGCTCTCTCTCTTAAAAAAAAAAAAAAAAAAAAAAGGCAAAGAACAATGATCAAAAACATACATTATAAACATGTATGAAAACTGTGAATAAAATGTTTTTAAATTTGTTCACAGTTCACACAATTTTCTTGAAATAAACATAAAAATTCTTCACCAAGCGCATGGCACATTCTAAGAGATGTCACCAAATTTATTTGCCTCATGATCCCTTGCTTTCAGCAGCCAGCTTCTGGACATCTTGTTAGCTCTTCTCAAACGATGAGCCTTCTCCAACCTTCATCTCCTCCCCAAACTCCACAAGTGAGTGAGGCTTTATTCTTGAACCTTCACCCAACAATCACTTCTTACAAAAAGAATTTCATAGGTTCCAGAAGAAGGCAAGGCTTGTGTTCATGGTATTTTATGGACCAAAATTCCCTTTCCTTATAAGACACATCACAGTTGTTAATTCCACATTTATTTGAATTATTACTTGGAAAGTGTCTACTTTCCCCTACCAGACCATGGTTTCCATAGGAGCAGGATGCTTTACACACTGCTGTATATCTCTGAGGATATGACTCAATGACGACAAATCTGGAGACAATCAGCCAAAACAGTGGCCACAAGAGGAGACAAGAACCATAGATAACAGATAACTGAACAAAAGACAATGGAGGAGCCCAGGCCCTCATGTGAGCAATCACTGGCCAGCAGACACAGGTGAGCCCAGGCCCTCAGATGACAGATCACTGACAGCAGATACTGGAGGAGCCCAGTCCTCAGATGATGGATCACTGACCAACAGACACTGGGGGAGCCCAGGCCCTCGGATGACAGATCACTGACCAGCAGACACTGGAGGAGCCCAGGCCCTCAGATGACGGATCACTGAACAGCAGACACAGGTGAGCCCAGGTCCTCAGATGACAGATCACTGACCAGCAGACACTGGAGGAGCCCAGGCCCCCGGATGACAGATCACTGACCAGCAGGCACTGGAGGAGCCCAGGCCCTCAGATGACAGATCACTGACCAGCAGACACTGGAGGAGCCCAGGCCCTCAGATGACGGATCACTGAGCAGCAGACACTGGAGGAGCCCAGTCCTCAGATGACGGATCACTGACTAGCAGACACTGGAGGAGCCCAGGCCCTCAGATGACAGATCACTGACCAGCAGGCACTGGAGGAGCCCAGGCCCTCGGATGACGGATCACTGAACAGCAGACACTGGAGGAGCCCAGGTCCTCAGATGACGGATCACTGAGCAGCAGACACTGGAGGAGCCCAGTCCTCAGATGACTGCTTACTACCCTGGTAGAAATAAACCTCTATTGGGAATAAGCCAAAATCCTCAGGCCTTCTGTTGATCAACATTTTTATCCCTGTGCCAGGTGTTTCAAAGCCACTCATGTGCCTAGCATACAGTCCCCTCAGGGAACTGAGGCAGAAAGTTAGCAGAGGAACTCCAAATACTTCCTGAGCCTAAAGTTGGCCATGAATCTGGTAATCCCATTTAGAGAAATAAGCCTATGGCCACAGGCTGCTGTGATGTCTTTATTAGGACTGGGAGTGTAATTAGGGTAAGTTTTGGCTGATTGCTGATTTGAGGGAGCACTCTAAATCTCTGAAAGCAACATCATTTAATCTTGAGAATAAACACCAAGAAAAGCCAGTCATCACCCACCCATGCCCCAGAAACCCACACTGACCTCTATACATAGCCACAACCCCAAAGACCCTGCCCAAACATCCTATGGCTGAAACATCATAGCAGATTTCGGCTGGAAAGAGGTGTCTAAGGATTTGGGGATTCTATGGGGGGACAGTGGACCCAGGGGCATCTTCACAATAAAGCATGTGTCAGTAACCTCATTGTACAATGCCATGAACACCAGCCTTAGAGGGAAAAAAGACCCTCTTGCCTTCCACATCCTTATATGTCATTCCTGGACTTGAATCTGCCTCATTTCCTTTTGTACCCAGATCATCCCTCCGTCTCCTTTATCCCCAAGGTTTACATCCACTTTCCCAGGAAACCCTCCTGGCCTCCTCGCTCTCAGTCACACTTGCTCAAGCGCCTGCATCTTAAATTTGCCTTTTGATGACTTGTCAGTTTCTAATTGCTGGTCCGCCTCTCTGCTCTCCAGTAGACTGTGGGGTTCTGTTCCCCGGGCGCTAGGCCCCAGTGTAAAGAACACAGTATTTCTAACTGACAGGATTAAGTGAGGTCCTGGTCCTTGCCGACACGCACTCCCTGCGTCACTTTGTACCAGATGTTCCACGCTCAGCAGTTTCTTTACCTCTACGGGAAAACTAGAACATGTTCATTTCTCACCATGGCACACTTAGCATTCCTCCTGACAAAATCCAAACACTCACACAACATACGTGAGACTACGGCTTTCAAGGCCCCAGACATGAGGCAATAGGGAGCACAGAAATCCCTGAGGAACAGGACAAGGAGAGGCCAGTGGTTGCTGTAGGAGTTTGCCTCAAGTGGCAAAGGGGGAGCTGATACAGTTCCTATCAGTTAAGGAGACAGAAAGGGAAAGGAAACCAAGGCAAGAAGTCATAGGCTATGACGGGTGTAAAGCCTGCTCTTGTCTGGATAAATGCATATACAACTCTCACCAAACTGGCCTGAAAGCGCTACACTTAGTGTTCATATTCATATACTAAACGCTACTCTCACTTCTGGCTAGAGAAGCTTCTGTTTTCAGATGGCAGTGACCACTGGGATGACCCAAAAGGCAACACAGTGCTGAGAAGAAGGGACGGAGGAGTGTCCAGCACCAGAACGTCTCTATCACACCCTCCAAGGCTCAGGGTCCATTGCGGAAGAGGTGGCGGAAAGAATGTGAGAGCCAAAGGAAGGGCACCACTCCTTACGTACAACCGTCCGGACAGAAATTGGCCTCAATATGTACAACCTCGACATCAAAATAAAAGAGAGACTAGCTGAGAGAGGAGGGGATATGATGGAGAGAGGAGTTATGAAGGGGACGGTGGGGGAGGGGAGGGAATTACCATGGTTTATTCTCTGTAAGTATAAAAGTTGTCATTAAAAAATATATATATATATATATGTATATACACAATAGCCAGGAACAGTGGTGCACGCCTTTAACCCCAGCACTGGGGAGACAGAGGTAGGAGGATCGCCGTGAGTTTGAGGCCACCCTGAGACTCCATAGTGAATTCCAGGTCAGCCTGGGCTAGTGTGGCCTATCTCGAAAAACCAAAAACCAAAAACCAAAATATATACACACACACACACACACACACACACGCACACACACACAATAAAAAAACAAACTCATAGGCTACAGTACTTGAGAGACAAGCACCAGGAACCCCAGATAACTGTGTAAGGTGCCCCTTGCACAGACAGCAGCATAACTGTCAGGAAACAGTCGAGACCGCCAAAAGACACATCTGGAGGGGACACCTTCTTCCGCCAGCCAGAGGGGAAAGCCCTGTAATCCGCGGGGGCACCGGGTGAACTCCGGTTGACTCGGTAATTAGCCTTACACCGAAAGCTCCTCTAGGCCCACTTAACAAATCGTAAAAGAAGGGACGGGACTAACCAGCTTTGAAAGGATTTTCCCCGAGCCTGACATGCCTTGGCGTTCAAAGGCTTAATGGAGAAGCAGCGCGCACACCATCAGCCCGCGAGCATCGGCAGACCCCGGCCCGGGCCAGGCCCTCGGCCTGCGGGCTGATCGCGGGGCTGCGCGGCGGCGGCCAGTGGCCCTGGCTTTGCGGAGCACCTACGCAAGGAACAAGTCGGTGGGGCCGGGGGAGGCATGCCAGGCAGGAGGGTAGCAGCTCTGAGCGCCAGGAGACGACGAAGCCAAGGCTGGGCGGACCAGGGACTTGCCAGAGTCATTGGGGAAATCCTGGGTGTCCCTCCCGGGCCTTTGACCTTGGCCCTAATGGCCTTTGATCCTCGGTGGGCTCCATGGCATCCCCCTAAGGAGGAAGCAGACAAGTGCACACTTCCAGCTCCCACCAAGCACAGCAGGCCAGTTTCTCCTTCTGCCGTCTCCGAAAGGCACCCAGTGCCCCTTTCCTCTTATTAATACAATCAGTAGTGGCATCATTATTACTGTTATTCTTGGACATCAGAGAATTATGAACATCCTCAGAAATGGCAAGACACATGTTAGCCAGCTGTTCCCCATTATGCAACCCCCCCAACCCCTGGGTACACGATACGCCTTTCATGTGCTTAAAATCATAAATAATTTTTAAAGTATGTTGCTCTTACTTTTTTTTTTTTTTATTCCCGGCCTCAAATGTGGTTTTCATAAAAGCTTGCTTTGGCCTCACTGTCACAGTCTAAGGGGTTGACGGAGACTTCTTTCTTCTTACTCCTTTCTTTGCCATTCATCTCCCTTAGCCTCCCCAAACCGCCAGGGAAGCACAGCAGTGTGGTCTGAGGGCTCGCTGACGCCTTCCGGAGGCGCAGGGCATCGAGGTTCTAGCCACGGCTGTCTCAGGCAGGATTACAAGTCCTCACTTTACAGACAAGGAAATGGATGTGTCATAGAAATTTTAACTAATGTGTCCAAGGTCACACAGATATTATGAAGGGCCAGTGACCACAAATATCAAGGACAAGGTATAGCAAAGTTAAGCTATAAATGCTATCATTTTGGTGATCCTTGGATCACTTTCATCCACAGTGGTCTGCAAAGGCCTCTCCCTGCAACTGGCGAGAAAGTAGAGCCAGGAATACAGACCAGGCATAACGACGGGGCAGGGTGCCCAGCTAGAGGGGCACCGTGTCCTCGGTGGAAATAAATTCAGATTCCTTGTCTCCTTGCCGGTTTGTATTTTCTTCTATTACCCCAGCAATCACTCCATCATTGGGGCACAACTCTTTTTATTTATTAATATGTTTATACATTTATTTATTAAGTATATTATTACTTATTGCAAATTGATATATCTCTTCTCATGGCACGTCACTCATCTCGACAGACAGAATTGGTCTGAAAACTATCTCGTGGCCTAGGCCGCCCCCCGTAATGTAAAAAAAAAAAAAAAAAGGCTTGAGACAGGGCTGGAGGGATGGCTTAGTGGTTAAGGCATTTGCCTGCAAAGCCAAAGGACCCAGGTTCAATTCCCCAGGACCCACATAAGCCAGATGCACAAAGGTGGTACATGTGTCTGGAGTTCATTTGCAGCAGCTAGAGGTCCTGACATGCCCATTCATATTCTCTCTCTCTCTCTCTCCCCCTCAAACAAATAAATAAAAAGAAAATAATTTTTAGTATATACTATGCTCACCAAACTTCCCAGTAAGCACTTCTCTTAATGTTCATACCCATATATTAATGCTATTCTCACTTTTGGTAGAGAACCTTCTCTTTTCAGATGGCAGTGACCTTGGGATGATTCAGAAGGCACCATGGTGCTGAGAAGTGACAGGAGTGCTCAGTACTGCAATTCCTCTATCACACCTTCCAAGGCTCAGAGTCCATTGCAGAAAGAATGTAAGAGCCAAAGGAAGGGTAGGACTCCTTACAACGTGCTCCTCCAGACACAAAATGGCCTGGATATCCATGACCTCAAAGTGACTGACACTACCTACCCAAGTCCATCATAACAGGGGGAAAAGATGATGACATCAAAATTAAAGAGAGACTGATTGAAAGGGGGAGGGGATATGATGTAGAGTGGAGTTTCAAAGGGGAAAATGGGGGGCAGAGAGGGAATTATCATGGGATATTGTTTACAATTATGGAAGTTGTCAATAAAAATATTTTTTAAAAAATAAAATACTTTTTAAAAGCTTCAGACGCACAGAGAGACTGACGAGATGAACGTGGGCACTAGATGGGCAAGAACAGGCAGTTGTGCTGCTAATTGGACCAAGCAAAGCAAAGGGGCACAGAAGTCAAGTGGGCCACTGCTCCCGTCCCCAGGAGGGTCGGGGAGACACTTGGGCTCACACTGAACCAGGGAGGAGGAGCGCCCGGCTGTTGGACATCTGTGCTCGCTCACTGTTCATAAGTCACCTTTGCCCATGCCCGTGAGTGTTAAGCCATTCCCTGACCAAAATGGAAACCCCACCAGGAGCTGCAGTGATGGGTACAACCTAGAGCCAGAAAGGAAGCCGCCTGAGTGCACGCCAGGAGCTAAGAGGCAATCTTGTGCCTCCTGCGCCTTCAGGTGACTTTTATGACGGCAGGAATGCCGTGTGTGGACAGGGATATGCTGACAAAATGTGCTTTCTCTGTTGTCTAATTCTGTTTGCGTTCATGCCTTCCACTTCTGCTGCCAGTATGTCTTCTACACATGAATGCGTGTTTGCTAACTTTTTAAAGATTTTATTTATTTAATTACTTACTTACTTATGTTTTTTTTAATTTTTATTTATTTATTTATTTATTTATTTAAGAGCGACAGACACAGAGAGAAAGACAGATAGAGGGAGAGAGAGAGAATGGGCACGCCAGGGCTTCCAGCCTCTGCAAAGGCACTCCAGACGCGTGCGCCCCCTTGAGCATCTGGCTAACGTGGGACCTAGGGAACCGAGCCTCGAACCGGGGTCCTTAGGCTTCACAGGCAAGCGCTTAACCGCTAAGCCATCTCTCCAGCCCTACTTACTTATTTACATATTTATTTGAGAGAGGGAAAGAGAGAGAGAGAATGGGCATGCCAGGGCTTCCAGCCACTGCAAATGAACTCCAGATGCATGCGTCCCCTTGTGCATCTTGGCTTACTGTGGGTCCTGGGGAACCGAACCTGAGCCCTTTGGCTTCGCAGGCAAGTGCCTTAACTGCTAAGCCATCTCTCCAGCCCAGATGTTTGCTAACTTTTAAATGTCAGGATAAAACCCAAACTTTTTTCTTTTTTTTTTTTTTTGATTTTTTTTTTAATTTTTATTAACATTTTCCATGATTATAAAATATATCCCATGGTAATTCCCTCCCTCCCCACCCCCACACTTTCCCATTTGAAATTCCATTCTCCATCATATTACCTCCCCATTACAATCATTGTAATTACATATATACAATATCAACCTATTAAGTATCCTCTTCCCTTCCTTTCTCTTTTTTTTTTTTTTAAGTTTTTATTTATTTATTTATTTGAGAGCGACAGACACAGAGAGAAAGAGAATGGGCGTGCCTGGGGCTCCAGCCACTGCAAATGAACTCCAGACGCATGCGCCCCCTTGTGCATCTGGCTAACGTGGGTCCTGGGGAACCGAGCCTCGAACCGGGGTCCTTAGGCTTCACAGGCAAGCGCTTAACCGCTAAGCCATCTCTCCAGAAAATCCAAACATTTTAAATTACATGTCTGAAGGGTCCCATAGGAGCTGTGCCCCCAGCTCCCCTCCTCAGCCACAGGCTCAGTCTGTGTTGTGCCTACGCCGGCTCCTCTCAGTTCCTCCCACAAGGGGGGCCTGGGACCATGTCTGTCCGTCTCTAGGGAAGCTCTCCTTGCCCGGCCCACCCGCCGAGCTCATGCTCTGCTGTCAGCTCAGAGCTCAGCCAGCCCCACCTCAAACAAGCTTCTTCTGGTCGCCTAGCTCATCACACACCACTCTTGATTTTCCTGGGAGTGTCTTCCCATTTACAACTGGCCATATAATGTGGATCCTCACCACATAAAGGCCACACGGGAAGACAGTCATAAGCCACTACCGCACCTAGGGCATTAATAATTCTCAGTAAGTTTCATCAGATGGGTAGATGGTAGAAGACGGAGAATGGAGGATAGAGGAATCAATGAATCAATGGATTGATGGAAGAGAAATTGATATGTTTCTAAAGGTTATATAATGAATAGATGAATCAATGGATTGATGGAAGAGAAATTGATATGTTTCTAGAGGTTATATAATGAACAGATGAATCAATGAATCAATGGATTGATGGAAGAGAAATTGATGTTTCTAAAGGTTATATAACTTCAACTTAACCCCATCCATTATATAGCTAGACCCTTCCTAATTTTTTTTTTAATAACAGAGTGAGCTACAGAGGATTCAGACAAGAGAGGGTTACTGGTGGTGTGGGCACCACCACCCTCATCCTGGCAGAAAACTGTAAGTGAGGGCAGTCTTCCTTCCTATTGCCCTGGGTAGAATTTCAGAGCCCGTGTCGACATCGCTCTCTGACAAGCCACCACTGATGACCTGAGTTGATATGCATAATGCATTTGTTGATTCGTCGTCAACACTTCTACGGGGCTTGCTCGATCTGAGGCACTGTTCTTGGTGTGGTGCACACAGCACAGCATATGCCCTGACCTCATAGAGTTTCCAGTGCAGTAGGGACACAGAGGGCAAGCAACAAAACATGCCTCAATATGAGGTGGTGCTAAGTGTCACAAGGATGAATGGGTAGGTGGATGGATGGATGGATGGATGGATGGATGGATGGATGGATGGGTGGGTGGATGGATGAGGGAATGCAGAAAGGGAAGAGGGCCTGTTTATGGACGAAACATTTACCAAGAGACCCCAGCAGACTGAAGAACTTTTACGGCTATCTAGAGAAGGCTCTGCAGGCCCGGTGGGGAATGTGAACCAAAATGCCTCGACAGGGAGGCAGACATGGGTTTGGAGGAATGAGGAAATCAGTTTTGCCCGAGCAGAATGGACAAGCTGACGAGTGGTAGGAAATTTAACTTCGGCATCAAACGTGGTAGAACCAACCCAGAGCCCCTGACGCAGACACTGCCATCCTGGCTCTTTTCTGACCAGGAGCCCATTTATGCCCACAGCAGGAAGTGCGTGACATTGGTCTCCACCTTATTGCTGCCGGGTGGAGGTGACTTTGTGCTGGACCTCATACTCAGTGCGCCCAGCTCTAGAGGGCGGAAGTGAGTGACAGCTTCTCGTGGGTAGGATATAGGTGGGAGGGAGGTGTTACGACATAACAGCTACAGATTTCCACAGTGCACATGCTTCCCACCACAGCCAATCAGCTTGCAGAGTTCCCATAATTTGACAGTCAGGTCTCTCTAGGTGTGTCTGGGAAGATAATTCCAGGGAAACTTGACTATGGAAAAAAAAAAAAATCCACATAGAATGTGAGTAGCGCCACGTCATGAACTGCAGTCCCAGACCGAAGAAAAGAAAGAAGAGGGCCAGAGAGATGGCTTAGCGGTTAAGGCGCTTGCCTGCGAAGCCTAAGGACCCAGGTTCTACTCTCCAGATCCCACGTAAGCCAGACACACAAAGGTGAGGCGAGCACAAAGTTGCACGTGCCCACTAGGTGGCGCCAGCACCTGGAGTCCGGCTGCAGTGGCTGAGGCCCTGGCATGCTCATTGTGTGTGTGTGTGTGTGTGTGTGTGTGTGTGTGTGTGTGTATGTATGTGTGTGTGTGTGTGTGTGTGTGTGTGTCACACTCTAAAATAAAAATAAATATATAAAATTAAAGAGGAAAACCAACCAAGCACCAGCATTCACGACTGTGCCTCCTGGCCTGGGCAGATATGAAGGTATCTTGAACTCTTCTGTGTTTTCCCCACCAGTATGCCCTCCCCGACCTTCTAATCAGGACCCCAAATAAATCCTTCCGCCCTTACGTTGCTGTTTGTCAGCTATTTGGTAAGATCTATGAGAAAAGAACCCTAGGCCCTGCTCTCTCCCCTCCCGGAGCTGGGGAGAGACCCTGTGACCCACAGGTCTTGTCTACTGTGGTGCTGGCATTATTGTCAACAGCTCCTTTTTTTTCTCTCAAAACTGCCCTCAGGCCCACCAGTACTGGGCCCTGGGTCCAGATCCCAGTCAGCCCCAGATGGCATGAGCTGTCCAATTCAGGAAGACAGGACCTGAAGCCTCTGGCACTTCTATCAAAAGTATTTTCCAAGCCAGGCGTGGCAGCGCACGCCTTTAATCCCGGCACTCGGGAGGCAGAGGTAGGAGGATTGCCATGAGTTCGAGGCCACCCTGAGACTACACAGTGAATTCCAGGTCAGCCTGGGCCAGACTGAGACCCTACCTCGAAAAAAAATAAACAATCATTTTCCACTATGAGTTTCAACTCAAAAAGCTGCGCTCTCCGCCTATGGCATCTTCTGCTAGTTAGCTTGTGTGTTTGGAGTCACTCTCGCTCCTCAGGCCAGGTCGGCACGGAACTCACGATGTTCCCCAGAGGCCCTTATGCATCAGCTTTGAGACTTCGGCCTCAAGCCGCCGCCACACCCGGCTCATCTCCATGGTTTGTTTTGTTTTAAGGATTTATTCTATTGTATTTATTTATTTGAGAGAGACAGATGCGGCAGAGAATGGGCGCACCAGGGCCTCCAGCCACTGCAAACGAACTCCAGACGCGTGCGCCCCCTTGTGCATCTGGCTAACGTGGGTCCTGGGGAATCGAGCCTCGAACCGGGGTCCTTAGGCTTAGCAGGCAAGTGCTTAACCGCTAAACCATCTCCATGTTGTTTTAACCTCAATGTCCTTAAACCTTGCGACAGTCACCTCATAGTGCCTGGCTGAGTTGTCCCATTTCTCTCCAGAGCCACAGCATTTAGGTGCCACCAACTGTATTGTTGTTTTTTCTTTTTTTTGGTTTTTCTTTTGTCTCTGATTTTTGAAAATGAGAAGCATGACCAAATGCAAAAAAAAAGAAGAAAAACTCAAAGCTTTCTGCACTCTTTCTAGGCTATTTAAATAGTAATCAAAGAGCATGCACCAAAAAAAGCCCATAAAGATATGAAATATAAACCCTCCTTCTCTGCGGTGCCTCTATTAGAAACAAATGTTTGAGAGCAAGCAATGACAACAAGAGGAAGGCCCCCACCTATAACCAGACAGCCCGATGTAAACAGCCCCAGTTCTTATTCATTTAAAAATTACCAGTGATGGCTTAGCAGTTAAGGTGCTTGCCTGCAAAGCCAAAGGATCCTGGTTCGATTCCCCAGGACCCATATAAGCCAGATGCATAAGGGGGTGGATGTGTCTGGAGTTTGTTTGCAGTGGCTAGGGGCCCTAGGTGCCCATTCTCTCTCTCTTTCTCCCTCCCTCCCTCTCTCTCTCTGTCTCTCTCTCTCTCTCTCTCTCAAATAAAGAAAAATTAAAATTTAAAAGAGTTACCAAGGATGATAATAAAAAGACTCTGTCCAGAGATACATTTCGAAGGTGAAGTAGACAGCCGCCTTCTCTCCAGGACCGAGGACAGAGCGCACTTCCCACCCTAATAAAATTCGTGGAGTTTAACTTGATTTCTGTTTATTGATGATTGATTTATTTTGGAGATAGGATGTCACTATATAGACAGGCTGGGCTGAAACTCGGGTGTCTCCTGCCTCGACTTCTCAACTGACAAGATCACAGGTGCGTGCCTGGCTCCTCTGACAGTTCCGTTCTGGATTTACTAAAATGTCACAAGCCATTTCTCCAGCCTGAATAGTTTTGAAGAGTAATTACATCGCCACCGAGTGACAGGAAGAGTGGGGGATGGGCCAGCCTCGCGTGCTTAATTCCACATAGACCGCGGGCAGCTGTGAGGTTCATATGCCGAGGGGCCCCACTGAAGACCCCCGCCCTGGCACTGGGGAGCAAAAATGGTTCAGCCTCAATGGAACAATCAATTTACCATGTATCAAGCAACTATGTAAATAATGAGACATAACTCTTGTTTTTAAAGAATGAATAAGAAACATAAAGCATAGTTCCTGGTCCCAAAGGGTTTTACAGTACATATGAAAACCCAAGACTAAGGCCAGCAAAGCAGCTGAGGAAAAAAAAAAAAAAATGATGGGTATCACAAACAATGACTTCAGACTCAGGAGTTCAAGAAAGCCCTCATGCCCAGTACTAAAAGCCTATGGCGGGGAGAAGTCACGAGCCCTAGGGGTGCAACGTCTGCTGCTGTCTCGCTAAATGTATATACTGTGCCCACCAAACTGCCCAGTAAGCACTTCTGTTAATGTTCATACCCATATATTAATACTACTCTCACTTTTAGATTAGAGAAGCTTCTCTTTTCAGATGGCAGTGACATTGGGATGATTCCAAAAGCAACAGAGTGCTGAGAAGAAGTGACAGGAGTGCTCAGCACTGCAATATCTCTATCACACCTTCCAAGGCTCAGGGTCCATTGTGGAAGAGGTGGAGGAAAGAATGTAAGAGCCAAAGGAAGGGTAGGACTCCTTACAATGCGCTTCCCCCAGACACAAAATGGCCTGCATATCCATGACCTCACAGTGCCTGACACTACCTACACAAGACCATCATAAGAGGAGGAAAAGAACCGGGCGTGGTGGCGCACTCCTTTAATCACAGCACTCAGGAGGCAGAGGTAGGAGGACTGCCATGAGTTCAAGGCTACCCTGACAGAGTTAATTCCAGGTCATCCTGGACCAGAGGGAGACCCTATCTCGAAAAACCAAAAAAAAAAAAGAGAGGAGGAAAAGATCATGACATCAAAATAAAAGAGACTGAATGACAGGGGGAGGGGATGTGATGTAGAGCGGAATTGTGAAGGAGAAGATGAGGGAAGGGAAGGAACTATCATGGCTTATTGTCTATAATTATGGAAATTGTCATTTAAAAAGGTTGAAACAGGGCTGGAGAGATGGCTTAGAAGTTAAACACTTGCCTGTGAAGCCTAAGGACCCCGGTTCGAGGCTCGATTCCCCAGGACCCACGTTAGCCAGATACACAAGGGGGTGCACGTGTCTGGAGTTTATTTACAGTAACTGGAGGCCCTGGAGTGCCCATTCTCTCTCTCTCTCTCTCTCTCTCTCTCTCTGCTTCTTTCTCTCTTTCTCTCTGTCACTATCAAATAAATAAATAAATAATGAACAAAAAATATTTATTTAAAAAAAGGTTGAGGGCTAGAGGGATGGGTTAGCAGTTAAGGCGTTTGCCTGCAAAGCCAAAGGACCCAGGTTCAATTCCCCAGGACCCATGTTAGCCAGATAGACAGGAAGCGCATGCATGTGGAGTTCACTTATAGTGGCTGGAGACCCTGGCATGCCCATTCTCTCTCTCTCTCTCTCTCCCCCTCTTTCTCTGTCAAATGAATAAATAAATAAAATATTTTTTTAAAAAAAGGTTGAAACAAAAAAAGAAAAAGCAATTTTAAAAAAGGGTTGAAAGAAAGAGCTCAAGACAGACGGATTCAAAATGAAAGAGTGCGGCGGGGTCTGTCAGAAGAGCATGACGTGGGCTGGGATGAAAAGCGAATGGTCTCCGTTGCTTGCGGAGGGACGAGGAGGACCAAGAACCAGGACCAACGCAGGCTGAAGGCGCCACGGCCAGAGGCGCGAAGGAGCTCTGCTGCCAACAAGCGCTGCCTGCAGGAAGCTCACGTGGGAGCCACAGAGGTGCCTGGTTTGGAAGAGTGTGGTCCAGCAGGAAGAGCCATCCAGAGGGAGCCCAGGGGCATCCCCAGTGCTGCTGACTGGGCAGCTGCAGACGTGGGTCAGGCAGCTCAGTTAAGGAGACTGCCTCTCTCACAGTCCACCTCCAAGAGGGGGCACATGCACTACTTGTAGCCCCCCAAGGGAGTCTGTCCTCAGGCCTCTCCACTCAGCACCACATAGGAAGACGATAAAGAAGTAAATTCACAGGCTGGAGAGATGGCTTAGCGGTTAAGGCACCTGCCTGCAAAGCCAAAGGACGTCAGTTCGATTCCCCAGGACCCACGTAAGCCAGATGCACACGAGGTGGCATGTGCATCTGGAGTTTGTTTGCAGTGGCTGGAGGCCCCGATGCTCCCATTCTCTCTCTCTCTCTCTCCCTCTTTCTCTCTCTCTTTCACTCTCAAATAAATAAATAATAAACAAAGAAGTGCTCTTCCAGGCCACCCTGTCCATCTCAGATCCAGCCGCAGATTCTTCAGTAAAAGAAAGGGTAGGAGAGTGGCTTCGGACTCAGACAGACAGAGTTTGTAAGTTCACTAACCTCTCTGAGTCCAACTTTCATTGTCTATATAATGAATCTAAAGATAGGATTTACCCATGCATGTTGGGAGGGTAAAAACAAGGTGATAGGCACAATGCTTTGATCAACTGGCCCAAGCCATAGAATGCATTAACTATTTAAAACTCATCTTAGGGGCTGAAGAGATGGCCTAGTGGTTAAGGTACTTGCCTACGAAGCCTAAGGAGCCAGGTTTGATTCCCAGTACCTGGACAAGGTGGCGCATGTGTTTGGAGTTTGTGTGCAGTGGAGAGAGGCCTTGGAGCACCCATTCTCTCTCTCTCTCTCTCTTTCTCTCTCTCTCTCTCTCACCCAAAATAAATAAATAAAATACATTTTTGAAAAATCATTTCATTTAATCCTTCAAACCTATGGTTACAAGTCTTGACTATATCATATTGTGTCTTGATTGGCATTGTTCAAAATGTTTTCATTAACACTTCTCCTCAAAGTCAAATGCAATTATTACAAGGCTGGGGGCTGGAGAGATGGCTCAGTGGTTAAGACACTTTCCTGAAAAGTCTAATGACCTGGGTTCAATTCCTCAGTACCCGTGCAAAGCCAGATGCACAAAATGGCACATGCATCTGGAGTTCGTTTGCAGTGGCTGGAGGCCCTGGCACACTCATTCTCTCTATCTGACCATCTGCCTGCCCTGTCTGTCTGTCTTTCTCCATTTAACTCTGCTTGTAAAATGTACTTTTTTTAAAATAAGGAATCAGGAGGCTTTAAATAGCACACTATATCCTTACCTGCAAATGTTTCTTACTGAGGCAGAAGCTTTTACATAATCAAATTGATTACTGTCTCTGGAAACAGAAAAATGAAAGGTGCTTGGTTACATGGTAGGCAGCATTTCAATCTCATATGAATATAAATGGAAAGTACGTGTCCAATGGAGTAAGCAGCTCTCCTTGACATTCCAACACGGGCTTGCTTTCAGCCATCAAGGCCAAACCCACCTTTCTTCTCCAGCATCAACAGCCTGTAAAGAAGTGGCATGAGACTAATCTGCTTCCGACCAGGCCCTTTCTCACCTAAGAACCCTGGATTTAGGGCCCACGCTAAGCCTGGAATGACCTGACGTTGAGATCCTCAGTTAATTACAACTGCAAACACCCTTTCGGCAAGTGAGATCCCATTCACAGGGTCCAAAGCTAAGACTTGAACACGTCTTTCGGGACACCAGCGGTTGTTCCACGGCAAAGGGAATTTAGAGATTTAAAATGCAGGTTATTTTGATGGTTTGCTTCATGTGCCAACATGACTGACAACATGAGGTGCCCAGATACTCAGTCAGGAAGTATTGTGGACGGTGTCTGTGAGGAATCTTGGGATGGGGTGAACATCCATCCCGGTAGATTGAGTCAAGCAGCTTGCCCCCCCCCCCAACCTGCTGTGGTAGTCCTCATCCAAATCAATGAAGGAGTGTGTGCAGAGCAAAAAGGGGGACCCTCCCTCCCACGAGTAATTGGGGTTTTTACTGCCTGAGTCCTTTAATGTGGGACATCAGTCTTTTTCTGCTTTGGGTATTGAAATGAATGAATCATTTCTTGAGTTTTGAAGCTGCAACTTTTAGATGGAATTTATACCGGGTGCTCTCCTGCTTCTCAGGCTTAAACTACAGTTAGTTCTCCCGGGCGCCCAACTCACTGTCTACAGAGAGCAACGCAGCCACCAGAAATGCATAATGCATGAGCCAATTCCTTACAGCCTCTCCCTCTCTCCCTCTCTCTCCCTCTCTCTCTCTCTCTCTCTCTCTCCCCGTCTGTCTTTTTTTCTCTTTCTCTTCTCCCCATCCACTGGCTCTCTATCCCTCTCTCCTTTCTTTTCATCCTCTCCCTTATCTCATCTCTCCACCTCTTTCTCACCCCAGATTTACTGGAGAACCCCATCTAAAATAAGCCTCAGATCTAGTGAGCTGATAAGCAAGAGACTCTTGGTCCCAGCCAAACACAGGCAGGGTGTGCACCGTGGACTGGGGGACCCTGTAAAACTTCTGCTAAGGCCAGACACGAAACCAGAGGCCCTAGTGAGGCAGTAATACATATCTGAGGACAATTTCCAATAACTTACAAGGCTTAATGGAATAACTATTTTCTTCCTAAGGGGCCATTCCAACTAATTAAAATGTCCAGCTCCTTTGGTTTTTAATTAGAATTATAGCAGCTTGGTTTGGAAACATTGGTTTTCTCACACTGATCAGAAATTCTTAGCTGGGCATGGTGGCGCACGCCTTTAATCCCAGCACTTGGGAGGCAGAGGTAGGAGGATCACTGTGAGTTCGAGGCCACCCTGAGACGACAGAGTTAATTCCAGGTCAGCCTGGACCAGAGTGAGACCCTACCTTGAAAAATCAAAAAAAAAGAAAAAGAAAAGAAAAGAAATTCTTAAACACACTGATGTTTTCCAATAATGAAAAGAGAAGATGGATTTTTTTAATGCAGTTTAGTAAACACAAATATCTCAAAAATGGGTTTATGAGGGAAAACAGAAGAACCAACTGCATGGCCACCCTACTGTATCTGAGTTAACTAGACATTTGCGTTCATTATTTTGCAGCACACCCCTCCCTATGCCACGTCCTTTGCTCTGTCCAGAATCGGTTTGAGAAATGGCTACATAGAGACCAGGGAAATGGCAGAGTGAATACAGGGACGGACTCTCAAGTCAGAGTATCCGGCCTCCACGCGGAAGTGGAAAGCTACGGCTGGCTTCTATGTTCCCAGAACTCTGACTCTGAGACAAGAGGCAGAGATGAGAGAATTTCCCAGAGGCCCATGGGCCATCTAGCCTGATGAATGCAGCAATAAGAGAGACCTTGGGCTGGAGGGATGGCTTAGCAGTTAAGGCGTTTGCCTGCAAAGCCAAAGGACCCAGGTTCGATTCCCCAGGACCCACGTTAGCCAGATGCACAAGGGGGCGCACGTGTCTGGAGTCTGTCCGCAGTGGCCAGAGGCCCTGGTGCACCCACTCTCTCTTCCCACCCCTTTTCTCTGTCAAATAAATAAATAAAAGTAAAATTTTTTTTAAGAAAAAAAAAGAGAGACCTTCCATCAAATAAGGAGCAAGGTGAGGATAGACCCTGAAGTTGTTTTCTGGCCTTCACACGTGTGTGCCTGCACACGTGAGTACAACACACACACACACACACACACGTGCATGCACATACTCCAAGTTTTTTTTTTTTTTTTCAAACAGAAATGACCAAACCAAGAGCATCCAGCCCCAGGTGTAAACAGTGCTGGCAACCCAGTCCCCTTATCTTGTTCAGTTCTTTAAACAACATTATATTTGATGGCAGGAAAAAAAAAATCAAAAACTGCTAACAGGCCAGTTGTTTGCTACTGTAGATGGCCTGAGCGGTGGCCCCTGCTTCTCTGGCTACCAAGAAGCACAAGATGAAGTCCGTACTCATCTTCCCCAGTTACCTTTTATCTTCGACTTTTGTTTATTCCCCTGACTTTCCCGTTTGGACCCAACTGCATTATTCTTTCATAAGATGCTCCTTTTTGTATTCTGTTTCCTTCATTTGAATCTATCTCCAATCTCAACTGAAAAGTAGACTAAGATGTGAGGCAAATAAAGTCACAGTGCCAGGCTTGGTAGCGCACGCCTTTAATCCCAGCACTCGGGAGGCAGAAGTAGGAGGATTGCCTTGAGTTTGAGGCCACCTTGAGACTACAGTTAATTCCAGGTCAGCCTGGACCACAGTGAGACCCTACCTCAAAAAACCAAAAAATAAAAATAAAAAATAAATAAAGCCACACCCCCAAGGGCACAGACCACAGCCAAACGGAAGGGCCTCTGGCGTCCACCCTGGTGCCTGTCCTTTGGAGCAGGTGTCTCGGCTCTCCTTGCCGTGCAGTAAGTCTGGGCACCTTTCGGTGGCACACAGACCCCACACGTGGAGTCGTCATATGACAGACACATAGGATACAGAAAGTCCCAACCCGCAGCGTCATGGCCATCTGCTCCTGCCCCTCTCCTACCTGGACTGCTGTGCTGGCTGCCCATTTCCCCCAGCGCTGAAGATGATGGCTGGGAAGGAAAAGGAGATGGAAAGGGCGAGAAGAAACAGCCCACTGTAGTACCGCCAGTGGGGCCCAACACGCACGTCTGTGAGTCACAGCACCAACAGCTATGATGATAATAGCGGTCACGCGGCACACACGCCACTGCGCCAAGCAGTCTGCGTGCGCCCTCGCTGCTCCCTCTTCCAGCCCCCCACACCATGACAGCTCCTGTTTGGAAAAGCCACAGATCCTATTTGGAAGAGCCACAAACCTACTTCCCCAAAATGGTGTGACTTGTTGCAAGTTAATAGACCTCACTACTTTGCAGCAGCCGCCAAAGTTCTCACAGACTGGACAAAAGTGGACATTCACCCATCCCAAGTAGGTCACCTCTTCCAACTGTGGGGGACTCTGGCCAGATTGACATGATGTCGTGGTCAAAATTTTTTTAAAAAGTTCCCTCTAATTGTTTCAAATACCAGCCTCCCATACATATCCAGCCTTGCGTCTACTACAGGTTTGGGGATGTGACTGTCAGGGGCGAGAAAGACGTGGGGTTAGCCACTCACATCACATCGGCCAGCGAGCGGGAAATAGGTGTAGACATCGACCACTGTCTACCCAGACGGCCATGGGCGTAGGCAGAGGTGAGAATGCACGTGCCCCCCAACACCCTCCAATTCAAACCTTCCGAGGCTGGACAGGGCCAAAGGCTAGGCCTTCCCAACGGTCCTAGGAGCACATGCTCAGTGACCCTTACAAAATGCTGGCCCTTCTGTGCTGTTTTTGGAAACCAAATCCTTCCTCCCAGCATCCCCCTCCCAAGACCCTGTGTCCCTGGGCGCACTACGGATGGACTTGTCCAGGCTTGAGGTCTCAACTTTGTGATTTCCTCCCCATCAGCCTGGTCTCTCTGGACCCTACCGGGTTTTGATCCAAGCCCTCACTGGCCTCGAGGATGCTTAAGTGACCCCCCCACACCACGCCCTCCTCTTACTCTGCGCACATTCCCACCATCTCCAGGATACGGCTGCCTGAAAACGCGGCTGGTTCCCTCTCATTGGAGTCATTTTCCAGACCCAATTGAAAAGGCGAAATGCCATCGATCCCAGTGCTGGCCTTAACAGACTGCTATGCGTCACTCTCCTGAATCCATGCCCACCTCTCACTGTAGGAACCGGACTTAAAACTCCCCACCCAGCCCTGGGATCAGAGTCTCTGTTTAATTTTCATGACCACATGCATCCTATGAGAACACCAAGTTATAGCCTCCCTGTCTGCTTAAAGGATCCCCTGTGAGGTCAACCACAAGCCACTGCGTTCTATGAACGTGGAGAGGAACTGGGCCCGAGCGGCTGAGGCCACAGACGGACGCCAGAACCGTCCACCTGCGTGGAGTCTGGGACCCAGAGACGCTGAGAACGGCGCTTGTGTTCTCTGCACAGCCTGGAAGGGCCGCCAACGTGGCCCAGCCTCACCCAGCCCCCCAGCCCACCACCCCCCAGGCACAGCCGTGCTCTGTGCATGGGCCAGAATCGACTCAAACTCCAGCCACAGCTCTGGGGTGCACAGTTTCTCCGTGAGCTTCTCCCACGAGCCTGGGCCGCTCTGGGTCTTTGGGAGCTCCATCTGCAAGAGCTGCCTGTTTGGTCAAGATGAAAGCTGACTGGGGAAGCAGAAATTCAGAGCGCACCAAAATAATCACAATGACAAAAGCTTCTGCTTTCCCACGTCACTTGGTAAGAACTAGACTTTTATTTTATTTTATTTTGGTTTTTCGAGGAGGTAGGGTTTCACTCTAGTCCAGGCTGAGCTGGAATTAACAATGGAGTCTCAGGGTGGCCTTGAACTCACGGCGATCCTCCTACTTCTGCCTCCTGAGTGCTGGGATTAAAGGCGTGCGCCACCATGCCTGGCTTAAGAACCAGATTCTTATAATCATAAGAAAAACGCTAAAATGTAGGTGTCCTACCCAAACCCTAGATAGGGAAACTAAGTTTCTGAGTGGAAAAAAAACACCCTCAAATCACACAGTGCACAACCTAGGCTTCAAGAGTGTTCTCGGGACTCATCCAGTGCAGCGTCTGTGGCATGGAGCTACCAGAATTCAGAGGGAAGAGGGAGAACCAGACATGGCTGTTTTGTGATATGGCCTTATCTAAGTCACTGGAATTCTCAAACGCAAGGCCCACCGACACTGCAGATGTTAAGTTCAAAGGACTGGTGCGCGCATGGGACCTGAACCTCTGGGGCAGGCAGTCACTTATACAGAGGTTTTCCTCCGGTCTGAACCCGGGATAGGACAAAGCAGAGAGCAGAGGGACCAGAGATAGGGGTGAATTAGAGGCCGGGCCTGGGCATGAGCAGTACAAGGTGACAGAGAAGCAAGAGGTAAGAAGGAGTGACTGAGCGTGCGAAGCAAAACAAGATAAGGTGGAAGGAGAGCATGGCAGGGAAAGAAGGCCAGGAGAGAAGTCAAGAGGAGAATCTGGCCATGAGCTGGGATGGGGAGAGGAGGCCCACACACTCAATGCCACCAAGTGTCCTGCTAAGCAGAAGAGCCCAGGCGGTGCCGTCCAGCGTGATCAGAACAGAAGACATGATCCGCGGAGAATGAAATGAAGAGAACACTCACTATTCAGACAGATCAAGGAAAAGGACAAGAATATATTAATTAAAAAGAAGACAGGGGCTGGAGAGATGACTTGGCGGTTAAGACACTTTCCTGCAAAGCCAAAGGACCCAGGTTCGATTCCCCAGGCCCACGTAAACCAGATGCACAAGGTGGCGCATGCATCTGGAGTTTGTTTGCATTGGCTGGAGGCCCTGGTACACCCATTCTCTCTCTCTCCCTCTCTCTCTCATCCTGTCTCAAATAAATAAATAAATTAAATATATTTTTAAAAGAAGATAGGATTAATAAAATATTTTTTAAAGTGGGAGGGCTGGAGATATGGCTCAGCACTTGCCTGCAAAGCCTAAGGACCTGAGCTTAAATCCCCAGTACCCACATAACACCTCATGTATAAGGTGGCACATGTGGCTGGAGTTTGCTTGCAGTGGCTAGAGGCCCTGGCATGCTTGCTCTCTCTCTCTCTCTCTCTCTCTCTCTTCCTCTCTCTCTCTCTCTTTCTCTTCTCTGTCTCTTTCTGCTTGCAAATAAATAAAGTAAAATATTTTTTAAATATTTTTTTTAATTTTTTATTTATTTATTTGAGAGCGACAGACACAGAGAGAAAGACAGATAGAGGGAGAGAGAGAGAATGGGCGCGCCAGGGCTTCCAGCCTCTGCAAACGAACTCTAGACTCGTGCACCCCCTTGTGCATCTGGCTAACGTGGGACCTGGGGAACCGAGCCTCGAACCAGGGTCCTTAGGCTTCACAGGCAAGCGCTTAACCACTAAGCCATCTCTCCAGCCCGATAAGTAAAATATTTTTAAAAAGAAGACAGGGTTGAAGAAATGGCTTAGCGATTAAGGCATTTGCCTGCAAAGCCAAAGGACCCAGGTTGAATTCCCTAGGACCCAAATAAGCCAGATGTACTAGGTGGCACATGTGTCTGGAATTCATTTGCAGCAGCTAGAGGCCCTAGCACATCCATTCTCTCCCTCTCTCTCTCTCTCTCTCTCTCTCTCTCTCTCTCTCTCTCTGTCTTTCTTTCTCTCTCTCAAATGAGCAAAAATAATATGGAAAAGAAGCCAAAAGTGAGGCTGTAGAGATGGCCCGTGGGTTAAAGGCACTTGCTTGCAAAACCTGGCAGGCGGGGTTCAATTCCCTAGTACCCACGTGAAGCCAAATGCAAAACGTGGGGCATACATCTGAGGTTCATTTGCACTCACTAAAGGGTCTGGTGCACCTTCCCCCCCAACAACGTGTATGTGTGTGTGTGTGTGTTGTCTACATGCATGCAAATAGTTAAATTTTAAAAAAAAAAAACAGACTGAGCTAGAGAGGTGGCTTAGCGGTTAAGTGCTTGCCTGTGAAGCCTAAGGACCCCGGTTCGAGGCTCCATTCCCCAGGACCCACATTAGCCAGATGCACAAGGTGCAGCATGCGTCTGGAGTTTGTTTGCAGTGGCTGGAGGCCCTGGCGCGCCCATTCTCTCTCTCTCCCTATCTGCCTCTTTCTCTCTGTCACTCTCAAATAAATAAATATAAACAAACAAACAAACAAACAAAAAGATGGAAAAGTGAAAGCCAATTAAAGGGGTTGGCCAAGTGCTAACCCAACTAGAAAAAGGCAGACCTCTCTACCCAAGGGCAAGACTTGGCTCTGTCACTGGGAGACGGCATCATCAAAGGGGAGGAGGTCCAGCCCACAGCAAAGGTGACATCTGCCCTTGAAGGTAGCGTGGGTAGGAATGAGAACAAAACCAGGAGCCGGAGAAGAGCAGAGCACTGAAGGAGACACCGGTGTGACCAGCTGGGAGCAGTGGCCCACGCCGATGACCTCAGGCTGCAAGTTTGAGACTAGAAACTACGTAATGACATCAAGGACAGGCTAGGCCTAACCCTATAGAGACCTCATCTCAAAACACAAAACAAGGGCTGGAGAGACGGCTTAGCGGTTAAGGCGCTTGCCTGGAAAGCCAAAGGTTCATTTGCAGTGGCTGGTGGCCCTGGCATGCCCATTCTCTCTCTCTCTCTCCTCCTCCTCTCTTTCTGTCTCTCTCTCTCCCTCCCTCTTTCTCTGTCAAATAAATAAATAAATAAAAATATTTACCAGTGGGGAGCGAGGAAATTATGGCACTGGCAGTTAGAATGACAAAGATGATTTCTGCAAAGCTACATCGGCATGTGTGAAACAACAGCGTGTGTGGTGGAGGCAGGCAGACAGAGACAGAAAGAAAGATTAACCATTTGCCTCGAAGACACTTCTCAGATGGTCCTAAACCAAAGGCCACTCCTTCACCAGAAAACGCCTAATAAAAAAGTACGTCCGGGTAGTGACGGATTGGTGAACAAATAATTCCTTGCTCTTTGGAACTGTTTGATAGCTTTGATTAGACAAAAAAAACACATCGCCTAGGAATTCCCTGGGGAGATTTTTAAATAGTGTACATGCTGTTCTAACTGAAAAAAAAAAAAAAATTGCTTCTCAGGTACCTATCATAATGCCCCCAGTGATGACTTTTTTCACAACGCTGGTGGCAAAACCTCACTCCACAGGAGTTTGAAGACAAAGTGTCCCCCGCAGCTGTGTTTGTGATTAAACTCAAAGTCAATCGTCAGCTGGTGGAGCTTTTGGGAGGTGGAGACTGGCTGGAGGAATGTGTTGCTCAGGGTGGTATCGCCCAGCTCCCTCCTGCCAGAGCTAGCTTAACTCTCTTGCTGCTTCCTGCCAGGCTCCACCCACCAAGATAAGCCTGGCAGGGCGTGGTGGTGCACGCCTTTAATCCCAGCCCTTGGGAGGCAGAGGTGGGAGGATCGATCGCTGTGAGTTCAAAGCCACCCTGAGACTGCATAGTGAATTCCAGGTTAGCCTGGGCTAGAGTGAGACCTTACCTTGAAAAAACAAAACAAAACAACAACAAAAAAGACTGCTAGCCGGGTGTGGTGGCGCACACCTTTATCCCAGCACTCGGGAGGCGGAGGATCACCATGAGTTCGAGGCCACTCTGAGACTACGTAGTGAATTCCAGGTCAGCCTGGACCAGAGTGGACCTCAAAAAAAAAAAAAAAATAAACAAAAAAGGTTACTAGCCTGAAATCAACTCTTCCATATGCTGCTTTTAGTTGGGTGTTTTTGCCAGTAAAGAGAAGGTACTGTACCCAATACCAGCCCACTGAATAGAAACGTCCAGGCAAGACCCAGACACAGGCAGTTTGGAAACACTTCCCACACAATTTCAACTCGCTGGACAAAGAGCCTTCTATTCTATGGAAGAGACAAGTGGAAGCTACTATCAAAATCAAAATGCTATGTGATCCCAGAGCTGTGTTCACTCTGGTGAAATGCCTGGCGGTCTGGAGCCCCGGGAAGAGCAGGGAAGAAAGTATGATGGGAAAACATGGAAGCTGGAGCGGAGAGATGTTTGGCTTCTCGAGACTCACAGCCCAGGGGGAACTCTTGACACAAACAGGCACGTCCTTGTCCCCACCCACCCCACGGCCACATACTTGGCATCTCCGGGGAGACAAGCCTGATTTCAACTCCTCAAAAAGCCACATCCACCTGGCCCTGCTCCCAAACCATCCACATGCATCTCACCCTCGGGAGGCCAGAACCCAGGAGAAACGTGTTCGTACTTTCTTGGTGGGAACTTTAATCTTCAAGAATTCTGCTTCTCTGGCCAGCACCTGCCACGGGGCGTGTATCCGGACGAAGACGGATCCTTGGCTTTTACTCTGCAAGGCACAAAGGAAAAAGAGCCCAGCTCAAACCGCTGCTTCCCAGCTCTGGAAGTCACGGACCTCTTGTTCTTCATGTTGGCGTTCTGTCCCTTAGTACCAGTTCCACCCCACACCCATACCCAAACCCAGACTGGCGAGTAGCATTCCTAAACGGTGATCTCTTAAGGGTTAGGAACCTCAAAGAAGACAAGAGGAGTTAAGACAATTTTGGTACGAGATCTAAAACATGAGAAATGATGATTTTCATCAGCACCCTGTGGATGCAGTAACAGCTGGCCGGCCGGCCCTTGCATTCAGCCTAGTTTCTTTCCATCCACGGGTCTTACTGTTCATGGACTCAGTCTGTGTTTCTGCCCCACTTTTGTGCGGCAGTACGGTCACTCTGAGTCGTGAAAGAGTCCCACCTGAGTCTGTAGGCAGCGACATAAACAACAGTGCAAATCGTCCCCCTCAGAACATCAAAACAGAAATCGGGAGCAGCGCTCCACGGTGATGCCCGGACATCAACCTGCATCCTAGGGCAGGTGGTCTCATAATGTGTATACTCCTCGAAGGCAAAGCAGAAAAGAGAGCAGGCACAGTAACCAGCCATGGAAAGGTAGATCGGATTCAGCCAACAATCCACTTGGCCTTGGTCACCAGATCTAATCTAAATACTTGTCAAGTAACAAAAGAGAGTCACTGCCCTCTTCCAATTAAACCTTTTTTTTTTTTTCTGAACAAATGCACATGGGGGGAAAAAATCTTTGGACTATTAATTTTGACAGTAAAAAAATGAAAAAGGACCAAAGCTGAGTTTTTTTTAAAAAAAAAAAAAAAAGAAAGAAAAAGAAAATAAGCCAGGCATGGTGGTGCACACCTTCGATCCCAGCACTTGGAAGGCAGAGGTAGGAGGATCGCTGTGAGTTCGAGGCCACCCTGAGACTACATAGTAAAATCCAAGTCAGCCTGGGCTAGAGTGAGACCGTACCTCGAAAAACCAAACAAAAAAAAAAAGAAAAAAGAAAACTGGTGACAGTATTCATGAGATGCTTTTAAAACTATTTGAAAAAGTAGTGACAAATATTGTATTTAGAGAAAGGAAACTTCTAATTTGCACCTTTGCTCATTGAATGCCTGTTGGAAATTATGTAACATCTTTGCAACCACAGTGGGAAGATACTAAGGTAGGTGCCATTTGCATTGAGGCGAAGGCACCAAGGAACAGACAGGACTCATGTCCCAGCAAGGGTAAAATACAGACGGAAGGGCTGCATAACATCCACTTCCAGACACCCCTGGACGCTGCCCACCAGAAGAAAGCAGCTTTTATTGACCAAATGTGTGCTTTGTGGGGCATGGCGCGTGAAGGTCGCCCTAGGAAGACAAGAACTCCGGGCACCGTCTGTATGCCAGGAACTCCTTTTGAAAATCATCCCCCAGTTTGCTTACAGAGACCCAGCTGGTGTTCAGTGACAATGCCCCACGATCCTGGGCCAGGTTGAAAGTCATTACTAACCCATCACATCCGACGGCGCCTTTCCAGCACTCCGGGCAGGGAGACAAGGCATGTGGAAGACTGTTTCCCCACTGACTATAACAGGGATGTTGGACTGGAGAGAGAGCCTAGCCGTTAAGATGCTGGCCTTCAAAGCCAAAGGACCACGGCTCGATTCCCCCCACAGGATCCACATAAGCCAGGTGCACCAAGTGGCGCGCGCGTCTGGAGTTCGTGTGCAGCAGCTGGAGGCCCTGGCGCGCCCATTCTCTCATTCTCTCTCTCTCTTCTCTCTCAAATAAACAAATAAACATAAATAAAAAGTTGGGCTGGAGAGATGGCTTAGCAGTTAAGCGCTTGCCTGTGAAGCCTAAGGACCCCGGTTCGAGGCTCCATTCCCCAGGACCCACGTTAGCCAGATGCACAAGGGGGCGCACGCATCTGGAGTTCGTTTGCAGTGGCTGGAAGCCCTGGCGCGCCCATTCTCTCTCTCTCCCTCTATCTGTCTTTCTTTCTGTCTGTCACTCTCAAATAAATAAATAAAAAATGAACAAAAAATATTAAAAAAAAAGTGATGTTTATGAAATGATGAAGATAAAAAGAAATTTTATGGTACTCATGAGGCAAAAGGAGACTATTTCTTTTTCTTTTCCTTTTTCTTTTTTTTTTTTTTTTTTTTTTTGGTTTTTCAAGGTAGGGTCTCACTCTAGCTCAGGCTGATGTGGAATTTCCTAGGTAGCCTGAGGTGGCCTAGAACTCATGGTGATCCTCCTATCTCTGCCTCCCATATACTGGGATTAAAGGCATGCACCACCACGCCCGGCTTCTAAGAAGAGACTATTTCTAATAGTAAATGGTAACTCCAAAACATATTTATCTTCATTAATCCAGGGAAAAGCTAACCCTTCTGGGATAAAACATCATGACTCACAAGATAAAAGTCTGCAGGAAAGAATGAAAAAGGACGAGGAAATACCAGGCTGGTGCTGTCCCTGTCTCGAGTCTACAGCTGAAGAGACCAAGGCAAGGAAGATTTTGGTGTTTTTCTCAGAGTTATGTAGGTAAAAATGAAATTAAAACAAGGAAATTTCTGCTGTCCTTAACAGTTCTCTCCCCTCTTGGGACTGAGGCATTCCATGTTACTGTCAGAAAACACCATCAGGCATTTTCAAGTCTCTTTTATTTTTATGGTTTTTTGAGGTAGGGTCTCACTCTAGCCCAGGCTGGCCTGGAATTCACTATGGAGTCTCAGGGTGGCCTCGAACTCACGGCGATCCTCCTACCTCTGCCTCCCGAGGGCTGGGATTAAAGTCGTGCGCCACCACGCCCGGCTGACAGGCATTTTCAGATGACACTGAAACCAAAGGATAGATAAGGAACCTCTGATTAAACCCCCAGCCCTTCAGGTCCCAAGCATGGCACAGTTTTGACAGGATCCTGAAAGTGTCCCCAGACAATGAACCTGCCAGGTCCCCATGTCTTTTTCTGGAAAGAGTCCAGGACGAGGAGCATCTTTAATCACTGGCTGCTGTTTCCAACTGTAACGCCAACGTTTTGATCAGTGAAAATAAACGGTGAGAAAAGCAACCGTGTCGGGCGGCTGCCCTGCCGCCCCCCGGCTCCCTAGCACTGCCCGGCAGCGGAGGCTCTTGGTGAAAGATGGCAAACGGCACGGCTCCCCTCACTTAGATGAAATCAAGACATCGTTAACTTTAACATCCTGCGTCCTGTCCTTATGTATCAATTGAGATGAATGTCTTTTTAACTTCATCTAGACGTCGTGTCTTGGGCCTGGGCCAACCGCCCGTTAAGTGGGTACAGATGTTCGGAGTCTGGGGAAGGGCTGGAAAGGGCAAGGGCCACATTCCACGGCCGAGGTGGCAGACTGCGAGCTGTCCCCTGACGGCCATCCTCGCTCCCCTCATTTGTCACGGAGCAGATGCTCTCCCAGAGCCGCGACGGCACGGCCTCTGCGGCGAGCCCTTCCAGAATGTTAATTTCCAGCCACTGTGACGGATGGTGTCACGAAGCTGCTTCCAACATCCTCTTCAAAGGGAACACACAGAGGCGCCTCTGGCCCTTCATCTCCCCTCACTGTAACCTGATGTCTGGAAGGAGGATGCAAGCGTCTTAGACCTCGAGGTCACAGCCTTGGCCAGCATCAGCAAAATACCCAAAGAGAATTTGGGTCCCGCGCTGCGGAGCATGCAGCTGCTTGGGGGAACTGTCTCCTGGATTCTTGACAAATATTTTATTTATCTTTTTATTTATTTGACAGCGACAGAGAGAGAGAGAGAATGAGCATGCCAGGGCCTCCAGCCACTGCAAACGAACTCCAGCTACAAGCATCCCCTTGTGCATCTGGCTAGCGTGGGTCCTGGGGAATCGAACCTGGGTCCTTTGGCTTTGCAGGCAAATGCCTTAACCACTAAGCCATCTCTCCAGCCCTTGGATGATTTTTTTTTTTTTTTATTAAGTAGAAGCTTTTTGTATGGCCACATCATGTTGGTGCCGTTTCCCTCTTCCCTGCCTTCATTCCCCTGAGGGTCCCTCAGCGCTGGCATTTGCTGTGGGGTTGTGGGGTTTTGAGTTGTGAGGACAGCAGTCAGTCTGCCCTGCTTTAGGATCTGGGTTCTTTCGGGAGCTTTAGAGGAACAACAAGAGTTCGGAGCCTCCGATGCAAACAGACCAAGGTTTGCAGTGAAAATCGCACAACTGTGCACACCCAGGCAGGTCACCTAACCAAGCAAGCCTGTTTCTTTGCCCAGACACAGCGCATGAAGAACACGGTGGACATTTGGGAGGACAGGAGGGAAGGCAGGTGATGTCCCTGCAGGTGTGCCCGGTGGAAGCACTTTCAGTAAATATTAGCTTTCCCAGAAGAGATCGGCTGTGCCTAGATGTGAGGATCGCCTCTTACTCCTCAGCCGCCTCACACAGCAATGCGCACACACGTGGAGGCCTCATTGGGGGAAATCTGTTTCTATCAGATTGAAATTGTAAGTAGTCGCATTCACTTTTATAGCCTTGCACTTTTATAATTATCTAAAGGATTTTTAAACAGCCCTTGTGCCATTAAGGAACGCACAGGTTCAAAATACAACATACCTCCAGACCCTGAGGACAGAGTCCCAGCACATCACCGTCCAAACACACGGACTGTGACGTCAGGCCGAGACATTAGTCGTCTGACCTCTCCCCAAGCGAGGTTCTACAACGGAGCTTTCAAGATGACTGGAGTGGCTTTCTAACCTCATCAGACAACATGAAGGTTCTTAAACAATGAGCCGTAACCTATAATGTGGTTCTGGTGAGTAGAGAAAGAAAAACCAGTGCACACGTATTTCTGCAGAAAGACCCGAAGGATGCACCCATTCCAGAGCAAAAACGGAGACTTCTCAGTTTAAATAGAGCAGGAAGTCTGTCTGCCCAGCGCCATCGAAATGCCCCTCAAAACTACGTAATTCCTTTCACTGTGATTCCATTGTTCCAAAGCTCTACAATTCTGTTTCTCTGGTTCTAGGTGTCGGGGGATGTGTACTTGGACCAAAGGGGATCTCCTCACTGGTTCCTACCGGTCTGATCTTGCACCATCAGTTGGTGTTCCAAACCTGTCTACCACTAAGTGCACCAGGAGAAAAGTATGCTCAAAAAGAAAGAAAAAAAAAAGAGGCAGAATTATGCTGGAGAGATGTCTCAGCAATTAGAGGAACTTTGCTTACAAGAAGAGACAAAACTCAGTTCCCCACAACATCTAAGGCACAGCCTCCTAAACTGTGGTCACAACTCCATACAGGGTGACTTACTTAGATACGGAAGCCATAAAAAAATTGGGCAGCAGTAAAAAAAAAATACTTCCTGTACGGGCAATGTTTGATTAGCTCAAAATGAAGTGGACAATGAATCTAACATATTGCTGGCAGCACGTGCCCAAGCTGCATCACGTGACTTCCATGCAACCTTGGTTCCAAACATGCAGCACATGCACTTTACTTCACACAGGCTGTCACCCCTCTCAAGGGTAAGGAACGACACAAGAGACGCCTCTGCTCAGATTGGAGATTACTGCATGTCACTAATTGCAGTGGTTGTTTTTGTTTTTTTTTAAACTGTGTGTCTAAAGTTTTCTGCCTGAATAGTAACATAATGATTTTATTATGGAAAACAAAAACTTTTAGTATTTTCTTCAATATCTAAATTTCTTTGGCTGTATTAATCTTGAATGTTTGATTTTTAAAACTGTGGGCTGAGCTGCTTTGACTTCCATTTCAAGAAAAAAAAATTGCTAAATGGGGCCCGGAGAGATGGTTTAGCGGGTAAAGCGTTTGCCTGCAAAGTCAAAGGACCCAGGTTCGATTCTCCAGGACCCACGTAAGCAAGATGCCCAACGGGGCACATGTGTCAGGAGTTCGTTTGCAGTAGCTGGAGGCCCTGGTGTGCCCATTCTCTCCCTCTCTCTGCTTCTTTCTCTGTATCAAATAAATAAATAGGACTGGAGAGATGGCTTAGCAGTTAAACACTTGCCTGTGAAGCCTAAGGACCTCAGTTTGAGGCTCGATTCCCCAGGACGCACATTAGCCAGATGCACAAAGGGGCACATGTGTCCAGAGTTTGTTTGCAGTGGCTGGAGGCCCTGGTGTGCCCAATCTCTATCCACCTTTCTCTCTGTGTCTGTCTGTCACTCTCAAATAAATAAATAAAAATATTCTAAAAATAAATAAAATATATATTTTTAAAAATTATTAAATGAATTTTAGTTTGAGATTAGGGAAGAAATTCCATTGATTTCTGAAATGGACCTAAATATACTTGTATCCTTTTGCATTATGTATTTTCATGAACTGGAATACTATCCCTTCTACAATCAAGGAATTCACAGATTCAAAATACAATATACCTCCTTAAACCAAAATATCAACCAATTCTGGGACTGGAGCGATGGCTTAGTGGTTGAGGTGCTTACCTGTGAAGCCTAAGAATGGATGTTCAAATCTCCAGGTCCTATGTACCCAGACACACACCACACAGGGGTGCACACATCTGGAGTTCTTTTGCAGCAGGTTGAAGGCCCTGGCGTACCCATTCTCTCTCTCAGTAAAAATAATTTCAAAAATCAACCAATTTTGAAAAATGTTGAAGACACCCCACAGTATCAAATATTCTGCCAAGATTTCTTTTCTTTTTTTTATTTTTCTTTTTATTTATTTGAGAAAGACACACAGAGAAAGACTGGGTACACCAGGGCCTCCAGCCACTGCAAATGAACTCCAGACGCGTGCGCCCCCTTGCGCATCTGGCTAACATGGGTCCTGGGGATTCGAGCCTCGAACCGGGGTCCTTAGGCTTCACAGGCAAGCGCTTAACCGCTAAGCCATCTCTCCAACCTCAGCCAAGATTTCTTTTTAAATTCTTTATTTTTTGTTTTTTCAAGGTAGGGTCTCACTCTAGCCCAGGCTGACCTGGAATTCACTATGGAGTCCAGGGTGGCCTCGACCTCATGGCGATCCTCCCACCTCTGCCTCCTGAGTAATGGGATTAAAGGCATGTGCCACCATGCCCAGCTCGAAGATTTCTTTATGCAAAAACAAATAGGCACATCCATCTCATTAGTATGTAAATTTGCTTTTGTCTTTAATAAATGGTAACATATCATATATATATATGTACATTAAAGACTTGTTTTAGAATGCATTTCTTGTTTGTTACGTGTATGTGCATCTCTGTGTACGTGTGGGCATACATGATGTGCCATGGCCACATATCTAGAACTGAGGGCAATCTTGGGGTGTGTCCTCTCTCTCCACCCTGCTTCAGACAGGGTCTCCTCTGCTGCTCCCCTGCTACTTCACTGCCCACGCGTCAGTCTAGCTGGCACATGAGCTTCCTCACTCTCCCCGCTTCACCTCTCCCTGCCCGCCGGGGTCACAAGAGCACAGGCCACTTTGCATCCAGCTTTACAGGAGTCCTGGGGAGTTGAGCCTGGGCCAGCAGACTTGCAAGCAAGTACCTTTAACCACCGAGTTTCCTCCACAGCCCTAGAATAAATTTATTTATGACTTTTTTCCCCAATAATTATTTGACTTGTGGAAGAAAATTTGAAAGCAGAAAACTATCAAACCAAATGTCAGTTAGTTCAGATAAGCACCTGTCAGTATTCGATTCCAGCGCTGGAGAGATGGCTTAGCGGTTAAGGTGCGTGCCTATGAAGCCTAAGGACCCAGGTTTGATTCTCCAGGTCCCACATAAGCCAAATAAATGCACATGGTAGCGCATGCATCTGGAGTTCGTTTGCAGTGGCTGGAGGCCCTTGTGCGCCCATTCTCTCTCTCTTTCTCTCCTCTTCTCTGTCTCTAGTAAATAAATTAAAAATACTTTAGGGCTGGAAAGATGGCTTAGTGGTTAAGCACTTGCCTGTGAAGCCTAAGGACCCTGGCTCGAAGCTTGATTCCCCAGGACCCATGTTAGCCAGATGCACAAGGGAGCACACGTGTCTGGAGTTCGTTTGCAGTGGCTGGAAGCCCTGGTGCACCCATTCTTTCTCTCTCTCTCTCTCCCTCCCTCCCTCCATCTCTCTGTTGCTCTCAATTAACTAAATAAAAACTTAAAAAAATTTTTAAGTGATTACAGTTAACATTACACTCAGTCACAATGAAAAATTGTGCTTTAAAAAGCAGTCTCTTACAACATAAGGAATAAAGGAAACACTAGCTTAGAATTCCTGACCAGGAATTTTAAGAGGACAGATTTTCACTTGAGCACTTTGGAAATGTCCATTTCTCTTAAGTGACAGTTATGTGTTTTATCTATTCATATACGTCTAAGCCCTGGTACTTGGCAAGAATGCTAAAAATAGCTTTGCCAAATAACTGTATAAACTTGAAAGCAATAAAAAGGTTTATAAAAAAATATTTGATTTAGGGCTGGAGAGATGGCTTAGCAGTTAAGGTGATTTTTTGCAAAGCCAAAGGACCCAGGTTCGATTCCCCAGGACCCACGTTAGCCAGACACACGGGGTGAGGGGGGGCGCATGAGTCCGGAGTTCGTTTGCAGTGGCTGGAGGCCCTGGCATACCCATTCTCTCTCACCCTCTTTCTGCTCTCTCTCTCTCAAAATAAATAAGTAGAAATAAAGTTTAAAAATAAATAAATAAAATAAATAAAAATATTTGACTTGTATGCCTCCTTTGTATACCTACATAGCTGGGTCGTGAACGGGAAACATTTAGGAAGCCGGACCTAAGGAACCAGCACCTCCCTTCTGGTCTCCAGCCTTCGCCATTGCTATGCAAACTGCTCAGCCAACTTCCCGCCTGGGAAGGCGTCAGCTCGCCCCATGGGGCTCACGTGGCCCAACCTGGGCTGAGGTGACCCCGGATGTGCCTGGGATCTCACTGCCCCTTAAGCTAATGCGTGTGTTTACAGTATTCAGCAGGTGGATCAGGGACACTGTGGAAATTAACGACCCTTACAACGTCAAGGTTTTCCGTATCTTCAAGCTTCAGTGAACCATGGTGGCAGTCAGCATTTCCATGCAAACAAGTCAGTGCCAGCTCTGGCCATCAGTGCCAGCTCTGGACATGGGCGCATTGCAGAGGAGTGAAGCCACATGGCTACAAGACCAGGAGTAGGAGAAACCTTGCGTTCCCTCCAGGAGCAAAAGAAGGCATGGTGCCCCACGGGCTGAGTGGTCAGGCATGGACGTGCAACTGACTGGTAGCACAACCCGGAAAGAAATTCAGTTTTCTTAGCAGTAGGCTCCCCGTGTATTGTCCCTGAGGCCCGCCCGGGCAGTCCTGCAGGACATTACAGCCGCTAAGAGTGAGGAATCACAGCGAAGCGGGGAAGGCTTGCACCCACAGCCCCCCTCCCTCACCTCCAGACACCACCTCCCTTCAGCCCTCTGCCGCGGGCTCCTGGTGATGTTATACGGATTGTTTATGTCTTCTCGTGGTTATCCAAAGATCGCCTGTGGCTTCACAGGCCCATGTCCCCCCTCTAGAGAGACAAGAGTGCATGGGACGCAGCCGCAGCCAAACACTGCAAGTTGATACTCCGCAGCGTCCCCTCCCTCCAAGCCCTGCCAAGCCACCTCCGGGCTGACCCCCAGAGACTTCGGTGTCCTCTGGCCCCCGCCGTGGAACGTCAGCTGCAGTACATCGTGGCCCAGGAGTGGGGCCGCCGGAGGAAGGTTGGGGCTGACGGAGACAGGGGTGGGAGACAGAGGAAAGACAGCTTCCTTAGACTCCACTGAGATAATCTCCAACCCAGGTGACCTGGGCTCAGCAGGAGCCAGCGGCGCAAGGTTCCACACTGAAGGTGACAGTGTTTTCGGGGACCTCCACCACCGCCAGATCATCATAGCTTACGCCCCAACAGCCGAGGAAAAGTCTGCAAAGTGGTGACGAGTCTGTGGCTCTGCAGCCGTCATCAGGGACTTAGGAGCAGTGCAGGGGACAGCTGTGCGACAGATGACTTCTAACATGACAGCAAGGATACATCGGAGACACAGACAGACCCACGGCTGCTGTTAAGGCCCGCCACCATCTGAGTACGTTATTGCTGTAACTCCACTGGGGAGCTCCCTTCCAGCCTGTCTGTGAGCAGGAACTCCTAGACAGTGACATGTCGTTAAGCACAGGAAAGCATGCCGTGATGGAGGGCAGGGGAAGATTGGTCTCCTAAGAGCTCCTGGGGGACAGTCGGGAACAGGGACAAAGCTCTCCTACTCTGACCTCTGCAGGCCAAGATGAGGGTGTCAGTGGTCATCAAAGACACAAGGCAGGTCCAGAGGACCCCTGATTCCTACCTCAACCCCATAAAAGACCAGCATCTGCTGTGTGTGTATGTGTGTGTTCAGATGCATACATGTGCACAGTCCATAGAATAGAAGGTATCCTATTGTCCTATCTTATATATATATATATATATATATATATATATATATATATATATATATATATATATATATTTGTAATGGCATGATTGTCCTTAAATGTTTTCGTTTCCAGTATTTTTCACTAAAATGTTATTTATAGCCAGGCGTGGTGGCGCACGCCTTTAATCCCAGCACTCAGGAGACAGAGGGAGAAGGATCACTGTGAGTTCAAGGCCACCCTGAGACTACATAGTGAGTTCCAGGTCAGCATGGGCTACAGTAAGACCCTATCTCGAAAAACAAAAGAAAAAAAAAAGGCTGAAATGTTATTTATGTTAAAGAAAACATTCACTTGGGTATGTTACATATTATTCATTTCAGTTAATAAATATTCCTAAGTAAATAATGATCCCATCGTGGGATCAAATGAGATTATATTATACGCACGCACGTTTTTTAGATGATAAAGCATAAAAGTGCCCGTAGGGGCAGGGCAGATGGCTCAGTAGCTGACGGCACTTGCGGGCAGAGCCTGACTGCCTGGGCTCAACTCCCCAGTACCATGCAAAGCCAGGCATACAATGTGGTGCCCACATCTCGAGGTCATCTGCAGGGGCAGGAGGCCCTGGTGTGCCCAGACTTTCTCTCTTTTCCTCTCTTTCTCTCTCTTGTCTTTGTCTCTCTCATTCTCTCTCACTCTCTCTAACAAACTGTTTTTTGAAAAAGCCAAAAGTGTGTATATAGTGCAACTTTTCCAAAATACTTTTATTCGTTTATTTGCAAACAAGAAAGAGGAGAGAGAAAGAGAGAGCATGGGCATTCCAGATCCTCTTGTCACTGCAAACAAACTCCAGACACACATGCTGCTTTGTGAATCTAGCTTTGCATGGGTACTGAGGATTTGAACCCAGGCCGGCAAGCTTTGTAAGCAAGCATCTTCAGCCACCGAGCCGTCTCTCCAACCCAGTAATGAAACTTTTAATCGTCAACTCAAGAGCTGCTCCTGCCAAATCTCTGCCTTGGCAGCCACAGTGCAGAACAGGTCAGCTTCCTTGGACCACAGACATTTGGATTTTCTTTTTAATTTTTCATTTTCATTTATTTATTTGAGAGAGGGAAAGAGGGCAAAGAGAGAGAGAGAGAGAGAGAGAGAGAGAGAATGGGCATACCAGGGCTTTCAGCCACTTCAAACAAACTCCAGATACATGTGCCACCTTGTGCATCTGGCTTACATGGGTCCTGGGGAATCGATCCGAGGTCCTTTGGTTTTGAAGGCAAGTGCCTTAACCACTAAGCCATCTCTCCAGCCCCAGTCACTTGGCTTTACCTTTAGGGGGATCCCACTCATCATGAGGGGACTCACAGCTGAGCCCACTGAGGCCCCAGCCCGGCATATGTCTTCACCCAGTAAGGGAGAAGGTAAGAATGTTTCTCTTGAAACATTCATCATGTGTGATGATGAAAGTAACAGGCTGATCAGAACTCCGTGGCCAGAGATAAAGTTCCTATCCAAAAGAAATAGAGAATCAAAAGCCAGGTTAATCCCAGCACTCGGGAGGCAGAGGTTGGAGGATTGCCTTGAGTTCAAGGCCACCCTGAGAGTACATACTGAATCCCACGAATTCCAGGTCAGCCTGGGCTCGATGAGACCCTACCTCAGAAACTAAAAGAAGAAAGAGGAGGAAGAGGAGCAGGAGGAGAACAAAGAGGAGGAGGAGAAAGGAATCTATAATTCCTGAAGAAGCCAGCAAAAAGGAGCCGGGCCACTTCCAAACTAAGGCAGGCAAGTAGGCTGAGCACTGGGCTCGAGGCGCACAGGACCAGACCCACAGCCAGGGAAGAAAGGCCATAGATAGACTGTGAAAACCAGGGGAGCATTACCCCCTTTTCAAATCAGGCACAGCACAACTACTGTGGACAGTCAACATCCAGCAAGTGGAATCCGATGTCACAGACGCCAAGGGATCAGCAAAGGACACTAGGAGCATTTCATTCACCAGGGCAGGGAAGGTGGATGAGAATGAAAGGCCAGACAGTCTCATGATTTGTGACTGAGTGATATGCAGATGACAAATGACCAGTAGATCCTGGTTGACCCAGGACAGTCCCAATTGGTATCTCCTGCCTCTCTGTCCCATCTAGTTTAACACTGAGCATTCATAGAACTGTCCCACACCGGACACGAAAATCAATAGTGTCGCTCAATGAATCACCAATGACCATTACTAACTCCACAGCCATCAAACCTTCAGGCATCAGTGTATTGGTTGCTTTTGGGTCACTGAATGAAACACCTGCAGAGGGCTGGAGAGATGGCTTAGCACTTAAGGCGCTTGCCCGTGAAACTTAAGACTGCATGGTCGAATCTCCAGGTCCCACATAAGCCGGATGCACAGGGATGCAAGCCTGCGAAATAGCACATGTGTGTGCACAGGGGAGCACATGTGTCTGGAGTTCGTTTGCAGTCTGTGAAGGCCCTGGCATGCCCACTGTCTCTCTCCCTCTCTCTCTTGCTCTTGCTCTTTCTCTCTCTCTCTGCCTTTTCCCCCTCTTTCAAATAAGTAATATATATATGTGTATATGTGTGTGTGTGTGTGTGATGTATAACCAAAATAACTTAAGGGAAACAATTAAAGTTTACTTTGGCTCAGTTTCAGAGGGTTTCAGCCCATCATGGGGGCCAAGCATGGCAGAACAGCTCAGCTCACTGAGGCAGGAGCGTGTGGCAGCGGCTGGTCATATCACGGACACGGAAGCAGACAGTGTAAAATGGGAGGTGGGCAGCGTAGGGCTTTCCAAGGCCCAATTCTGGTGACCTACTTCTATCTGCTGGACTCCCACCTCCTAAAGGATTCCACAGCATCCCAAGACACCAACACGAGCTGGAACCAAGCACTCCAAACGTGAGATTCAAACCTGAACAGCAAGAATTAATACGCAGCGTCTTCCTCCCGGCATTCATTCCTTTGACAAATATGAGAAACGTGCCCTTCGGAGAAAGCTGAGCGTCAAGGCATTTAAAAGCCAGTCATTCCACCACTGGATCTTTATTCTGTCTATCCCACTTCAAAACTTGCATTTTTTTTTTTTTTTGCTACTCTTTTACCCCCTTTGCAAGATGCTTCTATATAAAATTGTTATGCTATTGGCAATTGACCTCCTCAGAGATGTGCCTTAGCCTTCTCTCAGCTGTGACTCACTTTTCCCCTAGGAAATATCCTCACTGTTTTCCTATGAGTCAATCATCCCATTGTATCGCAACTCAACAAGGATTTATTGAGTGCTCAGAAATATGTTAAGAGTTAAGGGAATACAAAAGAAACATAAAAAGTGGGGACTAAGGAGAAAGCCACTGGGGAAAAAGAGCTTACTGCCCGAGCAGGAAGACCTGAGTTCGAGCCCTCGGCATACATTAAACAGCCACACAAGGCAGTCGAAGCCTATGACCCTAGCACTGAGGAGGTGGAGACAGGAGGATCCCTGGAGGTCTCTGGCTAGCCTAGCCTAATTAGTGAGCTCCAGCCAATGAGAGACCCTGTTTCCAAAGGAGGCAGAAGGCCTGAAGAGAGGGCCCAGCAGTTAAGGCATTTGCCTGCAAAGCCTATCGACCCAGGTTCAAGTCCCCAGCATCCACTTAACAGCCACATGCACAAAGTAGCGCGTGCATCTGATGCTTGTTTGCAGCGCCTGGAGGCCCTGGTGGGCCCATTCTCTCTGTCTCCTCCCTCTCTCTCTCTCTCTCTCTCTCTCTCTCTCTCTCTCTCTGCTTGCAAAGGAAGGAAAGAAGAAAAGGAGGAAGGAAGGGAGGAAGGGAAGAGAAGAGACACCCAAGATTGTCTTCCAGCCTCCACATACATGAGCATCCATGTGCCACACATGCACACATACACACACATAGAAACAAACAGACAAACACAAGACACTACATCATCACACAACCTTCATCTCCTTGGAAATCACATGAACAGTACCAAACTCATGAGGCAGGTAGGTAACTCCTACACTGGGGTGCTTAAAGTCCAGGGCAAATCACAAATGATCACTCATCCATTTGTGGTCTCCCCATTCATTCGTCGATATTTGCCAGATTTTTTTCTGTAAGAGAAACATCCTTCTGGATCTCAACCATACTTTTTTTGGTTCTATTTTGTTCTAGAATTTTGCTTTTTATTTGTTTGTTTGTTTGTTTTTAATTTATGAGGGTACTTGGTTGGTTGATTGACTGATTTTCTTTGATTAACCACATTGTCAGTAGAATTAAACCCACTCCCAACTCCAAAGATAAACTCGGCCAGTGTGAAAAACGAGCACATCATACCCCGGCAACAATGACTGGTTTAGAAGTTTGCCTGTAACACAATCAAAACCAAAGGGATTTGAGAAAGCATTGGCCAAGGTTTCTGTATTTCTTCTATCAGGGTCTGGAGAGAACAATCAATTTGCTCCAGAAAAGGAAGGCCTGTGTATAAACTAGAGGCAGAGTCAAGAGAGGTGAAGAAGGTAAAAAGAAGTCATGAGCATGCTGGGTGTGGTGGTGCACGCCTTTAATCCCAGCACTCAGGAGGCAGAGGTAGGAGGATCGCCATAAGTTCGAGGCTACCCTGAGACTACATAGTGAATTCCAGGTCAGCCTGAGCTAGAGTGAGACCTTACCTCAAAAAATAAAAAATAAATAAAAAAGAAGAAGAAGTCATGAGCAAGACTGGAGGGTAGGACTCAAGGGGAAGAGACAGGAGATGTATAAGCAGAGAGGCAGAATGGTGGGAAGGGAAAGGTTAGAGGGGGCTCAAGGAATGGAGAGGTAGGGCAGGGCGGGGAGGGAGAGGGCTAATCAAATTGAAGAAAAAACCATAGGGAAACCCACTATTTGTTAATTAAAAATATAATAAGGTAAAAGAGAGCTCTATCTGGGGTAGGAATTGCCAGTGGGGTTGGATAAAACTATCCTCAGAAGCCACAGGTTATTATAGAAAAACCCCAGTGCCGGGATGGGACACCTCTCAATGAGTTATTGGTCGAGAGGATGAGTGAGGCCCCCAAAACAATGCAGGTCATTGCCAAGGCTGTTGGCGGCCCACCAGAACTGAATGGCAAGTCCCAAAATGCTGAAGACGCCACAAGTGTCAGTTACAGGACACTGCAAAATCAAGCTGGCATGAAGCTAGAGGCCTCCTGCCTCCTGGCTAGCTGTCATGGCGTTGTCCTACGCAGCCTGATGGGGGAGAAAAGCCCTCAACAGACTTCGCCAACTGTGCATGTGCCGTACATGCCACACAAATGACCAACCAGGCAAGCTGTGCCCACCAGTGAAATAGTGGCAGGACTTTTATGTGGGCGACCAACTGCTCTCCAGTTGGATCTCAGACCCACGGGAGAGAATTCATCCCCAGTATTGAAAAGCTACGGCTGGGAAGGCCATAGACCCAGGGAAGTCACTTCTGTGTGCTGACTAAAAGGACCTGTGGTGCCTATCAAATTGACCTCTGGGCTTTATATCAGGTCTATGCCCATAGACTAGTGCTTCCCCTGCAGGCTGCCTTGGACCAGAGAAGCTTCTTTTTGCAGAAAAGGATGCCTGCAGGGAAGACTCAAAACTCATCACGGTGCTGGGGACCGTAAGTGATGGTTGAGTGCTCAGGGCTAAATGTGAGATCATCACTATTCCCCTCCAAAGGGTAACAGAGGCACCCGGCCCGAGGCTTGGCGGGACACAACCCTGCCTGCTCAGCTGGTCCTGGACCCTGAGACGGCCTTTGGGTTTGTTTCACAGCAACGTCCAGTGCTGCACCATCCCCCTTAGAAAAGGACTGGCTTTTGATGATCACAGTGACGGAGGAGCCGCGCTTACATGTAGACGATGAAGAGAGAGATCCGCCCGTCCAATATGCTTTGGTGTCGGAGGGAGGCCACACACACAAAATTTAAAAAAAAAATCTTAAAAACCACCTTTCCTAAAATATGTGGCGCTCCACTGACACTCAGGGTGCTGCAACTGAAACCCAGTCCACAGATCGAACCCAGCCGACCCGCCAGGCCACACGTAAATGCCGAGACTCAAACGGTCACATCTGTGCCCTGCCCCACGCCCCATCAGACTCAGAGAGAGATACATGAAAGAACCTGAGACACTGGTTTATGGATAAAAGCAAATAAAATAACTAAAGTCTAGGATCTGCTATTGTCGGGTGAGGAGAAAGACAGTGAATTCAACCAGGAGTGGTAGCTCATGCCCATTATCTCGGCATTCGGGTGTCTACTGCAAACAGATCACCGTTAGTTCAAAGCCAACCTGATCTACCTACCAAGATCAGAACAGCCCAGGCCAAAGAGTAAGACCTCATTTAAAAAAAAAAAAAGTGGGACCATTTTGGTGGGGGGGGCTTTCAGGAACATCTGGACCAGCCCACACGCCTGGAGTGCTGTGGAAATAATCCACTACAAAATGTTCTAAGTGCCAGGGGAGAAACAGGGTACATTAAAGGAAGACCTCGGGGAGGACCCACTGGCAACTCCTCTCTCCCACCTCCTCCCTCTGTGACTGTGGAGGAACAAAGCCATCTTTCTATAGCTCAGCTCCTTTTTTTTTTTTTTTTGGTAAAACAGAATAATAGTAACCTAAAGTTGTGACTTCACAGAGCACTTGCAGAGACCCGTAGTGGCACTTGAAAGGTGCAGACCACAATGCCTGCCGCCTAACCGTGCCCAGCACTAAGAATAACTGTTCCCAAGGCCTGTCCCCGGGCCTGAGGAATCTAAATCCAGGGGTTTTGCACAATCCAATTTCCAGCATCCTCCCTTTCTTCCCAGAAAAACCCTGGCTCCTGGAGCATTTTCCCCTTATGTGAGTTGAGAGTCTAGTTTGGAACATGTCACCTCTACACAGCCAAACGGGCTTTTCCGTAGCAGTGACCCCCCATGGGCAATGCTGCAGTGGAGCCTGGGCCCGCCCCGAGCTCCCCTCAGCCTCCAGTCTGGAAAGGAAGGGTCATCAACCAGGCTAATTAAATCTGCAGATGATAACAAACTGGGCGGGGTTGCAAACAGGCACCAGAGGGGACGAGGAAATAAATGAGAAGGGACCTGGGGAGTTTGGAAAATATGGGACAGGAAATAACAAAATAAGACTCAATGCAGAAGAATGCGAGGAACTCCAACGGGTGTGTGTGTGGGGGGGGGGGGTAATAAGCAAGAAGCCTGGACAGAGGATGGAAAGGGAAATGGGGAAAAGGCTGAGGATGTGAGGGTTTGGAATCTACTTGAAAACAGGTGGCAAGTCATCAGGAATATGGACATAAAACTAGAATGAAAGCAGAAGAAACAGGAAGGGAGGAAAGGAGAAAACACTCTATGGGCTAGGTGAGGAACGGGGGGCGGGGGGAGGGTATTGGCGGTGCAGGGAGGGCGTGAGGAGAATTACACATAACGTAAGACATGTCCCAGTTGACAGAAGCCTACTTTTGAACCATGGAATAAGATGCAACCACCAGGAATGCGGAGGAGATGCTGAGTCCAGACAGAAGTGTCCTATAGAAGGTGGGGGGAAAAAAATCTTAGCCTTAAAACCATGGGCTCAAGCTGGGTAATCCCAGGCCCAGAAATGAATTAACCCTCACAGTGGGATGTCGATCAGGGAGGCCTCAAAGCAATGCAGGCCTTTGCTGTACACTTGACTACCTGCCAGAGCTAAAAGGTAAGACCCTATTGCTGACCCTAGACACCTTGGGCTGTGCTCACAGGTCACTGGGACACCATGCTGGGATTGAGAGGAAAACCAGTTCCCTCCCAGCCACCCCTCACAGTGTTGCAAAAATCTCCGGGAGGGAGGGCTGGAGGGATGGCTTAGCCGTTAAGGCGTTTGCCTGCAAAGCCATCACATAGCTATTGACTATTTTTCAATCTAGGATGAGGCCACCTTCTTTGAGACCTTAGGAGCTGCAGAAGATACAACTCTACTCTGTACCATCCTGTGACAGGGGCTCCAAAAACTTCACCCCAGCTCAATGGCTAATGACAGACATAAGGTCCCTGAGCAAGGTGGCTAAGAGACCGGGTGAAGGGCTGGAGAGATGGCTTAGTGGTTAAGCGCTTGCCAGTGAAGCCTAAGGACCCCAGTTTGAGGCTCGGTTCCCCAGGACCCACGTTAGCCAGATGCACAAGGGGTGCACGCATCTGGAGTTTGTTTGCAGTGGCTGGAAGCCCTGGTGCGCCCATTCTCTCTCTCTCTCTCTCTCTGTCTCTCTGCCTCTTTCCCTCTCTGTCTGTCGCTCTCAAATAAATAAATAAAATAAAAATTAAAAAAAAAAGAGACCAGGTGAAGGGGCCTTTGACAAGTTTATGATCATGGTACCGCACACCTAGAGGGATAGACTTATGACATTAGATACCCTAAGATGACCAAATACCAAACCCCATACTGTACCCTATAAAGATGTACCAAGAAAAAAGTATTATAACTTTTCAAACATTATGCTATGTAGACCTCCATTTCTACCCACAAAGCTAACCTCGCATTTCTGCCCACAAAGAAAGCCAGCCTTGTTAGGAGCAGTTCATTTCCCAGGAATAGATGTGCCCACATTCCTGGGAGAAAGCATGGCGTACCACAACCAAACAAAACCACACACCAGGAGCTGGAAGCCCTATAGGAGCCTTACTGTGTGGTCTGGTACACAGACAGGGAAAAATGTGTCTTTCCTGGGACCACGGAGAAGATTCAGTGACTAGAAGGGGAGCAAACAACACCACCCCACAGATGTGTGCACGGCAGGCTCCCACAGGGCAGCTTCGTGCAGTGATCGGTTAGTGTTTGCCCTATTTTTTCAACATCTGGTACCCAGGCAGAGTAGCACTTCCTTCCTCACAAAACTCCTACAAATGGCTCATTTCTATACGGCTGCCAACAAAGCCAGAGGAGGCGCAGAGAAAGGGTGAAGGCCCAGGCGGTCACCACTGGACTCAAAAGTGAGTTACTTTTTCCTAAAGGTGCCTAGGAAAGTTTCTCTCGCTCGCTCGCTCTCGCTCTCACTCTCTCCTTTCTCTCTTCCTCCTTCCCTCTCCATCTCCTTCCCTCTTTCTCTCCCTCCCCCTCCTTTCTCTCCACCTGGTGTCCCAAGGCTCCTGAAGTTTGGCTTCACATCGCTGTGAGCCTCTGTTGCTGAGCCAATTAAGCCACTGGCTCAGGGTTTGGGGCAGCATTATGGCCGCTGGACGGACAGCAAATATACTGGGACTCTGTGGGAAAATACTGCCCAACTCACTTTGCATCATGTGCCCCCCACCTTCCCCCCACTGCATTGACCTCCCTGCCTCGCTGAGGAATTTGGGCCGAGGTCCATCTAGCACACTGGAGAAGACAAGGAGAGTCTATCCGAACCCTCGGGAGCCCAGGAGAAGCGTGTCCTGCCGATCAGGGATGGCCGAGTGGGAGAGTCATCCCTGGCTGCTCTTCTAGCCTTTCCATCAACACATCAGGACAAATGAGGCGTTTCTGTCAGTCACCAAAGATGCATGGCACCCCAGCTGAATCCTCCCCGACCTAATGGGGCTGCGTGGAAGACATTCAGCCCATAAGGAGGCTCTTTAATCAGGGTCAGTGAGGCATTTTGGAGGAAAGGTTCTGCAGGTAGAAATGAGCCTGAGACAAACAGGATCTGGGGGCTGGACAGATGGCTTAGCGGTTAAGGTGTTTGCCTGCAAAGCCAAAGGACCCAGGTTCTATTCTCCAGGACCCACGTTAGCCAGATGCATAAGGGGGTGCATGCGTCTGGAGTTCGTTTGCAGTGGCTGGAGTCCCTGGCGCGCCCATTCTCTCCTCTTTCCTCTTTCTCTGTCAAATAAATAAATATATTTTTTTTTAAAAAAGAAGAAGAAAACGAAAAATAGGATCTGGAACTCAGTCAGCAGTCCACAGCTCTCTAGAGGGATCTTCCAGACCTAGTGCCCCCAGCCAGAGTTGTGAAATAATAGTATCCTGTACCCCATCGCAGCCAAGACAGGCCCATGGGAGACTAGACATCCGAATCTGGGCAGAGCCTGACAGCTCAGTGTTTCTACTTATCATGGAGTCTCCAGTACGAATGAAGAGGAACGCATAGAGGGAAGCCAGACACAAAACCTGCCCTCAGACAGCTGACAGACTGGGCAGCCATCCTCTAAGCCAGGAGGAAAGACCAGAGACCCGAAGGCTGAAGGAAAACCAGAGATGGGATGATGATCCGAAACCCAAACACAAGTCGCAAGTGGGAAAGGAGACTTAAGTGAGGACAGGACTGGGCTTTTTATTTGCACGATTCACTTGCTGGGTAAACTTAGAGAAGACACATCTCTTCTTTCATGGGGTCAATGAGCTACAGATCTCTGAGGGTCTTTCCAACTCCAAACCTGGATGGTCCTTTGATGAACTAAATAGACCATCTTTTGTTACCATAGCATGGCTCTCGTCACTTGCTTGGCCTCTGGCCTTGAGCTTATGAAGGCCAGCATTTCGTGTCCCCATGAAGACTCTCAGCTGCCCAGCTCCCCCATGACGTCTGTGAGGTTCAGGTCTCATCTCCTGGTCATGTCTCTTGTTCATCTTGCCAGCTCGACAGCATGTAGAACCAGTTAGGACCACCATGAAAATTTAGGACCACACTTCTGCGTGGATCTCTGAGGGTGTTTACAGAAAGGTTACGCTGAACCAGATCATCTATCGATGTAGCGGCACCATCCTGTGGGCGGCGGGGGGCGGGGGGAGGTTCGAGACTGCGTTAAAGGAGAAAGCCCAGGAAATGCCAACGTCCATCCCTCTGCTTTCTGACTGCCGATGTAATGTGACCAGAGGACGTCACTCCTGCAGCCGTGCCTTCGCCTCCAGGGTGGACTGTATCCTCCAACCCTGAGCCCAAATAACCCCCCTTTTGTTTTTTACTTAAGCTAGTTTTGTCAGGTGTTTTACCACAGAAATAATAATTTAAAAAGCATACTTTTTGAAATGCCACTCCCAAGTCAGAAACCTCACACATCTCCAGAGCGCACACTTCTCCCCCATCCAGCTCCTCTGACCATCTATCTGCCTTTGACTTCTGAGCTTCACAAAGCTCCTAAGGGTTTCCCATTTTCATTGGGAACTCTCGCCTGCTGGGCTGTTGTCTAGGACAGAGGTCACCAGCTTTCCTGTAAAAGTGTGGATAGTAAGTCTTTCTAGGCTTCTGTGGGCTACTTGGTTTCTTTATAAAGTAGTCAGCGCTGAAAGTGTATCACGATAGCACACGCAAATGATACACAAGGAAATGAACGTGGCTGGATTCCAATGAGAAATAACCAATAAATGTTCATCATGTTCATGAGCTGGTCTGACAGCATGTAAGGAGATCTTCTGTCACTAGAGCAGGCAAGGAGGCATCAAGGCACAGAGCAGAGCTGACAAAAGACAGGCCAAGGCTGACATTCAACCACACCCAGGCAGCTGACCCGCCA